>NC_022015.1:46710380-46731622 GCF_000317375.1 Microtus ochrogaster | reverse complement strand
TTAATTTTAGTTTATTTCTCTTGCAATTTTTTTATCTTTTGTTTCTGTTTATCCATTACTGTCATTTAGAAAACAAATTATTATAACATTCATATATAATATTCCATTTTATTAGACCCATGTGTTTGTTCTAGTAGATTTCAGCAATTATATTTAAATAAAAGACATTTATTTCATTAATTTTAGTTTATTTCTCTTGCAATTTTTTATCTTTATTGAAAGGTTATGAACAAAATTGTTAATGTGATGAATGATCTAGAGTTTCAAACATTAAACAACACTATTCTTAGTATAATTCTTTGCCTTAAAATTATTAAACTTCTAGAGTACTATTAGATTTGGTTTGCTTAAATTATGCTTAAAAAATTTTCATTTATATTCCTAAAAGATCTTGATCTAATGTTTAAAGTGTTTAGGGAAAGTTTGAATTGATCTAAGATATTGGTTGTTAAGATTATACTCTTCCATGTAAATGATTACTTATACTAATTCTGAGTTTCTGGGAAATTTTTCCAATTGTTGATGAATTTATTTTTTAATTATTTATGATGCCTTTTTAAACATGTATAAATTTATAATGAGTGTAAGCCACAGACTCTATTCGAAGTAATCCAGCTACTTAAAATATTTATGTAATTTGTATAATACAATATTTTATTAGTCCTTTGAGAATTATATACAAGGTATCTTGATGACATTCCCCACCCTATCCCCAGTACTTCCCAGATCCATCTTCTTTTCATAACCTCCCCGTGTCTGTTATCTTTTTTTTTTTTTAGAAGAGACTGTCATACAGCAGATTCCTAAACTTCTTAAAATCTTTCTGCCCTTTTCCTCAATGTTTTCTGAGCCTTAGGTAGATTTTGTATTATAAATGTATTAATTGGTACAGTTGCTCTCTGCATTTTGATGAGTTTCAGCTTTCTTTAATGTTTTCTGCTGCAAAAAGAAGTTTTTTGATGAGGGTCTAGAGTTACATGTATCTGCAGATGTAAAGACAAATATTTAAAATATTTAAAATGCAATTAGTGATTATATTAGGTTAATAAAAGAGCAATAATAATAATAATATTAATAAGTTCACCTTTAGGCTCCATGGTCTCACCAGCCATTGGTAGTTAGCTAAATTTAAAGTGCCAGGCATGAATTTGTTCCTATTGAAAAAGCCTTAGTCCAATGAGGTGACTGTTGGTGACCCTCAGGGTGCCACCATTATACATTTCAGAATATCTTGCCATTATGATCATTGTTGTGATTAAGGTGGGTAGGAATGTTGACTCATTTTTCTCCCTTGGCAACTAACATGACTCCCTCCTATTCTTTGAGAGATAATCTTCAGGAGGGGGCTTCCAGTTCAGCTCCAGCTTAATTCTTCTAAATTCTATGTCTAAAGTATGTGGTGTTTAGCAATAGTGCCTTACTTCTATTTCTGGAAGGGCAATAACAATACCCTGTATTGTTTGAGGAATTGGTCGCTTGGATTTGTCTCACCTATGACTTAAAATGTTTTCCATGCCTGCCACTGGGATTTTGTTAGTCTACAATTTTTAAGGGAGCATTGTCTCTCAAGGTGGAATGTACTTCAATTTAACTCTTGTGTGTGGGGGGAGGTGTATTTATATATTTAATGTTTTAAAAATTATTTTTGCCGGGCAGTGGTGGCGCACGCCTTTAATCCCAGCACTCGGGAGGCAGAGGCAGGTGGATCTCTGTGAGTTCAAGGCCAGCCTGGTCTACAAGACCTAGTTCCAGGACAGGAACCAAAAGCTATGGAGAAACCCTGTCTCGAAAAATCAAAAAAAGAAAAAGAAAAATTATTTATTTTTATATGTACATTGGCATTTTGCCTGTAGGTATGTCTGCATGAAGGCATCAGATTGCCTGGAACAGGAGACACAGACAGCAACAAGCTGCCATGTGGGTGCAGGAAACCCTATCCAGGCCTTCTGGATAGCTAGCACTCCCAACCACAGAGCTGTCTTTCGAACATTTGTATATGTAATTCTAAGTTAAATAAAATAACTCCCTATGGCTTTTTAAATGTGTAGTAATATATAACACTTTAAATCTTTTTTATAAATGGATGCCATAACATATTAGAGATAAGCAAAAATACTTAAGAAATTATTGCCAAAATAATCCTTATTATTGGTAATGATAATTTACTATATTTATTATGTTTTCAGATGTTTTAGAATATGTATTTTTTGAGTTTAGTAGTCAGGAAAAATAATGTCAAAAGTAAAATTTACCTGTGGTCTATTGCCAGATTTTTCTATGAGCTACCAGCTGTCAAATAACCACATGGAGACTTAATTATGAAACCTTGGCCTTAACTTAAGTTTATCCCACTAGCTCTAATTACTTAAATTAACCCATTTATTTTAATTTATGTTCTGTCCCATGGCTTGTAACCTCATTTTTCCATCTGCCCACGTTGTTTCCTCTATCTCTGGCTGGCCGCTCAGCCTTCTTCTTCACAGAGTTCTCTCTCTGCCTGGAAGTCCTGCCTAATCTCCTATCTAGCTATTGGCCATTCAGCTTTTATTACAGCAATCACAACAATAAATTTTCACACAGTGATCTAATATTCCAAAACATTCCCCCCTCTTTCTAAATAAAAAAGAAAGGTTTTAGCTCTCATAGAATAAAACTATATAAAAAAGAACAATTATTGAGTATGACTTAAATTTACAATGTCCAGTCAAAGTTTGTATTTGTCAAAGATGGAGAAATTACTCTTATATCTTACTTTGGTGAGTCCAAAGTTTTATAGCTAAGCTACTTTCTATCATAACTTGTTTTACTATTATAACACTATCATTTTTGACCTTAAATCATCATCTTATATAAACAACTTAAGCTTTTATGTTTTTCAACCTATAAATTTAATTAATATCTTTTCGGAAAAGTGTATTTTTATCTAGTCTTCAATCCTCATCAGAGACCCAAGAATGATAAAATATTCTTGAATAAACAGAAAGTACACAGCAATCAACTTCCAAAACTATAGAAATGACAAAGACAGCTGGCTGCCTGGACAGTCACTCAAGGTGTCTCTGCAACATTGGGGCATACATCTTTGATCTATAGTCCTAGAATATCTGACTTTTCTGTGAAGCAGGAAATTTGAAGGACTGTACGACCTTATCTTGGCAAAGTTCAGCAGTCACTTCTTGTATGTCCTGCTTGTCTAAGCATACTGTCAGCAGTCAAGGAAAGGGACATTTCTTGCTCAGTGGCTAACTTTTTTAACAAAGAAAACAAACTCCATATGGAGGTTCTTCGATGCCCATCTTCTTCTCTAAATTAGATTGGTGCTGCCAGGAGCATATGTGTCTCACTGTCAAAAAGATCTTATCTTATTAAACCATGTAAAATGCCATATTTTGTATATCTCTGAAGTGTTTGAAGACTCTTATCTAAAATATAGCTAATCTTGAAAACATACCTAACATGGCAAATTTGTTAGATGGCTAACTACTAACGTGTATTTCTTAATTCTCCTAAATAGTTTGTAATAGTAACTTTCAATGTATAGAAAATTGAGCTGCATAGGTACAATACATTAAGAAGAGAAACATATATACCATAACAAAATTATTCTGTAGAAGGGAAGGCATAAGAGTGTAAGCAATGGAGGGGGAGGGAGGAGTATTGTGATGTCAGTCTCTGGATATGGATATGAACTCAAAATAACTATAGTTGTTTTGTTTTGCCAGTTTGGTGTAAAAAGTTTGCCTGTGGATATAGTTTGAATTTTCTTTCTAGGAACACTGATTATCTTTTTTTTCACTATTTGTTAGTAATTAGCTTTTCCTTCTGTGCATTTTCTTGTTTATTCTGTTTCCATTTTCATTGTGCTTGGAACTTTTTAATTTTTGTGTGTGGAAAGATATCCCATGCTCTTGAGTAGACATAATTAACATAGTAAAAATGGCAATCTTACCAAAAGCAATCTACAGATTCAATTCAATGTTTATCAAAATCCCAGCAAAATTTTTCAAAGACCTCAAAAGAACAGTACTCAACTGCATATGGAAAAACAAAAAACCCAGGATAGCCAAAACAATCCTGTTCAATAAAAGAACTTCTGGAGGCATCACAATCTCTAACTTCAAACTCTACTACAGAGCTATAGTACTGAAAACAACCTGGTATTGGCATAAGAACAGAAAGGAGGACCAATGGAACTGAATAGAAGACCCGGATATCACTCCACACATCCTCAAACACCTGATCTTTGATAAAGAAGCAGAAAAATATAAAATGGAAAAAGAAAGCATATTTAACAAGTGGTCCTGTAATAACTGGATATCAACATGTAGAAGAATGAAAATAGACCCATATCTATCACCATGCACAAAACTCAAGTCCAAATGGATCAAAGACCTCAACATAAAGCCAGCCATTCTGAACCTTATAGAAGAGAAAGTGGGAAGTACACTTGAACGTTTTGGCACAGGGAACCACTTCCTAAATATAACCCCAGCAGAATAGGCACTGAGAGAAACAATTAATAAAAGGGACCTCCTGAAACTGAAAAGCTTCTACAAAGTAAAGGACATGATCAACAAGACAAAATGACAGCCTACAGAATGGGAAAAGATCTTCACTAATCCCACATCAGTCAGAGGTCTGATCTCCAAAATATACAAAGAACTCAAGAAATTGGACACCAAAAGATCACATAATCCAATAAAAAAAAATGGAGTACAGACCCAAGCAGAGAGCTCTCAATTTAGGAATCTAAAATGGCTGAAAGACACTTAAGGAAATGTTCAACATTCTTAGTCATCAGAGAAATGCAAATCAAAACAACTCTGAGATTCCATCTTACATCTGTAAGAATGGCCAAGATCAAAAACACTGATGACAAGCTGGAGAGGTTTGGGCGAAAAGGGAACACTTCTGCATTGCTGATGGGAATGCAAGCTGGTACAACCCCTTTGGATGTCAGTGTGGCGATTTCTCAGAAAATTAGGAAACAACCTTCTTCAAGACCCAGTAATACCACTTTTGGGTATATATCCAAAGGATGCTCAATCATGCCACAAGGACATGTGGTCAACTATGTTCATAGAAGCTTTGTTTGTCATAGCCAGAACCTGGAAACAACCTAAACGCTCCTCGACTGAAGAATGGATAAGGAAAATGTGGTACATTTACACAATGGAGTACTACACAGCAGAAAAAAATAACGTCATCTTGAATAATGCAGAAATATGGATGGAGCTTGAAAACTTCATTTTGAGAGAAGTAACCCAGACACAGAAAGACAAGTACCACATGTACTCACTCATAGGTGGTTTTTAAACCTAAAGCAAAGAAAGCCAGCCTAGAAACCACAATCCCAGAGAACTTCGACAACAATGAAGACACTAAGAGAGACTTACATAGATCCAACCTACATGGGAAGCCAGAAGTATAAAAAGACAAGATCTCCTGAGTAAATTGGGAGCATAGGGACCTTGGGGGAGAATTAAGAGGGGAAGGGAGAATCAGGGAGGGGAGCAGAGAAAAATGTAGAGCTCAATTAAAAAAAAAGAAAACCAACTTTGAAAACCCAGAAGGCTGGGTTGAACACCAGTGTTTTTGTACTTGGGAGGTGGAGAAAAAAATATACATAAAAATAAAAAACTAAACAAAGAACTCCTTGTTTCAGCCAGTAGCTTCTGAACTAAGACTAAGGACTTCCTTCCCTTTTGCATACCAAAATTTTAACTGTCTTGACCTTGTAAAATAACTATAGTTGATATTCAGAGGCTGACATTTCACAGTACTCCCTCTTCCTCCATTCCTTATATTCTTTATGCATTCGTTTCATAGTGTTCTCTAACCTTGAGGGGAGTGTGTGTGTGAGTGTGTACATGCACACTTTTACTGGGTTGGTTCTTTGACAATTTAATACAGGTGTAAAGTATATTTTGATTATACCTCCTACCTTCTTTATTCTTCTACCCTGTTATACACTCTCTTCCACACAACTCTCCTTTTCACATTCATAAAGGTTTTTTGTTGTTGCAAGGAATCACTCCGTTTGTTTAAATTTGACTTTTGTGTATAGGAAATGTTAATATTCCTGTATTTAATCAAATTTATCCCATACCCTGTCTCTAAATGCTCCCTAAATACCCTCCCTTTCCCAACTTGATGTTTTTTGTTATTTTTTTTAATAGCACATTGAGTCCAACTAATAGTGCCCTTTATATGCATCTGTGTAGGGTCATCCACTGGAAGATGGGCAACCTACCAGGGACAGTCCTTCTGAAGAAAACTGAGTCTTTCTTCCCAGGTGGCCATCAGTGGCAAATAGCTCCCAGCTGCGGTGCTGCCTTACACAGCCCTCCCTCATCTGTGCTGGAATGTTGACTGGCTTAAAGTTGTATTTTTCTATAAAATATAAACCTGGATAGTTTCCCCCTTTTTTTTGAAGATAAATAATTGTATGTTTGTTTCTTCTAATTTATATGACCTAGCTGAATATTGCCTGGTAGATTCTATATTAAGATTTGTAGATGGACAAATTTTTAAAATAACTTTTCTTATACTAATATTAAGTATGGTTTGTTTTTTTTACTCAGATTAAGAATCATTTTTCAATTCCAATTTCCGTTTTTGAAGGGGATACATTGTTAGGAATTGCTTCACCTGAAAATGAATTCAACATACCATTAGCATCTTACCGGTGAGTTTTTTCTTTATCTTTTTCCTTGCCCTAAACTAATTAGAGAATTTTTGTTTTCAGATACTGTATAGATAATGTTTTTAAATTATCAAATATATGTTTTAAAAATTGCTTTAGAAAACAGTATCTTTTGTGTATGGATAGTACTGTAATCTTAAATATTTAAATATTTAAAATACTTAAACTTGATATAAACATATTACAAACACACACATATATATGATTTATTAGACTGGTTTACAGGCTATGGACCAACTACTCCAACAATGACTGTCTGTCTACCAACAAAAGTTGTAAAAATCATGTAGTTCTTCAATCCACAAAGCTGGATGTCTTAATTGATCTATAGTATGCACTGGAATCCCAAAGAGGTAGGCTCTAATGCTAATGAAGGAAATGACTTGTTAGTGAGAGGGAGAGAAAGCAGGCAAAAAGAAAGGTTTCTTCTTCTGTGACTTTATATAAGCTGCTGGCAGGTGTGACCCAGATTAAAGGGTGGATCTTCACATCTCAAAGATCCAGATTTGAAGTGAGTCTTCCCTCCCCAAATAATAAAAAAAAAAATCCTTTACAAGTATGCCCAAGGATTTGTGTTTTAATTAATTCCACGTGTAATCAAGTTGACAACCAGTAATAACCATAACAATAGGGTATTGTTGAGATTAGGTGAAGAGGAACATTTTACCGTGAATGGTTTGTGAATAAAGATCAGGCAGTTTCAGCCGGGTGGTGGTGGCGCACGCCTTTAATCCCAGCACTCAGGAGGCAGAGACCACCTGGTCTACAGAGCTAGTTCCAGGACAGGCTCCAAAGCCACAGAGAAACCCTGTCTCAAAAAAAAAAAAAAAAAAAAAAAAAAAAAAAAGACCAGGCAGTTTTAAAAGATAAGGCTTTTGTGTAGGGAGTAGGAATTCCTTCTGGACAGTGCTTGGGCAGGAGAGGGACTTGGAAGAGCTGCAGTTCTCAGTGAAGTTCTTACTCCTAGCTTTACACACTTTATCTCTACTTAGTAGTGTCCAATTTTTCTTTACTGCCTCAGAATATTTGATGTCTTTTATTTCAAGCTCTTCATTCTCCTTTTATTTTGAACCTCTTCTATTTTTATTAGTTCTTTTACTTACTTTACAGTGCATATTTTTCTAGTTCAGATCCTCAGAAATCAGCTTTCTTGCAAAATTTTCCCATTATCAAACATTCCCTGTTCTGTGTACAAAGAGTATTCTTTATTCAAAGGCTTCAAACTATTGTTTACACCTTGTTTGTTTGTTTGGTGTAGTATAACAGTTTTATTGTTGTTTTAATATTGCTTTCTCTCTAAACTAAAAATATACTCATTTTTGTATTTTCATTTTTATCTTCTAATTGGTACATAATAGGTCCTATGAGTATTTTACTATCAAGTCTTACATATTGTTTCATTCCTAAATCCCAACACTTGGAATGAGACAAGAAGACTGCCATAAGTATGAAGGCAGTGTAGGGTACACAGGGGATTTCAAGCTAGCTTAGACTATAGACTAACTTAATATAAATACTTTGCCAAACTGCATGAGTTTATTGGCCTTAATTTGAGGGGAATTAATTTTTATGTAATATTCAAAATCAGAATGTAAAGTAGAATAAAAGTTATGGGGTTAATGTAGAAGTAGAATAGGAAAAAAAAACTGTTTTGGCATTAGTTTTGTGTGGGGGCCAGAAGTCCATTGTTTAATATTATCTCGAATTCCAGAGCACTAGTATTTGAATGTCACAACACAATAGGTGTGGAAGTTTCAGTGTCCAATTGGATCAAGCTACTGTAACATAAAAACATATAGAAGATATTTAAACTTTTAATACTTAATGTTAGGAAAGTGATTAGGAATATAAGTTGTTTTGACTGCTCATCTATAAGAGATAGTTAGAATTGTAACTAGTTTTACAGATAAAAGGTATATATAGAGAGAGGATTCGTTCAGAAGCAGAGTGCTTGCTTGACAAATGTGAGGTTCTATCCCCAACACTGGAAAATAAGGTTAGTTAATTAAAAACAATAAAGATTTTCTTTTTTAATTTTTTTTACATAATTCCTTATTGGAGGGACTCCAGTATCTGCCTCACACCCCTGCAGCATGCCCCCCAAAGTTAATTCAAAACAACCAACAATAAATTCACCTCAATCCTCCATGTTCCCAGCAACTCTTCAGTCATCCTAATGGCACTGGGAGCTGCAGTATGTCATGCGTACACCCTTTTGTCCAAACTGCTATGTACAAAATGTTCATTGCATTGAATCATTGATGTGGTTCAGTGCCTTTGGCACGCCATCATCACTGGACTCTCAGTGAAATTCCTCTTGGATATACCATCCTGAGTCGGGGAGATCCTGTAGCTGCTGTTCCGCAGTACCAGTCCCTTCGCACACTCCAGCAGGTCATAGATGGGGCAGATGTTAGGGTGGCCCCAGGATGTGGCTCTTGGTGGAAGCTGAACTGGTCAGTCTTGGCCACCAGGACTACTTCCTCAGGCGCAGGACAGAGTCAGCTCTCCTAGGTCCATGCCATCAGGGCCAGTTCTTGCAAGCCCCTAGTGAAGAGTATAGCCATCTCCCATGGGGGATCAGAGCCGGCTCTACTGCAGTGTCCGGCAGGGGGCAGGACCAACTATCCTAGAGCCAGTGTGGGGCAGGGCTGGCTCAGCACAGCCCTCAGATTTCAACAGAAATGGTTCCTGTGACCCTCTGTGGTAAAAGGAGCCATGAACATCATCCCAGACTCTGTTGTTTGGCCATGAACCTAGACATGGCCCAGGGCACTAGCCCAAGCCCAAACAACACTATGGCCCCATATGGCTGGGCAGACAACTCAGATCAGTGTGGCCCTGGTGGCAGCACTGTCTTCAAACACCAATATGGCCACAGGTTGTGGCCCAGACCTCAGGTATCCATGTGACCTTTGGTACCATGGGCCACGGATATCAACACAGACCCTGACTTCGGTAGGGCCATAGACCTAGACCTTATCTTCAGTAGCAGCCCAGACATGAATGTCACCGTAACTTCAGGTGGCAGCATAGGGCATTTAGATTGGCATGGCCCCCATGGCACCAAGGGCCGTGGACACCAACATAGCCCCAGTGGTGGCCCAGACCCCTGGCATTAGCATTGCCTTCGATGATGTCAGGAGCTATGGACGTTCTTGCAGACCCTGGCTGCAATAGGGTCACAGATCCAGACATGGCTGGTGACAGCAGCCCTGTCCCAGATGACGCCATGGCCCCAGTGGCAACATGGCCACAGGATGTGGCCTACACCCATGTTGTAGTAGGAGCGGCGAGACTGCGTCCCCGGCACCTGGCCGCCTGCACGGCTAGCTTTACCCGAAATAATTACACTGAAACTGTATTCTTTTAAGCACTGCCTGGCCCATTAGTTTCAGCCTCTTAACCCATTTCTAATAATCTATGTAGCACCACGAGGTACGCTTACCAGGAAAGATCTTAACCTATGTCTGTCTGGAGTGGGAGAACCATGGCGACTCCCTGACTCAGCTTCTTTCTCCCAGCATTCTGTTCTGTTTACTCCACCCACCTAAGGGTTGGCCTATCAAATGGGCCTAGGCAGTTTCTTTATTAACCAACAAAAGCAACAGATTAGAAAGAAATCACTCCCACATCACACCCAGGGTATCCATGTGGCATTTGGTGGCACTGTAGCCCACAGACTTCAGAAACCCTGACTGTGGTTAGATCACAGACCCAAGCACAGTCCTCAGCAACAGCCTAAGCTTGGATATCACCATGGCCCCAGGTGGCTGCACAGGTCACTGAGGTTGGCATGATTGATCCCTGCAGCAGAGTGGCCCTCAGACACCAACATGGTCCCAAGAGGATGCTCAAACCCCTGGCATCAGCATGGCCTTCTATGGTATCAGGAGCCACGGACACAGACATGGCCCTCAGCAGTAGCCTTGGCTGGGATGACACCATGGCTGCAGGTGGCAGGAGGGGTACTCAGAATGGCATGGCCCTAATGGTGATATAGCCCTGGGTGCCAACATGGTGTCCATTGTCATCAGTTTCCATGGACATCAACGAATACCCTCGCCACATTAGAGCCATGGACAGCATGGCCCTCAGCAGCAGGCCTGACCCAGTTGACACCATGGCCCTAGAGGCAGCACAGCCCTCAGACACCAACATGACCACACGGCCTAGGTGCCCTGGGTCCTCAATGCCCAGGCTTTCTGAAGCATCCATATGCTCCCTGATGCCCTGTGGCTCAGGCAGCCAAAAGATACCCACGGGACAGCTTGGACTCTCATAGTTTGCCCTGCCAGAAGAAGCATCTACATGTCCATCTGGCACCTTGCCAAAGAAATTTCTTAGAAATGATTCTTGGATGTAGCTTAATTACACACACACACACACACACACACACACACACACACACACACACACTGCTCTTAGGGCTGGGGAGATTGATCATTAGATAAAGTACTAAGACTTGAATTCTCAAAAGTCATGTAAAAGCTGTGTGTGGCAGTATACCTATAATCACAACATTGGGAAGCAGGAGAGGTGATTCTGGGTCTTGAGGGCCAGCCAGTCTAGCCATCAGAGCTTATGGAGAGACCTTAGTCTTCCCATGGAAATGCATGTACCCTCATATTTACATACCACATAGAACAGTATTTATCCAAAATATTGAAATACACACACACACATAGACATACACACTAAAGTTTGTAAAAATAATCATGATCAAAATAAAGCTTGGTTAGCATCTGGAAAATTGGGGTACCCCTGTTTAGGTTATGTAGCTCTGAAACATATGTAAACCAGCACTCTTTATAGTAATACTGAAGGGAGTCATTGTTTGAAGCAATAATATTCAAATTTAAGGTTTTTAAAAATGCATTTAAATTATATTCAATTTTTTTGTGTAGATCATCGCTTTCTTTGAAGCCAGATGATAAGGACTACCAAATGTGTGAAGGAATTGACTTTGAAGAAATCATAAAATATGATGGACAACTTCTAAGGAAGAATTGCAAATCTATACATGCTTCTAAGAGATCATTTGTTATTAATATTGTCCCAGAAAAAGATAATTTGACTTCTCTGTCAGTGTATTCAGAAGACGGCTGGGACTTACCATATGTAATGCACTTGTGGCCACCTATCCTCATTCGGAATCTTCTTCCCTACAAAATTGCTTATTACCTAGAGGTACTTGACAGTTTCTGAGTGTCTTCTGTCTTCGTAGTTTGATTTACTTAAAGTTATAAACAAAAGTTTTTTAATTTGTGCCCAAGATTACAGCATTACTTAAATATAAGTATTTATCAATATGAAAATTTTAATATCATGCTTAAAAAGATAATTTAGAGTCTTCAAGCCTCACAACCTGAGTTGAATCTCCACAACTCACAACTTTCATAAGTTGATGTCTGACCTCCACAGCAGGCCTTAGCATTTTCTCCTACATAGAATAAATAAACAAAATGAATTTTCAAAAATGTTATTTTAAGAGAAAATATTTTTCATTAATTTATCTTAGAAATCTATTGAGCTCTATTTAGTTATGTACAAATAATATGTGATTTGCACAAATATAAATAAGTTTATACAATAAATGACATATATTCATCTGAACATACCATTTATTTCAATAATAGCACTTTCTCTTCATATGTAGTTCATGTATTGTATGTTTAAATGATGGTTACTGAATTATAAAATAAACATGGGCATTTGTTTTGAAATAACATTCAAGTGCAATACCCATACAATTAAAGTTTGCAGTTTTATGAAAATTCTCTGAAAATCTTATTTCCTATAAAGATCCTTTTCCTATTTATTATTCAATTTTAGGTTAAGTAGGTGTTTTCTCCTTTCTAAGTTTTTTTTTTTTGGTAAATCTTTTTATTTCAATACTTATCAAACATAAAGCAGTTCTTCACTGTAACCTATTTATTTAACTTTGTGAACTGCAGCATTTTTACTGTTTTGTGATACATTTTTAAGTAGGAGGAATTAACTTATCTGTGGTTATGTTTTTACTGTGGCAGATTACCATAGTGATAAGTAGTTGAGTTGGTACTTGGCCATCATGACTTGGAATTGTATCCTAGCTCTACCATGAATCTCAGATACGTGGTTATCATTCGTCAGCTACGTTAGTGCCACCAACGCTGCAGTCATTGCTCTGTAGAATAGTCTGGTGGTACAAGTTCACACAGTGATGTTAGTTACAACTCGGATCTCTGTGAGTTCGACGCCAGCCTGGTCTACAAGAGCTAGTTCCAGGACTGGAACCAAAAAGCTACGGAGAGAAACCCTGTCTCGAAAATCCAAAAAAAAAAAAAAAAAAAGTTCTGTTCTAATGGTAGGAAAGAGCTGAAAAAGAGACACTAGGAAAGTCATAGAGATAAGAACTAAGGTAATGAAGATGTGAGTGGAGAAAATAATCATTTTTGAGATATAATAAACTCATAATGGATGAAGGGGCTGTTTCTAAAAATGGCAGGCAGTACAGTATGTGTTGCCTTTTTTAGATTATGATAGCTTTCTTATGTGTTTCTGTTATTTTTAGTTTTCAAACTACAATAACTAGTAGATAAGTAGGGCTTGGTTTAGTTTTACTGATAATGGCCTTACAATCACAACTTGCTATGAAGTTTCTCAAGTCATTTAATCTTAGCCTTTTGTAGCAGTTGATCTAGAGCATTTTAATAATGATCATTACCTAAGTGTAGATCAAGCACTAGGGCAGCCACAGCTTGAGGAACACTGATGACTTGCTCTGACAGTTACTTCAAAAGAGTTTTGTGTAGTATGTAGAAAGAATAAGTGTATTTGGAAGTTTATTTTTCAGAAACATTTTTAAGTTTGTTTTTGTTTTTGCTTCTTATTCCAGGGCATTGAAAACACAGTTCTTACTTTAAGTGAAGGACATTCATCACAAATTTATAATGTTGAAATGGACAAAGCCAAGCTGCACTTAAAATTGCTTGACTATCTTAATCATGATTGGAAAAGTGAATTTCATATAAAACCTAATCAACAAGACATCAATTTCATCAACTTTACCTGTCTCACAGAAATGGAAAAGACTGATTTGGATATTGCTGTCCACATGACTTACAATACTGGTCAGACAATTGTGGCATTTCACAGTCCATATTGGATGGTCAATAAAACTGATCGGATGTTACAGTACAAAGCAGATGGAATCCACCGAAAGCATCCACCTAATTATAAAAAGCCAGTTCTCTTTTCCTTTCAGCCAAACCACTTTTTTAACAACAATAAGGTATGTGTAATTTTTCCTAATTTTTCTCTTTAGATAAACATTGTTTCCGTTTTTAAAGTTCTGAACAGTAAAATATGAAATTTCAGTAGGAATAACATTTATTAAATTTTTGAGATTGAAAGGGTTAGCAAAACTGGATACAGTAGCATGCTCCTGTAATCCGAGCATTAGGAAAGCAGGAGAATGTAGGTTTTTGAGGCCTGTATATGTACATAGTAAGTTGCATTCAACCCGAGCTACCCAAGAGACCCTGTCTCAGAAACATCTAAATGAAGCAGTACAGTAAGATATTTATTGTTAAGAAAGATTTATTACATTATTAATATAAGGGCTTTTGCCTAACATACAAAGCTTTGAGTTTGACCACCACATACAGATAGATGTTATCTAAGTTGTAATTTATCTCAAATTCCTCCCCTAGGTTCAGCTTATGGTAACTGACAGTGAGCTCTCTGATCAGTTCTCAATTGATACTGTTGGTAGTCATGGAGCCATTAAATGCAAAGGCCTGAAAATGGAATACCAAGTGAGTTTCTTCTGTGCTAAAGATACTTTCATTTTAAATTTATCTGTTGGATACTTTTATAAGTGTACAGTAGTAATAGTTTTCAAACAGTCTTAATTTTTTCCTTAGGTTGGTGTCACTATAAACCTCAGCAGTTTTAATATTACCAGAATTGTGGTATTTACTCCTTTTTATATGATTAAAAATAAAAGCAAATACCATATATCAGTGGCAGAAGAAGGAAGTGATAAATGGCTCTCTCTTGACTTAGATCAGGTATGTAAATGAATTTCATAATGAACTTTGTACTTTTATGGTCAGTATACATGAGACTATGTGAAAATACCAAGGAAACCTAATTTGTAAAGTTAATATATGCTGATTAAAATGTAATTTTTGTTGTTTTATTTTTGATGTTACACTTCTTAAATTATCATACACTGTTTTAATTCCCTTGTGCTATAATTTTTTTTCAGTTCCATGAAACTTTATTGACTGTTTCTCCTACATTTTATTTAATTATTAAAATCTGAACGATTGCTCCCTAGGATTGAATAGCTCAATCAGGATGATAGACACTGCCAGTTAATAACCAGTCACAAATCTGGTTAAATAACTGCATTAGAAATTTGGAAATAACAGCAGTGGAAGTATAGATATGCTGGAAGAGTGAGAAACTATTAATTTTACTCAAGAAACTGTTGGGAATCCTTTATATGCTAAGTTACTCAAAGCTTGCTTGTTAGAAGAAAGTAAGAGACACTTAAAGAGAGAAATTTGGCTTTTGTGTCAGGCAGCTAGATGGGTTTTCTAAATGATGGACTAAGGTTGATATATTATCTAGTTTTTAAGAATTATTATACTAAAATAGTAAGATTCTAGAAAAGCATTTCCTATTTTATTTATGATTTTTTTCCTGTATATGAAATCAATCCTTAAAGTTTTAAAATTTCTACTAGGTTTGATTTTGAGGCAAATGACATCACTTTTTTTGTCCACTGAAGTTTTAACCATTATCTTTTTTGGCAGTTTTTTGCTTTTGTTTTATTTTGTTTTTTTTTACTTTAAGTTGTGGGGTTGGGGGGGGGTTATTTTGTTTTTTCAATGTCTTATATCTTTCCCATCAGTATCTTTGGTTTCCATTTTCTTGAAAATTATGTTATGATTCCGTCATTCCCTTGGAAGTGACTGGTCTTTATCTCTAATTGGAGTATAAGTTTTCTCTTGTTGATATCAGGTTGCTGTGTTTGTATATGAGTTACTACTTTTTTGGGTATTTTTTAGGTACTTATACATCTGTGGGTTACTGCAACTTTCTGTAAAACTTAAAACTACTATTTCCGCTTCATTCGTAGGTTACCAAGTTAAGTTTGTATATTGCCTAAAGTCTTCCCTGTAAACTTATGTTAAATGCAGGTTCATGAGATAGACTTTTCAGCAATATGGTTATCTTGCAAGTGAGCATGAGTGACTGAATATAAACAGACTCTAATGGAGGAGAAGTTTTGACATGTTTGAGAGGTAGTAAAAAAGACCAATATTATAGGAGAAGGAAAAATTAAAGGACAAAGCCATAATAGGAATAAGGGGTAATTATGCAGATTTTTGTAACCATCACAAATATTTTACCTTAAAATAAAATGGGATCTGTTGGAAAAGTTTGATCATTGATTAAACATGGTAAAATTTTCTGGCAGTGTGCTATGAAATGGCTAACCAGAATATAAAAAAAAAAAACAATCTATTAAAAAAAATTAAAGCCAGGAATTGTGGTTGATACCTTTAATCCCAGCACTTGGGAGGCAGAGGCAGGTTGCTGTGAGTTGTGGAGTTGTGGTCAGCCTGGTTTATATATTGCTTTCCTCAACAGCAAAGACTAAGCGGGGATACGCTTTCTCGAAACAATATTTATTATTTTACATAGTTTGTAATAATAACTTTCAAGGACTAGAAATTTACATTACATTGTTAAATGAGCTGCATAGGTACAATTTCTTAAACAAGTAGAACATATATACAGTATAGCAAAAGTAACCTTAAATTTGTATCAGTATATAAAAGTCCATACCAATGTAATATGTTTGAGACTAATGGTTGTTTAAAAGTAGACTCAGCAATCCACCCTTTTATCTCATCATTGTTATACTGCATATTCCCCTTCAGAAAAAGATTCTTGAATCTAACTCCTTTGTTTAGCTTTTTCCTGACTATGACCATAACAACTTGCAGCCAATTACCCTCCCCCCTTCCCAAATGATGACAAACATCTATAACCTAAATGACCAAAAGCCATCTGCCCCATTTCTTGGGTATGTGGGCACTGTGTTCTCTAGACTGGCTCCTGTTGTCTGGGGGCACTGGCATCTTTGGGGCACCTTGAGAAAATTAGGATAATGGTCAAGTTCTGGCTAAAATAGTCTGTGAGGCTGAACTATCTCAACTAGCAGCCTTGAAATTTTTCTGGATGCAGATTTTCGAGGAAACTGCAACAGAGGCATTCAGAGAGTGTGGATCACCTAGGCCACCATTTTCATTGGTGTCTGGTTCCCTTGTTCTGAAAACACAAACTTTCAAAGGTTGCATACACATCTGCATTAATACAAGTATAGACCATGGATTGTACACAAGCCAGCCAAAGATTGTTCTGGGGTTTATGTTTAAGCAGATAAAATATACATCACCTGTCTTTTATTATATTTTCATTTACTTCTTTTTTATTATATTTAGCTTTATTTATTTCTGTAGCCAGGATTTTCAGGAGGTCTTTCCTGATCAAACCTGATCTTCTTTAGCCTTGAGTGAATCCACAGCCTTTCATTTTCTGTGGAAACAAAAGCTTAGCCTCTTCCCCAAAGCAAAACTGATTCACATTTTAAATTTAAAGTATTCATAAATTATCTGGCTTGGTTTAATTCAGCAGCCTCTTTCACAATCCCGCTTTACAGCAACTATTGTTTTTTTTTTATCGGCATTCAAAAATTTCAAAGACAACAAGTAACATCCAGGGTCTAAACTCTCTGTGTCTTCCCCTCTCTACATGGCTCATTCCTTTTTATTACTTTATTCTCTTTTTAAAGACTATTATTTTTAAACTATTTCATGACTGTCTATACCTTTTTCTTTAAGTCAGCATACATTGTTAAACACAGTGCAATCTAAACCTTCCATGTTTCTGTAACCTTTTTCATCTGCATGAGCAAAATCTTAAACCACCAAGCAGCTCATCTCACAGCAAGCTGGTAGCTGGCTTCATCCCTCTTGGTTCCCTGAGGGCTAGCCTCGTTGCGGAGATATGATGGGAGCCATGTCACATTTTCTGCCCCATTCTGGGAAGTTTCTGGGTCCACACTACTGTAGGCATTTCTCCCAAGTTTCATGCCACCTAGTAGTGCACTACCTGCTGCTCATAAACCCATTCAAGTGGTTGGTAGCAGAGCCTCTTAAAAGAACAAAGCCTTTCTATGCCACTAACACCTAGCCTGTCTGAGAGACCACAGTCATCAGGAAGCTGCTTATTTCTAACTAGTTATTATAACTTAAATTAACCCATATCTTTTCATCTACACTCTTATGTAGCTTGGTTACTTTGACTTTGTAAAGCTCATGCTGCTTGCTCTGTATCCCTGGCATCACCACCCTTCTTCCCCAAATTCTCTCTGCTGCGAAAATCCTACCTAGCTGTTGGCCATCTAGCTTTTTATTAAACTAATCCCAGTGACATATTTCACTCAGTATAAAGGATTATTCCACAACAATTTTTGGACTTAGAATTATAGGTATATCTAGATGATGGTAACTATAACTTTCTTTTATATACTTCATAGACATAACTTTTCTACACTTTAATTTTTAGCATTTTTATTTTGTATTCTTATCATTCACAGGTACTATTGGGTCCTAATTTTCTTTTGAAAAGTAAATCTGTGGACAGTTTTTGAATTTTAATTTTTTCTTTTTCAATTTCATCTAAAATCAATTTTCTTTTGCTAGCTTAAAATTTTGCATTCTTATTTGACTTATAATAATTACTTTAAAATGTATGATCATGACCATTATGTCTTGTTAAGCTTAGACTCTACTTTCCAACTAAAAGGTTTAGAAGAACCTTGGCATATTCTCCAGTCCTAAGAGATCTCATACATAACACTTAGAAAAGATACTGCATTATTATTCTATATATGTTATTTAACATTAAAATATAGTATGAAACTAGGACTCTAAAGGAACATAAGACTTAAGGGTGTATAGAATACACATCATTTTTAATATACTTGGTTTCTAATTGGGAAACGCTTCTGTGAGTATTGTCACTATTTTGAGTCTTGCAGCTTCTGGGGTGATGACGCAAGTATGGGCAGAAAAGATTACTTGCTACTCTGTAAGACTATTAAATGTTATATATGTATTTATGATGAGATCTGTTTAAATATGTGTAATATATTTTTAGTGTATCCCCTTCTGGCCTGAGGATGCCTCCAATATTCTTCTCATTCAAGTTGAAAGAAGTGAAGGTCCCCCCAAAAGGATACATTTTAACAAGCAAGACAATTGTATTTTATTAAGACTGAATAATGAGGTAAGTGCTTTTTCTTGATATTCATGATCATTATCATGTGTGTATCATCAGAAAAACTACTATATATATATCAGCACTACACTTTGCTTTTCATAACAATTTTCTGATAATTTTCCTCCTTTATATAAAAATTTCTTTTTATGAAAGAAGAGGTGAAACAAATATAAAATAATTTATTATATAGAAAGTTAGTTGGCATGTCTGAATGAACACCAGAGTATACTGAAATTTCATTTGCATACAGTAGTTTCATTGTTTGCCAGAAATGACAAAAGTCTGAATTGTCTTCTAATTGTTCATAGAAAGTGAATCATACACTATTCTAAGTTGCTACAACATTGGGAACATACATAGAGAATATTATTGAGGCTTATTTTGGGGTTAATTCTCTCAGGGTTCAGAAAGATCCACTATAGCAAGTGAAAAACTGACTAATAAGGTCTGAGAGTAAAAAAAGAAATAAATTTATTCACATAAGTCTTTTTATCATGTCCGGTTTATTCTCTCTAATGCCCTCGTTCTTTGTTCTTCCCCCTCCTATGAGGTTTCCTGTCTATATAACCCACACAGACATTGACAGGAATATCAACATGCATTTCAGAATCATAAAAACAAACAAACACACAGGTAGGACCTGACAAAGCAGCGTTTCAGGAAAAGGTAACACTGTTCAGGAAGGACCAGCATCCAAAGGGAAATACCTGACCTTCCAAACATTTAGATAAGATCACTAGAAGTCCCTGAACCCTGAACTCATCCACTCCTCTCACCTCAGTTTCTGCTGTGATCATCAGCTTTAGGGATGCCCAGACCTGTTTGTCAATAAGGGCAGGCATGCTCTCTTTGTATTCTTTTTAAGTTCCTATGTGGTCTATTAGCAAAGGTAATTGTGGGGGATTGAATTTATGTAGGTTTGACTATTAAAACAAAGGGTGAATGTTACCACTCTAAGGCCCCATGGAAGGTCTTTCCATTGCCCATACGGGAGGAAGTTACACTGCTGAGGTATTATGGGAATGAATCCCATTATGGAATGGGGGGGAAATGCCATGATTTCACAAGATTTTTAAAGAATTGACAGTAACTATCCAAAAGACAAATATTCCCGAAGCTCTGCAATCGAGTTCTTCATATGGAGTGTATACTCCCGTGGATCTGTCTATTGGTCTCTCCCCTGTACATTCACTGTATAATACTTGTGACTCCAATAGAATACTATTTTAACTAGGTAACGATGTGTTACATCTGTTTTTGCTGTGGAATATTACATTAACTGTGTAAAGGCTGTTGCATTTGTTTAATCTGCAATTGTATTTTTTTAAAGATTTATTTATTGATTATGTATACAGCTGTATCTGCACACCAGAAGAGGGCACCATATGGTTGCTGGGAATTGAACTCAGAACCTCTGGAAGAGCAACCAGTGCTCTTAACCTCTGAGCCATCTTTCCAGCCCTTGTATTTTTTTTTAAACAATCTTTTCTCATTTTACATACCAATCCCAGTTCCCTCTCCTTCCACTCCATGCACCTCCCACCCATCTTCCCCCATCTACTCCTCAGAGAGGTTAAGGCTTCCTTACCTTGTGGAGTCAATAAAGTCTGACACATCACTTTGAGGCAGGACCTCCCCGCTATATCTAGGCTGAGCAAAGTATCTCTCCAAAGAGAATGGATTCCAAAAAGCCAGTTCAAGCAGTAGGGTTAAATCCTGGTTCCACTGCCATAGGTTCCATAGCCACACAACTATCATTCACATTCAGAGGGCTTAGTTTGGGCCTATGCATGTTCCCCCACCGTTAGTCTAGAGTCAGTGAGCTCCCACGAGCTCAGGTCATCTGTTTCTGTGGGAATCCCCATCATGGTCTTGACCCCTTTGCTCATATTATCACTTCTCCCTCTCTTCAACTGGACTCTGGGAGCTCAGCCCAGTGTTAGCTGTGGATCTCTGTCTCAGTTGCTGAATGAAGTTTCTATGATGACAATTTACATAGTTATCAATCTGATTACAGAGGAAAGCCAGTTCAGGTACCTCTCCACTATTGCTTAGGGTTTTAGCTGGGGTCATTCTTGTGGAGTCCCGGGAATTTCTCTAGTGCCAGGTTTCTTGATAACCCCATAATGTTTCCTTCAATCAAGATATCTTTTTCCAAATAAATAAATAAAAAAAATCCTAATTT
>NC_022015.1:46700274-46710210 GCF_000317375.1 Microtus ochrogaster | reverse complement strand
TCAGTGTGTGGGTGCACCCCTCGCAGTCCTGAGTTCCATGCTCGTGCTCTCTCTCCTTCTGCTCCTGATTTGGACCTTGAGATTTCTGTCCGGTGCTCCAAAGTGGGTCTCTGTCTCTGTCTCCTTTCATCGCCTGATGAAGGTTGATATTCAGGAGGATGCCTATATGTTTTTCTTTGGGTTTTCCTTATTTAGCTTCTCTAGGATCACTAATTATAGGCTCGATGTCCTTTGTTTATGGCTAGAGACCAAATATGAGTGAGTACATCCCATGTTCCTCTTTTTGCATGTTGCTTGTTTTTGTGTTGGGACTTTACCATTTGTGGTTAGATTATTGATTTGGTTTTTGTTGTTTCAGTTCAGGCCGCCTGTTTTCTTCCACTGTAGAAGTTTGTAGCATTCAGGAGAGACTAGGTTTCAGTATAGTTTGGTTAATATTTTTCTCTGTTAGATTAGCATACTCTGCGTGAAGTTATATCCCGTTTTCCCCTGAGAATTGAATACTGTCTGTAACACCCCATGACTACAAAACAGCCACTCTATTAGTCGTGATTGATTTAGGAGTAAAGGGACACTGGTAGATAAATTATTTTTGAGTGTGAGTGGGGGGAAAAGGAATCTCAGTAGGTCTGTTGATAGCATTAGGTTTCTAGTTTCTATATATGAAATATGGGAGCAATGGTAGAGGCACAAAAATTCTAAAGGTAGCAGGAAGATGGAGTTTTGGGTAAGAACATACCAAAAAATAAAAGGTAAAGTGTTTCAGCTAAAAAAAAAAAAAAAAAGCTATCTTTTTCCTTGCTCTCCTTCTCTGTCCTTCCCCAGTCTCAGCCATCTAATCTACGTTGGTTTAATTATGTAAAGGTGCATTACTTTGCTTATGTTGCATTTGTTTAATTATGTAAAGATGTGTTACTATTTCACTCTGCCTGCCTAAGGCACTTGATTGTTCTAATAAAATGCTGAATGGCTAATAAGTAAGCAGGAAAGGGATAGGCGGGGCTGGCAGGCAGAGAAAATAAGTGGAAGGAGAAATCTAGGCTGAAGCGAGAAGAGGGGTAGAATGAGGGAGAGAAAGAGGAAAAAGTTCCCCAGAGCCAGCCAAGCAGCTGCCAGCCAGCAGACACAGAGTAGGAGATACAGAAAGAAAGGTAAAAAGCCCCAGGCAATAGATGAAGAGAAACAGATTAATGGAAGTTAAAGAAAGCTAGTCAGACACAAGCATAACTAAGGCTAAGCATTCATAACTAGTAATCTAAGTCTCCATGTCATGATTTGTGAGCTGGTTGGTGGCTCAAAAAGGAAAAAATCTGCTACATTTGGTGCCCAATGTGGCATAAACTATCATGAATAGTTTTATTATTAAATGCTATCAGTTAATATTCTTAGCAAAATGATCACATTAAATTTTTTCTTTTATTTAAGCTTGGAGGAATTATTGCAGAAGTTAATTTGGCTGAGCACTCTACAGTTATTACATTTTCAGATTACCATGATGGTGCAGCTACATTCCTACTAATAAATCATACCAAGAATGACCTTGTTCAGTACAAGCAGAGGTAAGGTGATTGTCACAATGCAGTAATTTATGATTAGCAGATTTAGGTAAGAAAACATAAATTCTTTCCAATGATTCCTTTAAAAAACTGCCACTGATGTCAATTGAGTTTATGTTAAAGTGATTCCCTTTTTAAAACATTATATTTAATTATATAGAAGTAGAACAACCTTGTGTTTATAATTATTTTTAAATGAGTCAAAGACACGTGGAAAAACTAAAGCCAGTGCCATATAGATTGGTCATTTTGAAATCTGCTGAAGAATATATTGTGAGTCAGTCATGAGTTTCCAAATTTTGTCCTATTTTTCTCTGTTTTCTTTCTTCTTTCCTTTTTTTGTTTTTTTTCTTGTTTTGGTGGTTGACTTTTGAGACAGGCTGTCACCTGTATTGCAGGCTAACTTGGAACTTAGTATAGAATCTACACTGTTCTTAACAGCAGGAGAGTCCACCAGCCTTGACCTCCTACGTACCTACATTATGTGTGTAAACCACCACACTCAAGTTTCTCTCTCTCTCTCTCTCTTTCTCTCTCTCTCTCTCTCTCTCTCTCTCTCTCTCTCTCTCTCTCTCTCTCTGTCTCCCTCTCCCCCCCTCCCGCCCTCCCGCCCCCTCTCCTTCCCTCCCTCCCCCTCTTTCTTGGTCTCTCTGTCATACACACATACACACAGAGCATGAATTCTAATTGGTATTAAAAATAAAAACCCAGAATCAAATATAGGGGTTAATGCTGAAGATCAGAGAAGCAGAGTCCAACAACTAGATAGTTCCTTTACCTCTACTAATGCTCAGACCGAAGGGGTTGATCCTATCTTCATCTGCATCTCCAGACTCCATGTCTCCACCAAAACTCCGACTGCAGCTGTCTTCACAAACCTCAGACTGCACTAAACTCCTGTATCCTTCCACCTTATATTCTTCTCTCCACCGAACCATATCACTCCTGTCTCCACCTCCATGGTGCTGGGATTAAAGGGGTGGAATCCCAAGTGGGATCATCTTTGTGTGAGCTCTGTTTCTCTTTTAGACAGAGTCAATCTCTGGTAGTGGCCTTGAACAAGTAGAGATCCCTCTGCCTCTCTTGCAATTTCTGGGATTAAAGGTGTGTGCCACCACAACCTGTCCTCTAGTGGCTTAGGTCTGCACTTTGATCTTCAGGCAAGCTTTATTTGTTAAGACATAAGCAAAATATCACTATATGCACACACAACATATTATGAGAACCAGCCTCCCACAGCTCAGCATTTGAGGGGTGCCTACGAGTCAACAGTACATTTCTCAACTTGACTTTTCTAACTGAGGGAGTAAAACTTAATTATTTGGGGCCAATGAGGGGGTGCAAAACTTAACTCTCTAGGACTCACATAAAAGGGAAATACACACACACACACACACACACACACACACACATCTCCAACATGTCAAGATCTCACCTAGGGTGTTGATGAATGGTAAGACTTCAGCAGTTCAGAGAAAATGAAGAGGAGATGCAGAACAGGTGAACTACTGGATAGACAGACATACAAGGACTATTCTGAAGGCAAAGTTTAGTTTTCATTTTATTCTTACTGTTGCTTGTTGTGCTCTATTTTTTTCTCTTATGTTTTTCTACTCTGACGTTTCCCTTCTGCTTCTCTTGGTATTTTCCTTCTATCTTTCCTTCTACGTCTTTCCTGGTGTTTTCCTTCCCTCCTGTATTTATATTTTCCCCCTTTCAGCTTATATACCCCTTTAGAATATTTCAGACACTATAAAAATTTATCATATGGTTACATTCTGTTTTTCAAGTGAATGATTGCAATGAGTACAAGTTAAAAATAACAACATGTTTTCCATATCCCTTACATGATTAAACATTTTACATATTACTGATGAAAAACAAGTTGCTCCAAGAACCCACAAACATTCATATCTAAGCAACTTGTTATAGATTATCAGAGTGTAAGCAAGCAAGGTATTTTTCTCAGCCAGGTTGCATTTTGCAGTTATAAAGAAAGGACTAATCATTTTATTATGTATCTCAAAAGTAAAAAGAAATCTTAAAAGAATCCCAAATCTAAAATTTCATATATAAAAAGAATCAGCCCATTCATCAACTTTTTTTTTTTTTTTTGAGAGAGAGAGAACGTTTCTCTGTAGCTTTGGTGCCTGTTCCAGAACTAGCTCTTGTAGACCAGGCTGGTCTCGAACTCACAGAGATCCACCTGCCTCTGCCTCCCAAGTGCTGGGATTAAAGGCGTGCACCACTACTGCCCAGCATATCAATATTTTTTTTATATCAAGAAACTGTGGGCAGAAAAGGGCACAAGGAATTAAACATCATCTCTGATTGCCAACCCATCCTAACAAGAAAGGCATGTCAGCTAAAAACAATTGGGCTGCTTTGTTCATATTTCCTGACCTTAATGAGCCCCTTACTCAACTATGTACCTTTCTAAACTTTTGATTATTTCCTTGGGTTTTTCACCTCAACACTATTAACAAAAACATCTTAAAGCTTTGTTTTAACTATGATATACACCAAAAATTTGTGAATACATCTCTCAACATTAAAATTAAAATAACTTGAGCTAACTTAGCTTCTGGGACTCAATTGAGGTAGAGGTAAGAGTCAGTGACTGGCTGTTTTGCTTTTCTTACCTTCAGGTTGAATTCCAGTTTCTGTTTCTGGGTTTTTATTAGTCGTGCTACATTATGTATAGCAATTACAGGATCACAAAGAGCTTCTTAGCAGTCAGGCCCATCTTACAGGGAAACACCCAGGGAAGGACCCAGAATGTTCAGGAAATAAAGACCTTAGTTTTGTAAGAGGCACACCACCAAGAAAAGTGCTTAGAAAGGTAGTCTTTTTTTAGACTTAAAAAAAAAAAAAACACTTTTTTATTTAATCAACAATTAGAACAATACTTCTTAGGAAGTATGCATAAATGCACTGAAATGAACTTAACAAATGAGAACAAATAGAAAAACAAGAAAAAAGCAAATTTGAGGCATCCAGGAGTTACTGAGTGGAAGTACATACATCTATAGGAAATTTAGTAGCACTTAGTCCATGGAGTCATATCTCCTGTCCTTCGCCATAATATTATATCACATTTATTGTCTAATAATTTGGAAAATAACTTCCTATTTGAGATTATGTGAAACTAGCATCATTTCTGATTAATCTTCACTCTTTTTTTTGTTATTGTTGTTTGATTAGTTTTGAATCTGGGTATTAAACTAAGGGTCTGCACTCCTTTCGATCTGCAGTACTTTTGTCTTTATGTGTATGTGGTTGTGCATGCCATTTGTGTGCAATTGCCTTCGGGGCCAAGAAGGCTGTCTGGCCCACTGGAATTAAAGTTACAGGTTGTTGTTAAGTCTCCTTAGTAAGTGTTGGGAACTGAGCCTGAGTCCTATAGAAGAGCAGCACATACTTTTAACATCTGAGCCACTTCTCCAGCTCCTGTGTAGTACTTTTGAATATTTTTCTGCAATTTAAAGTAAAATAAAAAGTAATTTTAGATTCTTGAAGATCTTTATTTTCTCAGAAAAAAAAAATGTTTCCCTTGAAATATTTTTGTTTTCTCAGAGAATATATTTTTTATTGTAAGAAGTATAACATTCTGAAAGGAAATACAGACTTACTCTTTCATTGTGTAAGGGGGAAAAACCTTTTCTTGTCTTAATTTAAAATTTTTACAAATCTCAGTTAATGGGATAAGAATGAAATGTTATTTAGGATTTTTATGTATTTGTCTATTGTATTTTATTTAATTTACTACATTTTTTATTACTTAATGTCAGTTCTCTCAGTGAAATAGAAGATTCCCTTCCTCCTGGAAAAGCAGTATATTATACATGGGCTGATCCAGTGGGTTCTAGAAAGCTGAAGTGGAGTTGTGGGCAAAGTCATGGTGAAGTAACACATAAGGATGTAAGTATTGAGTTGGTCATTATGGAGTTTTGGGCTGCCTTTTCATATTTTATACAGGTGTTATTTTACCCCTAGTGGATTTTTAGGACCGTTTTTGCTATTCTGTAAAAGTTAGCAAAGATTTTAAAAAGCTTTATTGAAGTTGTTTTTAACTTTTACAAATTTTATTTAGGTTTGCCTTTTTCAAACTCCAACCGGAAGCTAACAGAAGTGGAAGTTTTTTGTTTGTTTGTTTTGCCCCCCATTTCTCTAAAGGAATATGCAAGGCCATAGCAAAAGCTGACATTTAGAAGAAACAAGAGAGTGTAATCTTTCCTTGTGGTCATTGTGCAGAAGTAGCCCTGTCACACTTGATCTTTTCAAAACCACCAAGAACTGCAAGTCTGATTTATCTACATCATCATTTGTTTTTACTGTTAGCGAAGTTGATGTCCTTTAAAAAGTCTTTCAGCATCCCCTCTCAAGTGTCTTTGCCCCATACTGACAGTCACCTCACTAGAGTTCAGCTCTGTAAGGTGTCTAAACTAAAAGGAGTTTATTTCTCCGTGGCAAGCTGTAGAAACCAATGATGATCATTTCAGGGACTGAGATCACCAGTTTTACCATTCTTAATGACTCACCATTTTCCAGCCCTCTACAAACATTTTTATTTTGCATACTTTTTCCAATAAAAAAAATTGTACCAAGAAATTCTGTACTCAGAGTTTCTTTACCTTTTTATTCTACTTACACTTTTTTAGATTTTAGTTTCTCTTATGTGTTGGTATGTATGCCTTCGTACTGTCTCTATATTTGTTACATATGCATACAAGTTCCCATGGATGTCAGAAGTGACTGTCAGGTCCTATAACCTGCATACATGTGGTAGTTGTCAGCTGCCTGATGCTGATGCTGAGAAATGCTTTTAACCACTCGCCATTTCTCCAGACCTCCTGGACTAGTTGGATTTTTTTTTCCATTGTCTATTACTGTGGGCTTTAGTTGATTTGATTTTGTTTTAAAGTAGATTTTATAAATTAGCCTAACTTTTAATTTTTAAAAATTCTTAATTATTAGGTTTTATTTTCTTTTGTTTGATTTGGTTTGGTTTAGTTTTTTTGAGACAGGGATTCCTTAAATAACCCTGGACGTTCTAGAGTGTGCTATGTAGACCAGGTTGACCTCAAACATTGGAGATCTGCCTGTCTCTACCTCCTAAGTGCTGGGATTGATGACCCATATAATCTCTTGATTATCACATTGCATAGTTAAATAATACCAATAGTTAGAAGTTTATAAAGATAAGTCTGAAGTTTGGTATATTAGAAATTCCAAATATTTGGGAATACCCATTTTCTTAATTCTCTGTACTTCTAGTACTGTGTGTTTTATTTTAGAAGTTTTTGTAGGTAAAGCTATGATACCTAGGTAACAATTTTGTGATAACTTCAATTTATAATTTTTATGTATTATTACATAAATGAATTAAATATTAAACTTTTCTATGAATCAGAATACTTATTAACTAGAATTCATGCATAATTGTTCGTTTATTGCATTTGTTTTATTATTGAATCTAAAGACCTGATATCAATACGTTTATTCATTTATTTTTACTTTCTCCATGTGTTATTATTATATCTGTAGATTTGTGTGTCTATACATATGTACACACATGAGTACAAGTGTAGCACGATTAATAAAAGCCCAGATGCAGATGTTGGGGTTCATCCTGAAGGTCAGAAAAGCAAAACATCCAGCCACTGGCTCTTCCCTCTACCTCAGTCTGAAATGGCAGTCCTGCCTCAGGGAATCCTCAGAATGAGGAGCTATCTCCTCCGTTTTGTATTTCTCTCTAAGGCTGGGATTAAAGGTGTGTACCACTACTGCCCAGTTTCTGTAGCAAACTAGTGTGGCTCCTGGGATTAAATGTGTATTCTACCACTAGCTGGTCTGTAAGACTGACCAGTGGGACTGTTTTATTCTCTGATCTTCAGGCAAGCTTTATTTATTAAAATATAAATGAAATGTCACTACAGGTACAAGTGTACCACAGGTCAACTTGTGTAGGTCAGAGGACATCTTGGATATCAGATCTCTTCTTCTACTGTATGATTCCTGGAGATTGATTCAGGTCATCAGTCTTGGCTACATGTATTATTAGCTGTTGAGCTGTCTCACTGATTCACAACACAGTATTTATAAAGGAAATTCCTCAGTGACCCTGTAGAAAATCAATGCTTTTTTTTAATATATGATTTTTATTTGTCTTATATTTTGGAACAAGAGCTCCCACTGTACTTAGGTTAGCTTAACTCATGGCAATCCTTTTGCCTCAACCTCTCAAGTCCTGTAATTGAAAATGTGAGTTATTGCACCAGCTGCATCAGTGCTCTATAAGGCTTGCAACTTTTTCTTACTCTGCTGTGTAAGGAAATGTGAATTTGAGGCTTAAACAACCTTTAATATGTACTATATTTCCCACAGAGTTAAAATGAAGTAGGAAAAAATATTACTTTGTGTTGTTGGTTTATCTTATAGGATTTTTTTTTGTTGTTGTTTTTCGAGACAGGGTTTCTCCGTAGGGATTTTAAATTTGATTTTTTTATGATCTAAAAGTACTTAAACAACTAGTTTTACTTCATGATTAACAATATCATTATAATGTAGTGTTGTAATTAGAGCGGCGGGGCTGCGTCCCTGGCACCCGGCTGCCCACATGGCTAGCTTAGCTTATGCCCCGAAATAATTACACAGAAACTGTATTCTTTTAAACACCGCTTGGCCCATTTCTATCTAGCCTCTTCTAGGCTAGCTCTCACACCTGGACTAGCCCATTTCTAATAATCTGCTGTAGCCCACGAGCCGGCTTACCAGGAATGATCTTAATCTGCGTCTGTCTGGAGTGGGACAATCATGGCGACTCCCTGACTCAACTTCTTTCTCCCAGCATCCTGTTCTGTTTTCTCCGCCTACCTAAGGGTTGGCCTATGAAATGGGCCTAGGCAGTTTCTTTATTAATAAGAAATCACTCCCACATCAATGTAGCAGGTGACATCAGGTTATTTTAGTGAGGAACTCTTCCAGGTATTGTACAATTATTTGTTCTTTGGATTGCTGTGAATTGTCTGAAATAGCTCATATGAGTGATAACTCTCTCCAAGTGATATGCAAATGTTCATTTAGTTTGCTGCCTCAGCTTTAGGAAGTAAGGCTATTTGTATTCTCATCATAGAAATGTCAAATGTAGACTTAATGTTTGTTGGGTACAAACTGATTCCGTTTTTCATTGTTTTCTTTTAGGATATGATGACCCCTGTAAGTGTGGGGAAAAAAACCATTTATTTAGTGTCATTCTTTGAAGGTTTGCAGCGTATTATTCTATTCACTGAAGACCCAAACGTGTTTAAAGTAACATATGAAAGTGAAAAAGCAGAGTTAGCAGAGCAAGAAATCGTACTGGCATTACAAGATGTTGGAATTTCACTTGTCAATAATTATACAAAGCAAGAAGTAGCCTATATAGGCATTACAAGGTTAGATGCTTTAATATTAGAAATGATATTTGAAAGATAAAACACAGAATCTGTTCCTAAAATGGTTTACTTCATTTGGCCTCTCTGGCTTCTGTTACCTCTACTACTGTGTTCCTACCATGCTAGTGATCTTTTCGTTCTTCACCATGCACCATAGTGTCTATTGCTCTAGGGCCTTGTTAAAGCTGCTCATGTATCTGAAATGTTTTTACCCTTTTTGCATCCCTACAGGTTGTGGAAGTTTCACAATCTCAATGAGGCCCTACTGGCCATTCCATTTTAATTTAGTTCTGGTATTTAAGACTGAAGTTCTGTCTTAGACTATATTTTCTTATTTCAAAAGTATTTCCCCCTCCTATATAGTCAAATTTATTTATTCATTTTACAATTACCTGTAACTCCCTAGTGAAAATGAAGAATGACAGGAATGCTCAGTGGTATTTTTCTTCTACTTAGAACAGTACCTGAATAAAACTAAGTAAGTATTAGTTGAGTAAATTTAGGTTTTTAAATTGGAAATGTGCTTACTTATAACTGAGGCTGTTGTGAAACATGGATGGAAGTTCTGTAGTTCATGTAATCAAACACTAGTGTAATTGTTATAAATTAATGCTGTGATATCTGCTTTCATATGTAAGTTCTGATGTGGTTTGGGAGACAAAACCAAAGAAAAAAGCAAGGTGGAGGCCAATGAGTATAAAACACACTGAGAAGCTGGAGAAGGAGTTCAAGGAATACACAGAATCTTCACCTTTGGAAGACAAGGTTATTGAGTTGGACAATAACATTCCGGTAAATTTAAAAAGTGCTCATATGAACTTTTAATTTTACATTTTTGTTTGAAATCTTTCTGAATTTTAAGGAGAAATTGACTTCTTACAAAATATCTTGAATGTAGTTAGCACTAATGTAGACTTCATCTGGCCTGCTTTTATATTAAGAAA
>NC_022015.1:46687253-46700174 GCF_000317375.1 Microtus ochrogaster | reverse complement strand
TGAACCTAGAGTGGCTCCCAGGAGCTCAAGCCGAGGTCCCCAGTTAGTTTCCTGGACAGCTGAGGATAAAGAACCTGAAATGACTAATAATTCTTTTAAGTAGCAAGAAGCAAGATCTTTTTTATTTTAAGATTTGCATTATTTTCTTGAAGTCAGTGTCAGTTTTAGTAATTAAATATAAAAAGTAATGCAGCCAGGCTATAATCTTTGTATGAATATTACATTTTATGGATATGAACATAAAAATTTGAATCTTAAATCTGTACTTTAAAAACTTTTTTTTAATTTTTGGTTTGTTGCAGTTCTGTTAGTTTTGCCCTGGCTGGCGTAGAACTCATTGTGTAGATTAAGCGATCCTTAAGGGTGGCAATTCTCTGTGTATGCTCTCAGACATGCACAGCTTTATCTTTTTAAGTTAGCATACAAAGTAATGGGTTTCAGTGTGAATGTGTGGGTATATGTATATATAATGAATATTTTTCATTATATTTTGCTCCTACTCATTTCCCTGACCTCACAACCCTTGTATGTAGACTTTACTTTTTAAATTACTGTATCCTGAAGTTATTTTCATATAAATTGATGATTTTAATCAATGGTCAAAAAGAAACAACTCATTGTTGGGGGATAATTTTTTTTTTTCAGGTTCGCTTAACACCTAGTGGCAATGACATGAAAATTCTGCAACCACATGTGATAGCTGTACGGAGAAATTACCTCCCAGCACTAAAAGTAGAATATAACACATCTGCACACCAGTCATCGTTCAGAATTCAGATTTATAGAATACAGGTGAGTCTGGAAAGGAAGGCAAAACAATAAAAACTCAGATTTGTTCCCCTGATCTTTTTTATCTAATACAAAGCCAAAGAAGGCAAGATAGAAGTCAGAAAGTAGAAAGTACACTGAGAAACTGGGAAAGAAGCCAGAATTACATGCAGGCAGTAATCCTGGCCCTTGATAAGATGAACTTGGGATAACCATGAATTCAAGACCAGCCTGGGCTCCAGAATGAGACTGTGTCTAAGACTGAAAGAAGTCATGCAGAAGGGAGGACTAGTTTGAGAGAAAGAGAGAAGGAAAGTAGACAAACGATAAAGAGGAAGTGAAAGGAGGGTGGGACTGAAGTTGGAAACCTGAAGGGGTATACTGAGCTTCACCTTGTGTCAGCTGTGTTGACGTCTGACTCTAGTTCTGCAATTCTAGTATCCTGGTCAACTTGTGTATGTGACATGATGTATACTGATTCATATTTCATCTTCTTAGATCCAAAACCAGATTCATGGTGCTATTTTTCCTTTCGTGTTTTATCCTATTAAACCGCCAAAGTCTGTCACCATGGACTCAGGTTTGTGTTTATTTTTAGATTGTGGTATAAATAGTTGTGTGGCTAGGTTTTTGCTTTTGTTTTGTTTTGTTTGGCGATTTTGGGGGTGGAGTGGGGAGGGCTATCTTAAATTTAGTTTTTCTAGATTAGATAATAAAGCTGCTTACTGAAGGACTAGGAGTTAATCATTCGAACATTATGTGAATGCTGAGGGAAAGGTTATTTAGAAAAGTATGTGTTGGAGATTTAGGAATAGAAAGTTTAAACCATATTGCTGATATGTAAACTACTTAACCTATAATATATGAACTGAATAAACAAGGAGAAAATTTATATTTATACTTTTAAGATTTTACTGTTTATTTTATGTGTGTGCATGAGAGTGTATATATACACTGTTTGCATGCCTGGTGCCTAAAAGGTCAGATCCCCTGAAACTTGAGTAACAGATTGTATGCTGCCCAGTGTGGGTACAGGGAAGAGTAGTCAATGCTCTTAACCCTTAGCCATCTCTCTAACCCCAAGAATCAGCATTTTTCTGAATAGTTCTATGTTCTCCAAATGAGAATAACTGATACTCTTTATTCAACCTTTCTCTCCTCTTCTGCAATTCTTCTTCTCTCTTTATTGTTTGTGCCTCTTTACTATATTTTCTTTTTAATCCTACCACCTTTCACTCTGCCTCTCTTTCCCCCCTTTTCTATTCTCACCACAGACCACATATCATGAACTTCATACTTTTTAGTGGCTTTTTTCATAATTTCTTTCAACTCTTTTAATCACACATATACTAATCCCCTTAGAAATGTGAACCCTGTAGTTTCTAGAATATGTTTTCACAATTTGCTGATGATTTTAATCCATTCTTCTAATTTAAAGTCATTAATTTTTGTAATTAGTTATCCTTAAAGTGACTAAATAACTAAAAAGATAATTCTGGGATCTGAAATTAAGACTAAATGACCCTGTAGATGTCATTAATTTTAATTAATGCTGCTGATTTACTACATGATTGATTTCCCATTGACATGTATATTAAATTGAATGAAAATGCCCATCCTTTGGCTTAAAATGTGATGAGCATAATCATATTTTTAACCTTCACAGCACCAAAGCCCTTTACAGATGTTAGCATTGTCATGAGATCTGCAGGACATTCCCAAATATCACGCATTAAGTAAGTGTTTCATATATTTCTTGTTTGTTTACTTTTTTGTCTGAACATTTAAATAGTTTTGTTCTTATTAAAACTAAATTTCAGGTGAGTCAAATACTTAAGTATAAGATAATAAATTTTACAGGTTAAAAAAATCTATTGAGCATTTGATAATCTTAAAAGAGAAGATTTTGGTATAATATACTTAAATGTTAACAATTGCTGTTTCTGGATCTCAGCTTCTTTAGTATATGCATTTTTTATGTTTTAAATTATTTATAATGACCATACATTGTTTTGGAAACAGCAACGAAAGTAATATTTTCGTCTTTACTCACAACTTGCTCATTCCAAAAGCAGATTATGGACCACAGCATCCATCTGTGTGATACTCCCCTCTTCATTTCTTCCTCCTTATCACTGAGATAAATTGTACTAATTCCCCTGCTTTAAAAAATGCAGTATTAGGACCTCCCAGGAACTAGGCCTGAGCCAGAACCTCTGCCAGTCTGGGCATGAGTGAACCTGGGTACTCCGAGGGACTAGGCAGGAACCAGAGATCTCGGCGGGCCAGGCATGAATCTGGGACCTCAGAGAGAGTAGGCCTGAGCCAGGACCTTTGTGGGTTCAGGCATTGGTCTGGGACATCAAAGGGAATAGGCAGAAACCTAGAACCTCTGCAGGTCCAAGTGTGAGTCTGGAACCTCTGAAGAAGTAAGCAGGTCCTTTGTGGGTCCAGGCACACCCAAGCCTGGGACCTCCGAGGCAGTAGACCTGAAACTGAAACCTTTCCAAGTCCAACTCCAACCCAGGGCCTTCTGCAGGAGGGAATCCAGACCAGGATCTACAGGTAAAGGTCAAAGTTGGTAACCTAGGCCAACCTAGGCCAAAGTTGCCCTGAGGCAAGGAATTCTACCTTGGGCAACAAATTCCTTGGGAGTGGGATTGAATGAGCCACCTAAGAAAGAGAGGACCTGAGGAAACCAGCTTGACTGGGAGCAGAAGCCAGGACCAAATCCAGTCCTGGGAGCCAACCCAGTCACAGAACACTGGCAGATCAGGATTGAGCCAGTGACCAGATCCAGAGTCAGCAATCTCCACCAGAGCAGGTCCAACTCCAAGCCAGGGACTTCTGCAGGATGGGATCCAGATCTGAATTTACAGAATCAGATCAAAGCCAGCAACATAGGCCAAAGTAGGCCTAAAACAGCAAACTCCAAGGGAGCAGAGCAAAGCACAGGAGCACTGAACTATCTTCAAAAACATGAATGAGTAATTAGAATTGTGACACTGTACCATGAGGAACAACCATCTGAGCTTTGGATTCACTGGCACCAAGAAGATTATTTAACAGAATCTCAAACAGCCCCAACCACACCTATTAGAGGAAAAGATGAGTAAAAAAGGTAAGATCACAGGCTACACCACAAAGAGCACTACAATACCAGTAAAACCTAAAGACCCTACAACAGCAAGACCTGAACAACCAAATATAGATGAACCAGATGAAAAAGACCTAAAAAATAACTTCAAGAGAATGTTTGAATTTCTTAAAGATGAAATGAGAAATTCCCTTAAAGAAATTGAGGAAAAGACAAAAAATTGGAAGATATCAGCAAATCACTTAAAACTAAAAAAAGAAATCAAAAATATAAAAGAAACTATCCAGGACTTGAAAACTTAAATAGAAACAATAAAGAAAACACAAGCTGAAGGAATTACAGAAACAGAAATCATGAGAAAAAGATCAGGAAGCACAAACGCAAGCGTGAACAGCAGAATACAAGAAATGGAAGAGAGAATCTTAAGCGCTGAAGATACAATAGAGGAAATAGACTCATCAGTTAAAGAAAACATTAAATCTAACAAAAGCTTAACACAAAATATCCAGGAAATCTGGGACTCCATGAAAAGGCCAAATCTTAGAATAATAGGTATAGAAGAAGGAGAAGTTCAACTCAAAGGCACAGAAAATTTATTTAACAAAATCATAGAAAAAAAACCTTCCCTACCTAAAGAAAGATATGCCTATGAAGATACAAGAAGCTTATAGAACACCAAATAGACTGGACCCCCCAAAAAAGTCTTTTCGTCACATAATAATCAAAACACTAAACATACAGAGTAAAGAAAGAATATTAAGAGCTGCAAAGGAAAAAGGCCAAGTAACATATAAAGGTAGACTTATCAGAATTACACCTGACTTCTCATTGGAGACAATGAAAGCCAGAAGAACATAGTCAAGCATTATGCATTATATAGCCTAGACTACTATACCCAGGAAAACTGTCGATCACCATAGAAGGACAAAACAAGATATTCCACAACGAATCTAGATTTCACCAATACCTAGCCATAAACCCAGCCCTACACAAAATACAAGAAGGAAAACTCCAACCCAAGGAAGATGGCTATACCAACAAAAACACAGACAATTGATGATCTCATAAAAGCAAATCCCGAAGAAGAAAAAAACACACAAAATTAACATCACCAACGATGAAAACTAAATTAACAGGAGATAGCAATCACTGGTCATTAATATCCCTTAATGTAAATGGACTCAACTCACCTATAAAAAGGCACAGGCTAACAGATTGGATAACAGATCCATTCTTCTTCTACATACAAGAAACACATCTCAACCTTAAAGACACACATTGTCTCAGAGTAAAGGGTTGGGAAAAAATATACCAATCAAATGGATCTAAGAAACAAGTGGGTGTAACTATCCTAATATCTAACAAAATAGACTTCAGGCTAAAATCAGCCAAAAGAGACGAAGGTACTTTAATCAAGAAGAAATTTCAATACTGAACATCTATGCCCCAAATAAAGGGAGCCCTCATATGTCAAAGAAACACTTCTTTTTTTAAAATTTATTTATTTATTATGCATACAATATTCTGTCTGTGTGCATGTCTGCAGGCCAGAAGAGGGCACCAGACCTTTTTACAGATCATTGTGAGCCACCATGTGGTTGCTGGGAATTGAACTCAGGACCTTTGGAAGAACAGGCAATGCTCTTAACCACTGAGCCACCTCTCCAACCCTCTCAAAGAAACACTTCTAAAGTTTAAATCATGTATTAAACCCCACACACTAATAGTGGAGACCTAAGCACTCCCCTCTCACCACTGGATAGGTCAATCAGACAAAAAAATGAATAGAAATAAGAGAACTAACAGATGTTATGACTCAAATGGACTTAACAGACATCTATAGAATATTCCATCCAAACAGAAAATAATATACCTTCTTATCAGCACCTCATGGAACCTTCTTAAAAATTGGCCACATAGTCAGTAACAAAACAAACCTCAACAAATACAAAAAAAAAATTGGAATAACTCAATGTAACTTATCACCATGGTTTAAAACTAGAAGTCAACAGCAATGCTAATTCCAGAAAACCCACAAACACATAGAAATTAAACAATGCTCACCTGAATCATCAATGTGTCAAGGAAGAAATAAAGGGAGAAATTAAAGACTACCTAAAATTCAATGAAAATGACCACACAACATACCCAAATTTATGGGACACAATGAAAGTAGTGTTAAAAGACAAGTTCATAGCACTAAATGCCTACATAAAGAAGCTGAAAAAATCCCATACTAGTGAATTAACAGAACATTTGAAAACTCTAGAACAAAAAGAAGCAAACTCACCTAAGAGAACTAGATGGCAGGAAATAATCAAATTGAGAACTGAAATCAACAAAATAGTAACAAAAAATACAAAGAATCATTGAGACAAAGAGTTGGTTCTTTGAGAAAATCAACAAAATAGACAAACCTTTATCCAAACTGACCAAAAGAAAGAGAATATCCAAATTAACAAAATCAGAAATGAAAAGGAGGACATAACAGACACGAAGGAAATACAGAGGATCATTAAGTCCTATTTTGAAAACCTGTACTCAACAAAATTGGAAAACTTAAAGGAAATGGATAACTTTCTGGATAAATATCACTTACCAAAATTAAATCAAGACCAGATAAGCAAATTAAACAGACCTATAACTGCTGAAGAAATAGAAACAGTCCTCAAAAGTCTCCCCCCCCCCCAAAAAAAAAGACCCAGGACAAAATGGTTTCAGTTCAGAATTCTACAAGACTTTCAAAGAATAACTAATACCAATACTCCTCAAATTATTCCACACAATAGAAACAGAAGGAACATTGCCAAACTCTTTTATGAAGCTACAATTACCCTGATACATAACCACAGAAAGACATTACTAAGAAAGAGAATTACAGACCAATCTCTCTCATGAACATTGATGCAAAAATACTAAATAAAATACTGCCTAATCAAATCCAAGAATACATCAGAACCATCACCCACCATGATCAAGGAGGCTTCAACCCACAGATACAGGAATGGTTCAACATACGAAAATCTGTCAACATAATCCACCATATAAACAAGTTAAAAAAATGAAAACCACATGATCATCTTATTAGATATCAAAAAAGCTGTTAACAAAATATAACATCCCTTTATGATGAAGGTCTTGGAGAGAGCAGAGGTACAAGGAACATACCTAAGCATAATTAAGGTAATATACAGCAAGCCAGCAGCCAATATCAAACTAAATGGAGAGAAACTCCCAGCGATTCCACTGAAATCAGGAACGAGACAGGATTTTCCACGCTCTCCATATCTGTTCAATATCGTTCTTGCAGGTCCTAGCTAGAGGAATAAGACACCAAAGAGAGATCAAGAGGATAAAAATTGGAAAAGAAGAAGTCAAACTCTCGTTTGCTGATGATATGATAGTTTACATAAGTGATCCCAAAAATTCTACCAAGGAACGTCTACAGCTCATAAACACTTTCAGCAATGTACCGGGACACAAGATTAACTCAAAGAAATCAGTAGCTCTCTGTACACAGATGATAAAAGGGCTGGGGAAGAAATCAGAGAATCAACACCCTTCACAGTAGCCACAAATAGCATAAAATATCTCAGAGTAACTCTAACCAAACAAGTGGAAGACTTGGATAACAAGAACTTTAAATCTTTGAAGAAAGATTGAAAACACTAAAAGTGGAAAGATCTCCCATGCTCCTGGGTAGGTAAATATAGTAAAAATGGCAATCTTACCAAAAGCAATCTACAGATTCAATGCCATGCCCATTAAAATCTCGGCAAAATTCTTCACAGACCTCAAAAGAACTGTACTCAACTTCATATGGAAAAGCAAAAAACCCAGGATAGCCAAAACAATCCTGTACAATAAAAGAATTTCTGGAAGCATCACAATCCCTGACTTCAAACTCTACTACAGAGCTACAGTACTGAAAATAGCCTGGTATTGGCATAAAAACAGACAGAAGGACCAATGGAACCAAATAGAAGACCCGGATATTAATCCACACACTGTCGAACACCTAATTTTTGATGAAGAAGCAAAAAATATCAAGTGGAAAAAACAAAGCATAGTTAATAAGTGGTCCTGGTATAACTGGATATCAACATGTAGAAGAATGAAAATAGACCCATATCTATCACCATGCACAAAATTCAAGTCCAGATGGATCAAAGACCGCAACATAAAGCCAGTCACATTGAACCTTATAGAACAGAAAGTGGGAAGTACACTTGAACATATTGGCACAGGGAACCACTTCCTAAATATAACCCCAGCAGCACAGACACTGAAAGAAACAATAAATGGGACCTCCTGAAACTGAAAAGCTTCTATAAAGCAAAGGACACGGTCAACAAGACAAAATGACAGCCTACAGAATGGGAAAAGATCTTCACTAATCCCACATCAGTCAAAGGTCTGATCTCCAAAATATACAAAGAACTCAAGAAACTGGACACGAAAAGATTACATAATCCAATAAAAAAAATGGAGTACAGACCTAAACAGAGAACTCTCAACAAAGGAATCTAAAATGGCTGAAAGACACTTAAGGAAATGTTCAACATCCATAGTCATCAGAAAAATACAAATCAAAACAACTCTGAGATTCCATCTTATATCTGTAAGAATGGCCAAGATCAAAAACACTGATGACAACTTATGCTGGAGAGGTTTGGGGGGTGGGGGAAGGGAACACTTCTGCATTGCTGGTGGGAATGCAAGCTGGTACAACCCCTTTGGATGTCAGTGTGGCAATTTCTCAGAAAATTAGGAAACAACCTCCTCAAGACCCAGTAGTACCACTTTTGGGTATATATCCAAAGGACATGTGGTCAGCTATGTTCATAGAAGCTTTGTTTGTCATAGCCAGAAGCTGGAAACAACCTAAATGCCCCTCAACTGAAGAATGGATAAGGAAAATGTGGTACATTTACACAATGGAGTACTACACAGCAGAAAAAAATAACAACAGCTTGAATTTGGCAGGAAAATGGATGGAGCTAGAAAACATTATTTTGAGTGAGGTAACCCAGACACAGAAAGACAAGTACCACATGTACTCACTCATAGGTGGTTTTTAAACATAAAGCACACAAAAAAAGCCAGCCTAGAAACTACAATCCCAGAGAATTTAGACAACAATGAGGACACTAAGAGAGGCTTATATAGATCTAATCTACGTTGGAAGTAGATAGTAGAAAAAGATAAGATTTCTTGAGTGAATTGGAGCATGGGGACCTTGGGGGAGGATTGAAAGGGGAGGAGAGAGGCAAGGGAGGGGAGCAGAGAAAAATGTGGAGCTCAATAAATATCAATAAAAAAATTAAAATAAATGCAGTATTATGGATCAGTATTATGAAGAAGTCTTAGTGGATAAAGACACTATCACAACCTAGTAAAGCCTGAGTTTGATCCCTAGAACCTTCATAATGGTGGAAGGAGAGAACTGGCTACACAATGTACTGTGTACACATGGCCCCCACACACGCACACTGATAATCATTTTTTATTTTTTTTGGTTTTTTGAGACAGGGTTTCTCTGTGGTTTTGGAGCCTGTCATGGAACTAGCTCTGTAGACCAGGCTGGTCTTGAACTCACAGAGATCCTGCCTCCCGAGTGCTGAGATTAAAGGAGTGCGCCACCACTGCCCGGCTCAAATTTTAAAATAAATATATTTTAAAATAAATATATTTTGACTGTATATGCATAGTTAAATTGCTTTTATTTTTATTTTCTAGTTTCCTTTAAAACTTATGCCTTTATTTTTATGAGTATGAATATCTTGCCTGCATATATGTCTGCACACCATTTTATATCTCAGGTGCCTGCTGCGGCAGTAGAGGAAATGGGATTCCGTGAGACTAGAGTTACAGGCAGTTATGAGCATTCAGTGGGTGGTGGGAATCAAACCCAAATCCTCTGAAAGAGCAGGAAATGAGGTCATCTCTCTAGCTAGCTGGATTGATGCCCAATTTTCTCAAAATATTTAAAACTATAAAAGACTTATAGGACTTGCTTTTTTAATTAAATTTTTTATTTAGATGTAATGATTTGCCACATATAGTTTGTTTATTCATTATTGTTGTTATGTAATGATCTATTCCATGACCTGTTGTCACAAGTCAATTTCTTTTCTGTGGCCACTTTCATGTTTTGAGTTTCTTGATGTTAAATTATAGCATGGTTCATTGTATTCTTTAGTCCCAGGTTTTAAAGTTCTAATTTATTTCGTCTAATTTCTTAATTTATTTACATGAAAAAATTGAATGCTTCTTACATTTTAATATAGGTATTTCAAAGTATTGATTCAAGAAATGGATCTCAGATTGGATCTTGGGTTTGTGTATGCCATAGCAGACCTTGTCACAAAAGCTGAGGTGACTGAGAACACAGAGGTAAGACTTAAAATGACAGCATCTGACAGGAAAGGATATGAAAAGAGAAAGTCTAAGAAAATATTACCAAACTTTGTAGGTAAAGTTGTAGTTATTACCTGATCAAATGCAAGAGTCTCTCAACATGTCTTAAATGTTTTTATACTACATTAATGTGAATGTGCTTTCTTCCTGTAACATTTGCATGCACAGAATCATACCATGTGCTGCTGGTTCATAATTATTTTTTTATATATGAGAATTTCATACATGTATACAATGAAATATATTCATCCCCATTTCCCCTCCAGCTCTCTTCAATCTCTATCACTTGGCATGTTTTTAGAGCTTCTCTGTGTTGTATCATGTATCAACATGTCATTTCAACTAACAATCCTTTACCTGGGTTTGTTGTACTGTACCTGTTTATTTGTCACTCACTTGAATCTGGATTGCTTTTACATTTTTTTCTAAAACAATGATGTTCTTTATGGACATAATTTTCTGTCAACTTAGACTATTCATTTTTCATATATATATATATGTGCCTAGGAGTAGAATTGCTAAGTAAATAGTAATTATGTTTAATCAATTTAATCTTTTAAAAAATTTGCTGATAATTTCATGTGTTCAATCATTTTAAAATTTTTGTTTCTAAAGTGACTCTGCCATTCTTCCATCTTACCATCTTTAGTTTCAGAATGTGAGAACTCTGATTTCTCATCCTTACCTAGAACAATTACTGTTTGTGGTTTTCGTTCTGGCTATCCTAGTGGGTAGAAACTCCCTCCTCACTGGGACTTGTATGTCTGATATATTGATGCTAGTTTTTTTTAAACATTTATTTACTTGTGGGGAGGTAGGAGTGTGCCATAACATGCATGTGGAGGTCAGTGAACAGCTCACAGGAGTTGGTCCTCTTCCTTCTCCATGTGAGTGCCAAGATAGGCACTGGCAGTGTCTTTACCCACTGAGCCAACCTAGCCCCCTGCTGAGAATCTCTTGATGTGCTAGGGATGTGTGTATCTTCAGTGGAGAGTGTCTGCTCAGGCTCTCTAGGTTATATAATGGGCTGTCTTCTTCCTGTTGAATTTCCAGAGTTCTTTGTGCATCCTAATTGGTCTTTGACAAGCCATATGATTTTTCAAACATTTTCTAATGTTCTGGTGAGTTTTCTGTTTTTTATTAAAAACGGAAGTTTTTAATGTTAAGAAAGTACAAAATATTTTTTCTTTTATTATTCATGCTTTTAATATGCTTTTTAAAAATCATTTGCTAAATCCTGTGTCATAACTATTTTACCATGTAGCTAAGTCTTTAAAGCCTAAACTCTTACAGCTAAGTTTTGATCCATATGTCTTATTTCTATGTATGTGTGACATAAAGACCCCAGTTCTGGAAGTAACGGATAGCTGCCTCAGCAACATGTTTTAAAACACTGCTTGTTCCTCTATTGCATAGTTGGATTCTTTTTGCAAGAAAAATAAATAATTTTATTTCTGAAATCTGTATGTCTGTCATTTTGCCAGCCTTAATTGTTCTCATTGTCAGTGAGCTCCATAATTGGGGTATGATCCAGTACTTTGTTGCTCTTTTTGAAGATTATTTAGGCTAACTTGAGCCCTTGCTGTTCCATATGAATTTTAAAATCAGCTTGTCAAGTTCTTCAAACAATTCATTGTCATTTTCAGAATGTATATTTTGCACTGTAAATGTATTCTTAGGTATTTATTTTTGCTGGGCTATTATGCATGAAGTTGTTTATATTATATAGTTTCAGCGTGGGGTTATAATGCTGGTACATATAGAAATACAACTGCTGTTCATGTGTAGCTCTTGTCATTTACAGCTTACTGAGTTAGTTTGTTGCCTCTATTATGTATCTTTTGGCTTTCCTATTTAACATCAGATCATCTGAGAAAAGTAGTTCTATTTCTTTGGTTTTGATATGTGTGCTTTTGCTTTTTCATCCCTGTTTGCCTTCCTTGAAGCTAGTGAGATGTTCAACAGCCATGAGAAATATGCATTGGTGGGTTGTTTCTGATCATAGAGTAAGATTTTCAGTGTTAGGTTACCCTGAGTTATTCCTAGTTTTTGACGGTGTATTTAATTTGGTACATTTATTTGGTATTGTTCATATACATCATGCAGACAAATTTGGTTTCCTAGTATTTGGCTAAAGACTGTTATGCTCATATTCTTAAAAGATAATAGTCTATGGTTTTCTTGTGTCTTTTTTATTTTGGTTTTTATGTTGGAATAGTAATGGCTTTATAGTATTGGTTAGGAAATGTCTCTTCTTCCTCTGCTTTTTGGAGACATTTGTGAAGCTCTGGTCCTCTTGAAATGTTTGCTAGAATTCAATGGTGGTGCAGCTATACTAGCGTTTCCCTTCCAGGTAGTTTTAGGGTCACACGTTAATTCTTAGAGATCATCTTAAATGGTCAGTTTCTTCTTGAGTCAGTTTCACCACTTTACTGTGATTTTTAGGAATCTGTCTATTTCACCTGAGTTTTCTAGTTTATTGGCAGAAAATTATTGATGGTATTTCTTTATAAGCCATTTATTTTTGGTAAATCCTGAAATAAAGTTCCCTCTACAGTCCTTTCAAAGAATAAATTTTTCATTTTCATTGTTTTTTTGTTTTTGTTTTTGTTTTTGTTTTTTTTTTTTTTTTTTTT
>NC_022015.1:46682384-46687153 GCF_000317375.1 Microtus ochrogaster | reverse complement strand
TGCGCCACCATCGCCCGGCTCATTTTCATTGTTTATTCTATTGTTTTACTACTGTCTGTATTGCTTTAATTATCCTTAATTCATAACCCCTTCCTCCTTGCTTTTGTGTTTGTTCTTTTTAATTTTCTAAGGTAGGAGATTAGGCTATTGCCTTGAGATCTGTTCACTTCCCTTTTTAGTTAAATAGTGGTGTGTGCACACGTGTTTGCTTTTACAGATGTGAGAGGGTGTGTGTGCAATGTGTGTGAGTGCCAGAGTTTGACATTTTTCAAATGAAAGTGGAGTTCACTCATTTGCTTTGGTTGACTGACCAACAAGCCCCAGGAATCTCCCTCCCCTGAGGTGAGATTCCAAGCACACTCTGTTGTACTTGGCTCTTTACCTCGGTTCTGTGAGAATCAAACTCAGCTTTTCACTTGTACAGCAGTCTTTTTTCAATATAAGTATATATAATACATTACTTAGTTGAATCATGTAAGAAAAGTAATGAAAAAATATGCGTTATGTCATCTTTCTAAATATATAGACATATGGGGGGTGTGAACAGACGATTGATTGCTTGTACATAGGAGAAGAAAAATTAAGTTGTTTTGCCTTTCTCCTCTCCTTTCCCCTTCCTGTTCCTGTTCTTCCTTTAAACCTCTTTCTACTCATAATTCCTCTTCTCTTTTCACATATAATTATTTACGTATGTAGTTATATATACTCAAATTGAAATTAAAGTTATAGTTATATTAAATCTTGATTCTGTATATGAGAAATAACAATACTTGCCTTTCTGAGTGTGGCTTATTTTATACTCACTTTTTCCCTGGGATTTTTGCTCTTTTGTTCTAATTCAAATTAAAGTGTGAAGTCATGTGATGGCTAATTTGTCTGCTTGACACTCTAAAATCACCTGTAAAAAAGACACTTGTAGAGGAATTGTCTAATTAGGTTGGCCTATGCTGTCTGGGTTTCGAGGGCTGTCTTGATAACAGGAACTGATGGGAAGAGGCCCAGCCAAAATGTGGGAGGCACCATTCCCAGCTTTGGGTTCTGGATTGTGTAGGGGAGGAAAAAGTAAAGTGAGTAAGTAGCACGCCCACTCTCTATGCAGCCACTCTCTGCCTGCCTGTGGATATGGCTGCCCCACAGTGATGCACTGTAACCTAGAATTGTAAGCTGATCATCCTTTAGTCCCTTAAAATGACTTGTGTTGACGTATTTCATAGCAACCGGAAACAAAACTACGACGGTTGCTTGTTTGAGTTTCAGAAACGTTCAGTACTACATTTTTGTAGCGAGTAGGTTAGCTAGCCACAGATGCTCAGACTTTATCTTGGAATATTCTTTATGGCTTCTTCACTTCCAAAAGTAGTTATGCTGTCCTTGGATGTCTAGTCAGTGGGGCATGCAACACTCTGAATACTGTACCTTCCTGACTTTTACAAAATCAGCACTTACCTTCTGGCTTCTGTACAATCAGCTTTCTGCTTTTAAGATTTTTCTCTGGTATTTTCCAGTATTACTATTATTATTAACATTGTTATTACATCTGTTGTACTTGGACTGAGTTCACACATTTCCTGGATATGTATTTTATTTTTCAGTAATTTAGGGAGAGTTTCAGGCAGTATTAGGAATATTGGTTTTATTTTTGTCTGTCTCTGCTTCTTGATACAGGTATAATTACCTATGTGAATAGGTTTAATGGTATCCAACATAATTTAGAATCTGTTCAGTTTTTACTTTTTTTAACTACATAATTTCTGTAACTTTAAATTCTTGGGACTTTTTTCAGGACACAGAAGTAACATGGGTTTGTGCAAATTTGGAAAGGAAGTGTTAATGAGTACCAAAAATAAAACCACTGCTACCTCACGCAAAATCATTTAGTACCTTCTCCTTTTTACATTTATACTGCTGGACTCTAAACTGCTGCAAGACAGATACTAAAGTGCTACAGACTGTTATAAAACTGTGTTTAAAAAAGCTAATAAAGACAAAAAGATATATTGCTGGAATGTATTGGTGCTCTCTTAAAATAGGATCTGTAGTCACATTTTAATAGAAACTTAAAAGATACATGCATCATGTGGTTTGTGGCAGACTTTCTAGCAGGAACAATACAAGTTACTTCTGAGACAGTAACTTCCAGTTACTGGTAATGTTGACTCTGAGTGATAGGAGTTTTTTTTAACCTGTGAGGTATTGAATTTAAATATCTTACATAAGCAGGTCCTTTTGGTGTTTATATTTCTTGTGTAGGTTGAATATTTTCATAAGGATGTAGAAACATTTGAACAAGAGTATGAAACAGTTTCTTCAGTAGATCAATCTCAAATCAATCTCTTTGAGTATTTCCATATATCTCCTATCAAGGTAAGGAAATACACATTTTTTTTTTGTTTTTTAAACTAAATAGTTAGAAATCGATTTGATGTTTGAGGGAATTAGCACTTAAATTATCTCCTGTAACAACATAGTAGTTGTATAGTTTTACAGTTACAGATATAAATAACAGAGGGATTGATTCTTTACATTTTAAAAAAGTATATTTTATCATTTAGAAATAATATTGAAAGTATATATAACCTATGTCTATATCTTGACCTTTTGTTATTTGACTTTACTTTTTAGTAAATTGTGATAATTTTTAAAGTTTCATATATGATGGTTGTTTTAGTTATTAGTTAATTATTAAGTGGACTTCAGAATCAGAGGGTCAGTATCTCCTAATTCCAACCTGTGTACACATGCATACATGCACACTACAACACAAAAAGAGTTGAGCACAGAATATAATTATAAGTTTTAATTATTTTAGTTATTGTGTGTGAGTGTTTGGTGTGTGTGCACACAATGTATATATGTAAGTATAGGCCTGTCTTTGTCACGGTGGATAGGAGGTTAGAATATAACCTTCTCTCCTTCCACCATGGGTTCTGGGTTTGAACTCAATTTGACAGACTTATCTTGAAAGTAATTTTACCCACTGAGCCATCTCGGCAGCCCAAATCTAAGTCTAATGTGTACATGCGCTTGTCATTTGCGAACATGGAGACATGTAGGAGTCAGTGTTCTCCTTTGGCCATGTGGTTTCCAAGGATTGAATTCAGGCTGTCAGACTTGGCAACAAGCTCCTTTATATACTACTAAGCCATCTTGCTAGTGCTAATCTAGATTGCTAACATAATTTCTACAAGTTATTTGTAGCACATTAAATTATTGCACAATCATACATACTTACCTACATACATACATACATACTCAGACAGATACACACATGCAGTACAACACAAAAGTGCTTTTAAACTGGTTTTATTGCGCTAACCTAATTCTAACAGTTGAATTAGGAAATATGTGGTTATTATTAACAACTTCAAAATCTAGGTCACTAATGTTACTAACAAATATATTGAGTGAACATTTTCCTAGGATCAATACAATGCCATAAGAATAGCATTGAAGATGGGTGTGATAGTATTTGTAAACTCAGCACTCATGATGCTTAGGAAAAAGGGATTCCAAATCCAGATAGTCTGGGCTATGTAGTCACATTCTGTCTCATAAAAATATAAAAGGAGTAGAATTCAATTATGACATCTTAAATGGTGAATTTTAAATTAAATTTTAAACTGCAGAGGTATGTTGGATTTTGACTTAAGCTCTTAGTTACTGGGTTTTGGCATAATTCAAGTCACTTTAAAATCTTATTTATGGTTTAATGAACTCAATATTAAACTGTTTTGTGTAAGTTAAAGTTGTCACTATGGGGAAAGTGCTTCAATGTATTTCTTTATCTCTTCAGTTGCATTTGAGTGTTTCACTGAGCTCTGGTAGAGAAGAAGCTAAAGATTCAGGACAGCGTGGAGGACTGATTCCTGTTCATTCTTTAAATCTTTTGCTGAAGAGTATTGGTGCCACCCTTACAGATGTGCAAGATGTAGTTTTTAAGTATGGTTAATACTTATATCTATAAACTGATGAATGGTTCGCTTATGTTTACCTAAAAATTTTGTAAATGTGAAAAGCATATTGAAAATTATGGGTGAATTGTGGTTTCGGTCTTTAATCAAAAATAATGATAATCAAAATATTACCAAGTATTTTACCTGACCTTAATGACTTAGTTAAGAATAAATTTTAAGTAATTTCCTTAAGAAAAAGAGATGCAGGATATTCAGTTTTATGTATTTTAGAAACTCTAGTTTGAATTAAGGTTCCTCAAAAGAAGTAGATACTTCAAAGATATGATGTCACCCACCGAGACAGTTTACCTGAGCTAATTAATGGGAGCTCACCAACTCCGGGCAGACAGAAAAGGAATAGGTCCAAACTAGACCCTCTGAATGTGGGTGACAGTTGTATGAGTGGGGCAGAGTGCGGGGCTACTAGTAGACACCAAGATTTATTCCTACTATATGTACTTTCTTTTTGGGAACCCATTCTCTTTGAAGGGATACTTTGCTCAGCTTAGATATAGTAGGGAAGGCCTTGGACCTTCCCCAAAGCACTCTGAGGAGTGGATAGGGGTTTGGGGTGGGGGGAAAGGTGGAGGGAATGGGAGAAGGGGAGGGAGTGGGAACTGGGATTGGTATGCAAAATGAAAGAAAGGTAGTTTGTTTTCTTTAAAAAAAATAAAAATAAAAAAATAGATAAGGCTTGCAAGTCCATCAGATGAAGACTTTTCAGTGAGTACGTGACTCGACAGAATAGAAGGAAGTGGACGATGAAGGGATTAATTTAAATGTATTGTAGTCGAGCATTTATTTTTATTTATTATT
>NC_022015.1:46676740-46682214 GCF_000317375.1 Microtus ochrogaster | reverse complement strand
TTTAGACTAGACATTGTGGGACACCCGTGCAGTCCTGCCCTTGAGAGGCTAAGGTGGAAAAGTGACTGAAGTTCAGGAGTTCACGATGAGCATGTGCAGCAGAGTGAGAGCTCATCTCAAAAGCAGGCAAAACCCACATTTATACTTGAGTGTGAGTTGCCTACAGGAGTATCTGACTAGTAATTCAACATGTCTGAGTAGAGACTACTTTAGAAAAGAATGATCTTTCCAGGTAACACGTCATAGCATGCCTGCTTAGTAATAGCAGCATGAGAGTCAAAGGCAACTCTGAGTCTAACTAGAAAACAGTCAGCACGAGAGCACAGGTCTGAAGGCATCAGAATAAAGTGAAATGGATCTTTCTGTTTTCGTGGTCAGCAAAAAGAGCTCTTTAGTTAGTGAGTTAGTTACTGCCTCTGCTGTAGTCCTCAAAGGAAGACCGGCAGGCAGCAGCTGAAATCTGGGCATTCCCAGGGCCCCTCAGTCATCTCAGCTTGTCAAAACATTTTCTTTTGGAGTCTTTTAGAGCAGAGTTGGGAAACAGTTCTGTAAGTCCATGGCTGAGATCTTTGTCTTGGTCTTCAGTGTTTTTTTCCATATGAGTTACAGATTTTATCAGGTCATTAGAGAATTTCTTTCACTAGAATGTGCCAAGAATTATATTGAATAAATGTATTGGGAGAAATCTAGAGATGAAAATTCTAAAGAAAATAAAACTAATCATCAATGTTTTTTTAAAAAATGTTCCCCTCCATGCAGACATATATATTTGTATATATACATATATTTGTTAACTTTTTTTCAGACTTGCCTTTATTGAACTCAACTACCAGTTCCGTACAACATCTGAACTGCAATCTGAAGTAATAAGACACTATTCAAAACAGGTTAGTATGAGACTACCTTAAAAACGGATAGAAATATGTGAGCTAGTGAGGCCAGGAGACAGATGCCACATGGAACCAGAACCTTCCTGGTAGGCCACAGCCTCATGGCAATACACAGATTAATAGAAACTGGTTAACTCAAGATGTAAGAGCTAGCAAGGAATATAACTAAGCTGTTGACCAAATAGTATTGTGATTGATATAGTTTCTATGTGATTATTCAGGCTGGGCAGCTGGAAAATGAATGAGCAGTCTCCATTTACATGCATGTGCACTGTAAATGTGTCAGGAGAGCAAATAACAGATTTCAAATTTTTAAACATGGTTCTCCTCCCTCAGATTTATTAATAAGAACTTCAACCAAACCACCATTTCAATTTTTTGTCCTTGTTCGTAAAACAAAACAAAATAAAAAACATTGTTAGAATTTTTTTCTGAATCAGTATGGATTAGAAATACATATAATTTTTAATCATGCTTAGTTTCTTCAAACTGTCAGTCACTGATGAACACAAATATTTTTAGTGTGGAGTTATTGAGTCCACTACACACCTTGTTTCCGTGAATCTGTTCAACTCTAGAAAGATTCCTCTCTCTCAAGATTTAGACTTGAGTTCTGGACGTGCATTTCACTTTTGCCATGTGCTTGTGACACTGGGAAATCTGTAAGATGCTGGTAGCAGTAGCTCATAAGTAATGGAACACCGAAAACCTTTTCTGGGTTCTAGACTCTAGAATTTCTTTTTATCTCTTTTCACAGTAACACCAAGTTGCTTTTCAAAAACCAAGTATAAGGTTGTGTAAAGTGGCTTAGTGACTTTGAAGTACTTGCCTTGTAAGCTTGACGACCTGAGTTTGAGCCCCAGAACCCATGTGAAAATGCCAAGTATGCTAGTATGTACTTACAGTCCCAGCACTGAGTGGTCAGAGACACAATCACTGGGGTTTACATGCCATCAGTCTAGGCTCATAAGAACCTGTCTCAAAGAAGAATGATCATATTCCTCAAGATGATGCCTGAGGTTAAACCCTGCCTTCCACAGTTACCCACACACAGTATGTACCTCCACATACATTACAAACACATGTTTTTAGTAATTATATTTTTAAATGAAGAATCAAGATAAGAGGACTGGAGAACACTTGCTGTTCTTCCAGAGGATAGTGGTTTGATTCTCAGAACCCACATGGCAGCCCACAACTTTTTGTAACTCCAGTCCCAGGGCTTCTAACACCCTCTTCTGTCCTCTGAGGATACTGCATGTATGTGGTATACCAATATGTATGGAGGCAAAACACCCATATAAATAAAATAAAATGCAAAAAGGAATAGTGATAGAGTTTAGGTCTTGAGATTTGTAGTAAAAATGTTAGCCTGCGCAAACTGGATGTGTCTACTATCCTCTCATGACGTTGATACTCATGTTTTATTTTTAGGCTATTAAGCAAATGTATGTACTCATTCTCGGACTTGATGTTTTGGGAAATCCCTTTGGCTTAATTAGAGAATTTTCAGAAGGCGTAGAAGCATTTTTTTATGAACCTTACCAGGTAAAATATTTAACTTTGTATTATGTAATGAACAGTATAAAGTAATGATTTCTTAATATATAAAACATTTCAATTGTTAAACTGTACATATAAACTCTCAAAACTGTAATTTTGAGAGACCTACAAAATTACATTTACAAAATTACATAGGAGCAATTTCTACCTTTTTCCTTCAAATTTCAACTTGAAATTTTGTTAAGATCCCTAACTTTAAGTGTTGTTTTGAAATAAAATCATGAATACAGTTTAGATTATAGGAAAAGGAAGCTTACCATGGATGGTAATTTTGTTTTGCACAAAAGTATGTGACTGTAAAAGTAACCATATAAGCTGGTACTATACAAAACAGTCTTAATAGGAAATAGAAAAGAAGAATTTGTTCTACATCCCTTCATAGTTTCCATAAACATATTTGGAGTTTACCCACTTTACTTAAAAATGCATAACAAAAGCAAAGTAGAACTAATTTTTATTCTGCACATTGTGATATAGAAATTAGAAATGTTAAGAATTTTAATTTTTCTAAAAACTTATGAAGAATACTATATAAACTGTACATGTGATATGAGATGTCCTTCTGTAGATGTGTTGCTTTTATTTATTCATGAATAAAGCTGTTTTGACCAATGGCTTAGCAGAGTAAAGCCAGGCAGGAAATCAGAACAGAGATACATAGAGAGAGTAGGCAGAATCAGGGAGATGCCTTGTAGCCTCAGGAGACAGATGCCACATGGAACCAGAACCTTCCTGGTAGGCCATAGCCTCATGGCAATACACAGATTAATAGAAACTGGTTAACTCAAGATGTAAGAGCTAGCAAGGAATATAACTAAGCTGTTGACCAAATAGTATTGTGATTGATATAGTTTCTATGTGATTATTCAGACTGGGCAGCTGGAAAATGAATGAGCAGTCTCCATTTACATGCATGTAGCAAACATCTTTTTTGTTTTGTTTTGTTTTGTTTTGTTTTTTTCTTCGTCTGGAACAAGATCTGTTGTACCCTTTACACTTTGAGTGTCGTGAAATTACCCTGCAAACTGAATGTAAAGTTTTTGCTGGTATCATTTTCTTTGTTCTTTCAGTTGCTATCGCATTCCATGTATCAGTGAGCTCATCCTTTTATTGCCACTTTGTTTTGTCACCTTAGGGAGCCATACAGGGTCCTGAAGAGTTTGTGGAGGGAATGGCGCTAGGACTGAAAGCACTGGTTGGCGGAGCCGTTGGTAAGCAGCAGAAAGCCCAGCTGCACTTCTAGACAGCAACCACAGTTGAACCTCTAGCTAACATATTACTCTACTAGGTGGACTAGCTGGTGCTGCCTCCAAAATCACCAGTGCGATGGCTAAAGGAGTTGCAGCCATGACGATGGATGAAGACTACCAGCAGAAAAGAAGGGAAGCAATGAATAAGCAGCCAGCTGGCCTTAGAGAAGGCATCACTCGTGGAGGAAAAGGCCTGGTTTCTGTAAGAAATTTCATGGGGTTCTGAATATGTGAGGGAATAGCTTTTCTAATATATAGTTTATATTTTATGTGTATTGGTATGAAGGTGTCAGATCCCCTGGAATTGTAGTTAGAGCCAGTTTTAAACTGCCATGTGGGTGCTGGGAATTGAACCTGGGTCTTCTAGAAAAGCAACCAGTGCTCTTAACTGCTGCCCCATCTCTCCAGCCCCAACAATAGCTTTTAAATCAACATTTTATGAATAAAGAAATAGACATGTAAGTCTAGTTAAATTACTATTGAACATTGTAATGTGGCATATAAAATATTTAGGTAATCTCTAAAAACATTTTGTTTAATTAAATACTTAGGAAGTAAATATGTTAATTTTGTGATCTTAAGAAGAAAAAAACTCTGAGATTTTTTTTTTTTGTCAGCATCATATGGAAATATAACTTTTCGATTATGCTTTCCTTCCAGGGTTTTGTAAGTGGCATTACGGGGATTGTTACAAAACCAATTAAAGGCAAGTGTTGCAGTTGCTTTGGTTGTCACATAGCTCATAAGTTGCTTCCATTCTCATTTGATCCAATTGCTTAAGCTGGTTATGTTTTCTAGGTGCTCAAAAGGAAGGCGCAGCGGGTTTCTTCAAAGGTGTCGGGAAAGGCTTAGTTGGAGCAGTGGCAAGGCCAACAGGTGGCATCATAGACATGGCCAGCAGTACCTTTCAGGGGATCAAAAGGTAAAAACCCTTTGGGAGTGACAGAGGAGTAACATTCTGAAGCCAGGAACAATAAAATGTATCTACCAATGCTTCTCAGGTTCTTAGTTATGAACTCCATGGTGTGGCAGATAGCAAAGGACTTCCTAATCTTGATTCCTTCTAAAGTGCTGACATTATGTGACTTCAGCTTTGTAGAGCTCTCCTTTGTCATCTGTTCCTAGCAATTGTTGGCAATAATGATTTAGTCAGCTAAGCTTTTATGATGAAATTTATCAATATATGCTGTATGTGTCTGTTTTAAATCAGCAAATCCTCCCTGCTTTTGAGAAAAAAAAATGCCATTCTTAGTTCATATTGAATTTGTCTTTACCATACGTTTATAATCTTATTTTAAGATCTGTTACATTCATTCTTCTCTCTTCATTGTTTGTTTCTGGTTTTGTATAGTTTAGAATTAAAGTAGGGAAAGGGGTCATACTTTGACTTCATAAGTATAATATTTTGAGCCATAGTTCTCAGAGAAGCTCAGAAGTTTGAAACCCAAGGAATTCCAAACATGTAACAAGCTATACAGACATGTCACAGAGCTGCTAGATTTACCTTGCATTGGTAAACCCTTGCCATTCTGTACCTGGCTTCATTACCTTCAAGGGTCAATTACAAAGTAAAACATTTTAGAAAGATTAATAAAGGCCAGGAACTATTAAGGGATATATTTATGAAGAAGCACATCAAAACAAAGAATAAGTTATATGAATCAAAGGCAAAATAATTGAAACAGTGTTGGAACTAAGTTAGTATAAAATAATAAAATGATTTGGAAAGGAAATAATTATCTTGAATCTGTTTAATGTCATTTGTAAAGTG
>NC_022015.1:46663217-46676357 GCF_000317375.1 Microtus ochrogaster | reverse complement strand
TCTGTGGACCAGGCTGGTCTCGAACTCACAGAGATCCACCTGCCTCTGCCTCCCGAGTGCTGGGATTAAAGGCGTGCGCTACCATCGCCCGGCCAGTTCCTCAACTTTTATAAAACAAAAACTGATACAATTATAAGAACTTCTCAGATATGTATATAATGGAAAACTTTAACATTTCTCTCAACTTTGATGCATCAGGAAGATAAAAGTAAGTAAATAGATTGAGACATACTAATTTAGACATACTAATGAATTGTTGGCTACACACACAGTTATGTATCTCTATAAAATGAATTAGAGAATAATCTTGTCACTTAAGAAACCATTTCTGAACATTATTGGCAGTGTTCCTGTCCTGACACAGCTTATACTTTAGTAGGAGAGTAAAGTAAGTGACTGATAAATATGTGTGATATGTTAAGTGGCAAAAGGAAAAAAAATATGCCATGAAAGCAAAAGCAGGTAGAGTTGGGTATGGGGCTCAAAATCCTGGGTTTAGCCCCAGTTTTAAAAGACAAAAAAGAATGAAGGAAGAAAAAAGGGCACATTAAGAGAGACAAGGCTAACCAAAGTGGTGGTGAAAAAGTGTTGTCTTCCTTTCTTCCTTCCTTATTATTTCTCAAAGAGTAGGTGTAAGGGAGGTTGGTCCCCGCAGAGTCAGGACAGGACACACACAGACACCAAGTTCTCAGCATGAAGGTAATTCATTACCCCAAAGGGTCAAACAGTGGGAAGAGGTTGCCTCTGGATCAAGCAAAGGCAGACAGCAAGCAGCAGTGGTGGCTTGGATTGGGACTGTTCATTGCAGCTTAGATACACAGTCCTCCCTTTGCCTGAATCTATCCATAGAAAATAACAGTGAGGAGGAGGGACCCTTTGCCTGGCTGTTGATAGCTCTCATTCTTGTGTAGATTCGGGGTTGTCATCTATACCTGTTGAGAGGACTTTGGCTTTTTCTTAAGACTCTTAAAAGGTTTTAAATCAGAGAGGTATGTGAGCTGTGTTAAACTACAGGGAGATCAAGGAAAAAATGGACTCCTTGACTGTAATCAAGAAGAGAGGTGGTAACAATTTGACCATTCCCATGCCAGGAACAATGAAAAGAGATCTAACTCTGTGAACATGCTGGGAAAGGTGTGAGAACACCAGAATTGAAAGTATTTTGTAAATTTATTGAGCTTTCAATTTCTCTTACACACCCAAATGGTGGAAATGTTAAATAAGTTATTTAGTGTGAGAGTCTGGAGTTTAGGAGAGAGGTCCCAAGTTCCCATGAAAAGTTTGAGGTTATCTGGGAAGTGGTGGCACACACCTTTAGTCCCAGCACTTGCGAGGCAGAGTTTAATTTGAAGATGATGTCTCCTTCTTTACCTTTGTAGTCCTGCTTCTCTGGATAGAACACCCTTCCCTGATATGCACAAAGACTCATTTCCTTTTTTTAACAGTTGCTTTTCCACTAAGGCTTTCTGTGGCCGCTCTAAAATTTTATTTTACTCATACCTTAGCTCAAGATACTTTGAATTTCCCTTCCTCTCTTTATTTTTAATCTTAGTTTTTTTACCACTATTTAATATACTGTTTATTTTACCTTAACTGTGTCTTTCTAAAATGCAGATTCTATGAGTGAAGTGACTCTTACCTTTTCCTACTACACTTAGACTATCACTGAGCATATATATGGTAGTCTGGTTTTTGGTTGTTGTTATTGTTTTTTAATTAAGCTATTATACATTTATATGCAGTGGCAGGAAATAATATAGAGGGATCCTTTACATACTGCATAACATGTCCTCTGGCCTCTGTAACAAACCTGGTGACAAGGGAGATTGTTTCTCTCACAGGGCCTTGCCTCTCTGAAGATCTCAGTAGCTGGTGGCTTTCCTTGCTTTGGAGCTGCCCTGTTGCATTTTCTGCCTTCATCTTCATATTCCTTTCTCCTTCATGTGTCTGCTCTCTCTCTGCCTGAGGACACTTTTGGTGCCATTTAGACTGTGCCTACATTATTCCCTTAGTTTGGAGTTCTTAATTTAATCACACAATAGACTCTGCCATGAAGGAACCCTTATTCATTCTGGAGATTAGAACATTAGACTTCTATGGAGGCACCATCCAAACATTATACAGATCTTGCCCATTCTCCACAGGGTAACAGTTAGTAAAATCATAGTATAATGAGACAAAAGGGACATTGGCAGAGTCTACTGATCTAATTCAGATTTTTTTCCAGTTTAACGTACTAATTTACCTCTATGTCACTGTACTAATCTAATTATGCTTGCTTTTATCATTTCTTGTAGGTTAATATCATACATAGTAAAGATATCAAACAGTTCCAGCACAAAAAATATCCCTCCTATTTCTTTTTATACTTACATAAAACCTGCTTTTTTTCTAAACCTTTTTTCAGTTCTTTAATTGAGCTAGTTTTTCCTTTATTATTGAGTTGTAAGAATTCTTTATATACTCTGGAAACATACTTTAATAATTATACCTTGAAGTGTACATTAGAGTAGTTTTTAGTTTTATGCTACTGCTATCACTAACAATTTTCCATTTTTATGAGCTCTAAAGAAAATCTCATGATTGTTAGCAGTTACTCCCCATTTATATCTCTCCTTAGCGTTAGCCATCACTATTACTTTTTGTGTGTTTATTTGCCTATTTTGGATAGTAAATTTAAATGAAATCATACAGCCTTTTGTGACTGGATTCTTCAGGATTATAATTTTTTTTTCTTTTTTTTCCTCCAAGACATGGTTTCTTTTCCTGACAGCCCTAGCAGTGGAACTCACTTTGTAGACCAGGCTGGTCTCCAGCTCATAGAAATCCACCTTCCTCTGCCTCCCAATTGTTAGGATTAAAGGTATGTACTACCGTGCCAGGCTAGTGACATGTTTTCAAAGTTCATTTATGATGTAACATAAAGGAGCTTAATGAAATATATCACTGTATTAATCTCATTTCTGTTGCTATGATAAAATACATGACCCAAGAGCAACTTGTAGAAGAGGTTGTTTGGGAATATATGTTCTATATGGAACTATAGTGCAGAGATTTACAATGGTTGTACAGTTCCAGTCTGAAATGATAGAGCAGGCAGGCATGGCGACAGACAACAGGAGTTGGAAGTTTGTTGGTTTCATCTCTCCACATGGAGAAAAAAAAAAGAATGTGACTAGAAATGTGACAAGTCTGTAAGCTCTGAAAGACTACTTTAGTAACACACTTCTGCAAGGTGTTCCTCATCCCTGAAGTTCATACCACTCCTCTGCAGCCAGCACTTCCAGTGTTCAAATGTATTAGTGTTGTGCAATGTTTTACTCTTTTGACTTTTGGGGGGCCTGCCACCCAGCTCCCAAGTAAACATGTATGGAGGCTTATTTTTATTTATAAGCACCTGTTCTTAGGTTGGCTTGTTTCATTTTTTTAATTGATTTTTATTGAGCTGTACATTTTTCTCTGCTCCCCTCCCTGCCTCTCCCCTTCCCTTTAACCCTCTCCCAAGGTCTCAGGAGATCTTGTCTTTTTCTACTTCCCATGTAGATTAGATCTATGTATGTCTCTCTTAGGGTCCTTATTGTTGTCTAGGTTCTCTGGGATTGTGATTTGTGGGCTGGTTTTCTTGGCTTTATATTTAAAAACCACTCATGAGTGAGTACATGAGATAATTGTCTTTCTGGGTCCAGGTTACCTCACTCAGTATGATGTTTTCTAGCTCCATCCATTTGCCTGCAAAATTCAAGATGTTGTTATTTTTTTCTGATGTGTAGTACTCTGCCTCCCAAGCATCGGGACCTAACTCTGTCCATCGTCATAGTGTTTCCCATTTTTAATGTGGGGGAAAACCTCTCTTTTTAAACTAATTCCTCCCTTTAAGAATTCCCAATTGTCTCACCCAGTCTGGGATTAAAGATGTGAGCCACCACTGCTTGGCTCTTTCTCTTTTAGATAGACTCACTCTCATGTAGCCTATGGTGGCCTTGAACTCACAGAGATCCATCTGCCTCTGTCTCCTGAGTGCTGGGATTAAATATTGAGGTTTATGGTGGGATGCCAGCCCCCCTAAACCACTCAGGATTCAGAAGGAAAGCTATAGCAAACTGACTTAAAAGGTCTGAGCATAAATAAATTAACTCACATAAGTCTTTTTATCATATTCTATTTATTCTTCCTATGCTTTCGCCAGTGTTATCTAGATATCCCTTTTGATGTTCCTCACTGTCCCTTGCTGTTCTTTGCTGTTCCCTTTCAACGTTCCTTCTTGATGTTCCTTTTCAGTGCTGCTCCTAATCCCACAAGGTTTTCGGTTTATATACCCACACAGACGTAGTTAGCAATTCCATAGGTGATAACAATGGTACCAAGCATGCATTTATTTTAGGGCTAACAAGATGGATGGGGACTATGTCTTAGAAGGGGCGTGGCTGTGAAGCTCCCCTGTAGAGACCACGAGGATTAGGATGGGGCTCTAAATCAGTACAGAATTCTAAGAAAAAAAATGTGCGTTAACTATATTTGTGTGGTTATTTAAGCTAGAGTTCGTAATTGGTAAATGTAGAAAAGAGGGAGGAAGTTTGCAAGGCTCCTCTCTTTGTGAAAGTCCTGCAGGTAAGGATAATCGTGGGGGATTAGTTTTATGTAGATTTGACTTTGAGGATGAAGGCTTGGCTGAGTGAATGCTTTGACACCAGGGCCCCACAGTGTGGGATAAGGTCACCCAGTTGCCAGTACAGGAAAAGTCACGTTTAAGGAACGATTTATGCATTGCTGAGATGTTTCAGGATGAATCCCATTTGGGAAATGGGAAAGTCATGGCCTCACAAGATTTCTACAGAATTGACAGCAACTGTTTCCAAGGCAGGTGTTCCCGAAGCTCTGTAAAACAGGTTTCTATTGGAATATACTCCCACGAGTTTGGCTAGTGATCTGTAAGCTGTACTTTTACTGTTTAATGCTTGTGACTCTCAGCAATCAAAGGTGTGTGCCACCACTGCCTGGCCTCTATTTCTAAGTAGTGTGGCTAGCTCCATCCTCTGATCTTCAGGCAAGCTTTGTGTGTTAAAGCACAAACAAAATATCCCCGTAACTTACTCAGTTATTGTGTGTATATGGTTTTAAGGCTGAGCACTCTGTAGACAACCAATAAGAGGGCTGTTCCTGAGAGAGGTTAGTTTTCCTGCTCCTAGCAGTCCCCCTGCAGTCAGTAGTTGTCTGTAGTTCTTTGTCTAGGAATGGGACTCCTGAGAAATCTTTTCTTGTCCATGTTGACGTTGACGTGTTCATTGATGCTGCTATTGTCTGGTCCTTTTTTTTTTTTTTTTTTTTCAGCCTTTTCTAGGAGAGACTGTCTCACAGTAGATTTTCTGATGTTCTGGCTCTTGCGTTCTTTCCATATCTTCTCTATGATGTTTACTGAGCCATAAGTGCAGTGTTTTGGTAATTTTTAAACTTTCTGTGTATGTGTGTGTGTAAATTTTATTTTATTTTTCAGAGCTACAGAGACTTTTGAAGTAGAAAGTTTGCGACCTCCCCGGTTCTTTAATGAAGATGGAGTTATCCGACCTTACAGGCTGAGGGAGGGTACAGGAAATCAAATGTTACAGGTAAGTGAAAAAACGTCTTACAAACGAAAATCAAGTCATGAAACTTAGGTGTTTTAAAATAGTTACACAATACCTTAAAAATAGATTAGACTTTTATTTGTCTTATTTAGCTCTATTTATACTTTTATTTACTTAGACTTTAAAGTACATTTATTTACTATAAGATTCTTTTTTTCTTTTTTACAGGCCTCAAAAAGTTTGATATGAAAACTGTTAATGCATGACTTTGCAAGTGAAAGCCAACACTAGATTTTAGTCTTAAACTTACTTGTACAGACTCTGTGAATCTGTTTCAGTATTTTGAATATAAAGAAAAGATTTTTGTATTGGTAACTTACGTTAAAATGTGAATCAGTTAAACCTTTCCACAGACCATTCTTGGTTCTACTTTGGGTGTTCTAGATCTGGTCAACACCGATATGCCTTGTACGCCTTTAGTGTTGATAGTATATACTTAGCTAGTTAGGTTTTTCTATTTGGGGTACTTCTTTCATCTTTCATACTACTACTAGTTTTTATATTAAATATTTATATTTTATATTAAATATTCATTTCTAATTTATTCATGAAGGAAGGGAAAACAAAACTCAGGAACACTGCCACTATAGATCATCGTGGTTCTTAAGCATTTTTGAGAATGTTAGCAGAGCTTTGTGGGATTTGCTGCACAGTTCAGAGCAAGCAGTATCTTTTAGTAAGGAGATAGAATGTGTGGGACAGTAATCTGAGTCAGTAGTCTGAGACTAGAGTAGTTTGTCAGCACAGACATTGTCATTACTTGATAACTCAGGTTATGGTAGAAGTAACAACTCATACCCCAGGCTATCCCATTGTCAAGTTGTTTTGGTTTGGAATACTAAAGTATTTGAAAAGAAGGAGTCAGCATTTTTATATTTTTGAAAATATTCCTAATAATAATAAACTGTTGAAACATGGAGTTTCTCAAGTTTAAATAGGATAAAAAATTAAAACTTTTACTATTTTACTACTGCATGTAAAGTACATAGTATTTCATTAAGTGTACTTTCCATCACCTCTGGGTCATCTGTTCAGTGATTTAAAATATACTGTATCATTTAAGTTCAGTATTTAGTAAAGTGACTTTTACCTTGATTTTTAGTCCTATTGAAGTGCCAAAATAGTTTCAGATTACGATAGAATTGGCAGTCTCTTGGGAGTTGTACCTAAAGAACATGTTCTATAGTCTCTACAATGAGATTGTTCAGAGACAGGGAAGTTACAGGTGTCACCTGGCTAATCCAGTTGAAACATTTCCGTCCTATATCTGCCTGCTCTTTTAAAGAGGAATTAACATATTTTTACTATATTGAAAATGCTTTTCAAAATAGAAGTAAAAATAAGAATGTTTCTCAAGAACTATTTAATACAGTTGCTGCAAAATAGGGATTCATAGTGAAGAGAATTTAGAAATAGACTATCCTCATTATCCAGGGACAGATTATACCAATAGTTTCTGATTGATAACTGGATTTCAGTGGCAAGGAAGTTTATTCCACACCGTAATTAATTGTTTCTTTGGAATTTAAAACCATGCATTTCTACTCATCACATTTAAGGATACATATTATTTTTATTAGGCCAGTCTTTGCTAAAAGTTCTGTTTCCGTAAATAAAATATCATAATCTTTTTCAGCTTTGTGTATTTTTTCAGTTAAGCACATTATTAACTTGAATACTTACAGGAATTTAAGATGTCTTAGTGTTTTGCAGTTATCACTGTTAGTTTACAAATGTAAAAGGTTAGTTTATGTTCTGGAAGTGATAGTGCTTTTCTAAGTTAAAGCTACTTTTCTAAAATTTAAAAATAAAATTTCTAGCACATTTGTTAATGAGATAAAATACAAAGTAAAAGTGGTAGAGCAAGAACCCCGAGGTTGGATCCCGAGCACTGCATCATCCAGCATGGTGTTACCCAGTACATGCATCCACATGCGTGGTGATCCAGTAGTTGGAGGTGGAGATAAGAGGATAGTAAACTACAGAGCAAGCTTGAGGTCAACCTAGAAGAATGAGACCCTGTCTCAAAAATAGGATTGTTATCTGCCTAGATTTCACCTAAATGATTTAATGACAGTGCTTGATAAAAAGTTTGTTGCTTTCTACTTTCTAATGTTTCTACTTTTTATCTCTTTTTACAAAAAAAAGGTTATCTGTGTTGACTAAATGCCATATACTTGCTTATACATAATATAAATATAAAATACATTCATTTTATGCCATTCTAAGAAGCAGAATATTATTTCAATGCTTCCTAGAAGTAATGAAGTGACTTGTAAAGAAGTAGAATAATCTTAATATATTCCTAGAATACCTTATTGATACATGAAACCATGTCTGACATGAGTATGTATGTAGAAGTTATCTTTAGGCCTGTTAAGTTCTAAAGTATTAATACCTACAATTACAGCATGGAAGACAGATGAAAACTCTGCTTTAAAATTTCTATAACACCTAAACATTTCATAATTTTAACATGTTTTTCCTGCAGTTTTCTATACTTAACTAACCTTTATGCTTCTTTTTCCTTTACCATGCTGACAGAAAACTCAGGTCTACAGGGAATGGATTATGACTCCCAATAGCAGTAGTGATGAGGAGGAAGAGACTTAGTCAGAGCCCAGTTGTTAAAGTTCATATGCTCCTTACCATTTCATTGAACGTTTGTGTGACTGTTGTCATCACACCCAGATGTCCATTTTTAGGAACGTAAACCCTGTTTACTTATAAAATGTTTTTCTGAACATCATGATGGAGCAAAGCAATTTATTTACACACAGGCAAATGTTTTTGTCAGTTAAGGTGTAGAGTATATCATATATTACGAATTTGCTTTTATATATCCTCGCTCTGTGTCCCACAGTGTGTTGTTAAGAACTGAAGTCAGACTTAAGTGAGGTTTTAATGTTCATGACTTCTACTCTAAATCATCTGCTTATTTGTTGGCAAAATATCTTTTTTTTTTTTTGATAAAACGTTATGTGAATTTTCTGGACCGTAATGAAAATACCATTGTTAAGAGAAACTCAAGTGGGCGGGAGGAAGGACAGTAATGCCGTTCAATGTTTTGTATGTATTTAACACTTAAAGCGTTTTTGTCAAATTTCTTTTCATAATAAACGTATATAACTTGAAGCTGTGTGGATTTATTCTGTTCCAGAATCATCTGAGTTTTTAACTATTATATGAACTCTTGATTTGTCATAGAAAATTAATTATAAGTATGCTCTAAAATCTTCAATAGTTATTTTAATGTTACTTATTTCCTCGTACACTTCTGAGACAGTGAGCAGTTTATTATCTAACTTACATGTCCATATATTGTATCCCTATTAAAATACTATGAATTAATTCAGAATAATAGAATTTGTATAATAAATCATAAATTTAGACATTTTTTCTGAATATTGTGAAGAAAGGGCATCTTTTGTCTCTGAGTTTTACAAGCAAATCTATTTTATGTTTTGGTATTGAATTCTTTTTTAAACAAATATAATTCTCTTGTTCTTCTTTGTAAAGATAATTGATGTGGTAAAAACAACAAAAAGGCAAATGCCCTAAAAAGATGAATTGTTATGGTCACTGTAATGCATAATCACCTATGACAGCTAAGTCTTTTGATCAGTAAAGGAATAAGGAATATTTACTTTAACTTGCATTAAACACTTTGAACCTACATTACGTTGTAGGAGATAATTTGCTAATTTTCAAGGTTTCTTTTCAACTCATGATTTGATTTCTGCATTTGCCAAGTTTTCATTCCTATAAACCATTATCTTCTATGCTCTTTGAAAATGACAAACCCACAAGAGCAGAAAGGGCCAGCTATCTAGTAATTAGCTCTTTGTCTTTCCAGCATTCAGTCACATTAAAACAAAATCAAGGATATGTATAGCAAGACCTGAAAATAAGCAAATATCAAACAACAGTTTTTATTACAGTAATAGTCTTGGAAATATGTAGATTAAAATAGTGACTATAGAGTAACGCCTTCTGCATCACCCTAACTTTGTTTTACACCTGCTATTTCCTAACCTGTAGCCATCATCACAAAGCTGCCTCTTCTGCTAAAAAGCTGAATGAACACAATTGTCATACTTTATGTGCATAAGGAAGGAAAGGTGGAGAAATTTCTTAATTTCTAATGTTGCAGAGCGTAAGACCTTTCTCAGAGAGAAAGTGCCAAACTCGTGGTTTGCCAGACATTTGCTGAGTTTTCCTGTTGACAATCTGTGTAGCTAATTTCTGTGGTTCCAATATCATGGAGATGTTCTTCGTGTGTGTGTGTGTGTGTGTGTTGTGTGTGTGTGTGTGTGTGTGTGTGTGTGTGTGTATTAAAAAGAAAACATTTATTTACTTTTTGCCTTTTAAAGCACAAAATTTTCAGACTTTTTTCTGTAAACATTAGGTATCCTAGTATTATGGGATTTTTTTGGTTTTGTTATGTTTTTTAATTGTTTTTATTGAACTATACATTTTTGTCCACTTCCCTCCGTTCTTCCTTTCTTTCTTTCTACCCTCTCCTGTCACTCCCATGCTCCCAATTTATTCAGAAAAGCTTCTCTTTTTCCTCCTTCCTATGATCTATCTATGCCTCTCTTAAGGTCCTTTTTGTTATTAATATTTCCTAACTATTAAGAATTTATCTGGCTGGAGAGATGGCTCAGAGGTTACGAGCACTGGCTACTCTTCTAGAAGTCCTGAGTTCAATTCTCAGTAGCCACATGGCAGCTCACAGCCATCTATAATGAGATCTGGTACCTTCTGTATACATTTGTTATATGTACAGAATGCTGTATAATAAATAAATCTTTAAAAAAAAGAATTCATCTAGAAAAATGTTCTAGTTATTTTGACAGTGGCTTGCCATTTTAATTAAAAGAAAATTAGAAGTAGAATCATATTTATTTAAAGTCTCTTCAACAGGAAGATTAAAAACAACATCACAGTTATGTGTAAGCCTTATTGTTGTGTTCTTAGGGTTTCTCATTATTTGGTTTAGCCCTTAGGAGTATCATATGTTTTTAGCAGTATAATTGCCCCTTTCTGGTTTTCTGCCACTGGAAATGTTTTCAAGCATCTTTAATCACAAGTACTAATTGGTTTTACAGTTTTGTTTTTTGGAAAGCACTGCTTTTATCAGAGAAAAGTTTAAGACCTAAAATTGCTCTTGTTTTGTACTATTTTCATCTTGGTTGGAAGTGTAGAATTGGAAACAAGTACTATTTTGTTCTGCACCTACCCAACATAGAAAAAGAGTTCACATTTGAGTCTTATGAGGTAAATAGTTCCTTTCTCGCTGTTTAATTAGCACGTTTTTAAATAGTGTCTGTCCAGTATGGAAGTCTGTGGGAAAGCAATATTTGGAGCTTATTTTGTAATACTGTACCTTTTATATAGTTTAACTTTATGTTATGAATTTCTGCATGATCTTTGCTTGTGTGACTAGAATAGGAATGGTCTCTCTTCCCTGAATAATTACTGTTGGGAATTCATTATTCCCAGTTGTTTCTCCCTTGTGCTTGAATACCATACTGAAAACTGAAAAAATAAAGTCCTAAAATTGTGTACCTCAAAGCTATGTATATGGTTGGTTAATTTTCTAAGCGCTGTTAAATGAAATCAGTTAGCACTCACAACACAATTAGATGAATAGAAATTCAGAATAACATTAGAGTAGTTTTGATATTTATTTGAACCAAGAAGCCAAAATGAATTTCAATTCAGTCAAACTTACAAATTTCAGCCTTAGGGCCTGCCAGGATGGCTCAGTGAGTAAAGGCAGTGGCTGCCAAGCCTGATGGCTTGAGTGTGATCCCTGGGACCCGTATGGTGGTGCCCTCTGACCTCCACACAGGTACACATAGGTAAACACACACACAAACAAATAAATATGAAATCATTAAAAATATTTTTCATTGATGAGTGTCAATTTTAAGGTCATGTTATAAAATGAATAAACTGGAGCCTTGTAGATGTCTTGACTGTGGCATCTCATACTTGGTATGAAAATATTGTATTTATGTTGTAAGGTCATGCACACTGAAGAATATTGCTGTCATTGCTACTGTTTTGTTTAGCTTATATTCTGTGGTAACATTCCACATTAAATTTTGTTATACTAATGGAAAGAGGATTAGAACCAGCTACCCTGTTACTGAGTCTTTCTGCTGCATCTTCAAGCCTCAGTTTTATAGATTTCCTTGCAGATGAATATCATAGTCTCCAAGTATTAAATGTCCAAGAGCTTTAAATAAAATGCTATGAAGTACAGACATTAATTTAGATGAGTAAGGGTGGTCATGTTAAAGGAATGCTTGTTTTATTCATGATTTTCACCTTGCTCCTTTGTAATAAATGATGACAATTAAAAACATTACACTTAATTTAATCTAAGTCATTGAATGAACAAGTAAAAAGCATCATAGGAAATCTTGAATCAAAGATAATGAAGTACATGATTCAGAATAGATCTGAATTAGAGAACATATTGGAGTAATTTATGATCTTCATAAATTTGTGACTTTATTTTAATGTGGTAAAGCATTTTCATATCCATAATTACCTCTCAGTATGGTAAAGTCAGTGTAGAGAATATTCAGCAATTATTGTCTACAATGTGCCTTCCTGTGTCAGTTTTACAACAAATGTATAATAATTCTGTAATACTGGATTTTAATGTAGTCCTCATATATACAAATTTTAACAGTGAAATAACAACAAAGAATCTCTCTTAAATGAGCTATATTATTCTTGAGAATCTTATATAGTGTTCAAAATTTAAGGCAGACAAAATAGTATATAAATTATTTTTTTTAAAAAATCAGACCAGAGTTTAAGATAAGTACATATAATTTGATTCTACTAAGAATATTTTATAAGTTGTCATCTATCAATAATCTGTTATCTATATTATGTCTACAAAGATTTTCTTACTGTATTCGATGAAACTTGGCAGTTCTGTGAATGTATAGTCTTAGATACTCTAACCGGGTGAAAAACTTCAGAGCCTATGTAACCCCAGCACTCGGGAAGCGAACCTGGATATAGAACGAAATCTTGCCTCAAAAATACCAGACTGGTAGGTAGATTCATTTAGATTAATAGTCGTTTCTGTAAAGCCCGAAGTCCTGCTCATGAGTGATTTCACCAGCATTGATTCTGATAGAAAACTTTCATAGCTGATGTGAAAACTCTATTTTTCATAAATTTTATAAATTCTATATACACATTTGTTAAAATAATATTTGTTCATTAAAGAAAAGTGGGGGATGGGAAGATAGTTAAATGGGTAAAGCTGCTGGTTGCAGAAGCCTGGCAACCTGAGTACAGAACCAGACAAGGTAGAGACAGTAGTGCAAGCCTGGCCTGGCTCACAAGGTGGAGTAAAGATCCATGTTAAGCAAGGCAGAAAGACAAGAGCAATCCTTGCAAGGTGTCTTCTGATCTCCATACATGCTGGCATGTCCCTCCCCCAGACAGTAGGTGAACATCTCTCTCTCTCTCTCTCTCTCTCTCT
>NC_022015.1:46659889-46663117 GCF_000317375.1 Microtus ochrogaster | reverse complement strand
CACACACACACACACCTCACACACACAAAATTTTTAAAGTAAGAATTGACAGAAAAAGATTATCGTTTGTATTCTTAACCATATACAGGTTATTTCCTTTTTAACATTTTTTGTTCATATAGTTTTATGATTCAGATGCATGAATTTCTATTTAATGTTTTTATTACAAATTTTTAACAGGATTATTAACTTCTAAAAATTAAGTTCTACTTATCGCATAATTCCCACATATGAAATGCCTAGACTTAGGTCTTAGGGACACAAATGGCCTGTTGACATTTCTTGTTCTAAAAAGTTTCTTCCCCTTAAAATCAGATCTCCTGACCTGTTAGTGTGAGAGTGCCTGGCTCCACTGTAAGATGCATACTGCCACTGTATGTAAACATTGAGACCTGAGTTGTCCCAGGACGTTAGTGCCTTCTTTACCATTTCAAGTGTTTTAAATTTAGTCCATATTGTCTTTGAATTCTTTACAGAGTTGTGATAGTTGCTATTGTGCAAGCTGTAGGAGGGAAACTGCTTTTGTTTGTTGTTATGTCTTTTCTTCCAGAAATTACAGGTATTTAATTAGCTTCAAACACTGGCTCGATAGCCATGGAGGATAAAGCACCTTCAGCATCGTGGTCTTTCATTTTACTTCAGGAAGAGAAATGCAGTTTATCTGGAAGAAAGGGCTTAAAAATAGCAGTCAGAGCACAGAGTGCTGGGCACTCTTCTTCTGGCTTCATCAAAAGTCTTGAGTAAGTGGACAAGAAGTAGGAGACATGGCTTATTTAACTCCACTCTTCATTTTGTAGCTTTCTCTCTCCAGAAAGTTATTTCTGAAAGGAAGGGAAAACTGAAGAGAGCTACATTTTTTTCTGAGCTCATTAGGATTTGTGTCAGAGAAAGCAGAGCTGAGGACAGGGCACTGTCTGGCGTGGACGCACTTCTGATTGCTCCTCCAGCAGTGTCATACCAAGTGATGGGGAAAGCACTTTCTGAGCAAGACTTTGAAGTCATTTGTGTCTTCTCCTGAAGTGATGGCTCTCTTTAGAGATTGTTCCATTTGTAGTTAATCTTAGTTGAAAATTTATCAATTTAAATTACTACCTTAAATGCAGAAAATAAGACTAGTTGACTTCTGAATATTTTTTAAAATTTGTTACCACTACAGTTGTTATGCTTGCAAATATAGTAAGAACAGGTAAATAGTATTGTATAGAAATTCAGTCTATATTAATATTTTTAAGCCCTTGAATGTTAAGATCACATAGGCTCCATTTGCACTTACTTTACCTCTTTTTTTTAACCTAAAAAGTACTAGTTTAGAAAATCTTCAGCCTTAATTAAGCTAAATGTGCTAAATTCTGCACCCATGCTCACAGCCCATGATGCCACTGTTCACTTGCGAACTTTGCCTTTATTTGCTAGTTTCTGTGAACAGACAGGTTCTCTCATGGGGGAAGCTACCACATTAGTTGTTGGAGCACTAGTATTATGAAAGGTATTTTTGTTTGCTAAATGGAATAATTTTTATTTGGGTCTCTTACTCATCTAAAAATCATGTAAAAAGAAATACCTTGTTTGTTTCTCAGTTAAGTCTTTAAGAGTCAAATGATATTGATATCTTAATCATTTATCATAATTCTAATGGGTTATATAACAACCTACCACCCATAGGACCCCTTGGGCAGTACTGTGGAGAAATAGACACTTAGATATGTCTGAGGCAGTTGCTCTAGTTAGAGATCTAAGGTACTAGGATGAAAGACTAGGTATTTCTTATGAAATCAACTTTTCTGGAGTAAATTGCTAAGCTGCTCTGAACCTTAAAATGCCCAAACAAAAAAGATGTTATGTGTGTATAATTGGATTTTTCTCAGCCTGATTTGGGACCATGATTTATGTTTAAACTTTAAACCACAGTTTAAATATTCTGTGTTCATTTGTCTTTGTTGAATCCCTGTTATTTGTATCTTGGGGTTTTTGTTTTGTTTTTGTTTTTTTTTGGGAAAAAAATGGGGTTACAGTGCTTCAGACAGTAGTCAAAAAGTTTCACTCATACTTATAAGCTTAATTATTCAGTGCTAGGGATTAAATGCATGTCGTGGTGGAGGCTAGCTCTTAATGTCATGGTCTTCGCACTCTCTCTGCTCATTAAATCGTGGTACTCTCCAATGCTGTGGGAACTGAGACACAGAGTACCCTTCTCAAGAGAATGGTCCCAGGTCTTTCATGAACTTTGAAGCTAAAGAGACCTCTTTGAATTTGTAGGATACCTTAACTATGTCTCAGTGAATTGCCAAAAGAACATCTGCTGTAATATTCTGCAAAATACATTTAAGTAGTCCCTCGATATCTGCAGGGGATTAGTTCTGGGACCCCAGGGATACCTAAACCTCTGGATGTATATGCAGTAGCATAGTATTTATATAGAACATAGTATATTCTCCTGTATATTTTAAATCATCTGCAGACTACTTATAATTCCAAATTCCATATAAGTGCAATGTAAGTAGTTATCATATTCCTCAGGAATGCTAATGAAAAAGTTTGTATATCATAGATACAGTTGCCGTTTTTAAAAAATACTTAGATAAATTACAAGAATAATTGGGTGCTGAAATCACAAAACAAGGTCAGTTGTAGTGCTGTGCTCAATTATTTTGATATAAAAAGTTATTTTGAAATATAGCAAGACCTTTTGGGTCAGGGCTTGGATTTTTGAGCCAAAAATATCTTAATTTAGTTTAACCTTTCCTTTTACTAACTTTAATCTCTTGATGCCTGTCTGTCCTCTGTTTCAAAAATGGATGTAATATGTACCGTCACTAGTCTTGGGATTGTTATTAGGATTAAAACAAGTAAGATAGTGGATGTGATTATTATTAGTATGCCTAATAGACCTCTATTGTATTTTTATTATTCCAGATGAATACCAATTTATGCTAGCTCTTGGCCACCATTAGTAAACTATGTATTCCTCATATGTGTCCTCTTTGCCAGGATAAAAGCATCATTAAGTCTCATCCTTTTTCTTTCCTTTCAAGGTTAGTAGAATAGTTATAATACAATGATAATTTCTGCATACTCAATGTTTAAAATAGAAACAATAAACTCATTTGGACTGTTTCTAATTATTCATTATTGGAAAGGAAATGCTATTATTTCAGATAGACAGATAGATAGATAGATAGATAGATAGATAGATAGATAGATAGATAGATAGATAGATAGATAGATAGA
>NC_022015.1:46612799-46659789 GCF_000317375.1 Microtus ochrogaster | reverse complement strand
AGGAATAAATAAATACTGATGAGTGGATATCCTGCTTGAAATGCTTTAATAACTCTGCACTTTGGGGCTGGAAAGATGGCTCAGAGGTTAAGAGCACTGCATGCTCTTCCAAAAAGTTCAATTCCCAGCAACTACATGGTGGCTCACAACCATCTGTAATGAGATCTGGTGCCCTCTTCTTGTCTGCAGGAATACATGCAGGCAGAAGACTATATATAGAATAAATAAATTTAAAAAAAGAAAAAAAATCACATAAAAATAAATACCTGCACTTTGTTATTTTTCATGCACACACACTGCTTTTAGAATGTGTTGGGAGGCTAATAGTTGGCTAGGAGCAGTAGTACATTTAGCTATTGCAGGAGCATAATTCTTTGCCTTGCCTTTCTGTTCATTGTGTAAGAAAGCTCTGAGCTTTGAGGTCCCTGTTCCTACCATGGTTCATTACAGAGCTTGGTTGATGCCTTCTTTTTTAATCATGTATTTAAGTTTCAAAGTAACTTAGTAAAACTTTTTTTGAATCCCTAAATGCTTAATAGTTCTTAACAATCATAATATTTGCCCCAGTTTTCTCTAAAGATAAGATGTTTAAGAACAACATCCAGTTGCCTTTTTCTTCCTGTTCCTTCCTCTCCTTCACTCATCTCTTTCCTGGGATAGTCTTACTAGGTAGTAGAGGCTGACTTGGAACTTGTGAGGAAATCAGGCTGGCCTGTGTCATCCTGTTAAGTCCTGCTATTACAAGTGTGCACCACCTGGCTCATTTTAATTTCACATCTTGCTATCTTTATTGTTTATTTACTTATTTAGGGTGGTTTTTTTTCTTTTTGAGACAGGGACTTTGTCGTTCTTGCTGTTCTGAACTCACTGTGTAGACCAGACTGGTCTTGAACTCACAGAGATCTCCTTGCTCTGCCTCCCATTGTTCCCAGGTGTTGGTATTAAAGGCATGTGCCACCATTCCTGGCTCAAATGCTGCTTAAAAAACAAAACAGAAACCTCACATGACTGTGAATCACTGTTCTAAGAGAGTCATGTATTTTAATCATATTTTAATTTGGCTTAGGATTATTCATTTATATTGAGTAAAGTACCATAGGAACTTCCCTTTTTCCAAATTCAGACAGGAACTTTTTCCAATAACCATGTGACATTTGCCTATAAATTCTGACATACACAGTGAATGCAGTTTTAGTTGTGTTTCTATTTCTTTTATAAACTCTCCTGATGATAAGTAATTCATATATGAATCCATAATTCATTAGTGGATAAGGCAAAATTGTTTTTCATTTATCACTATACTACAGAAAAATAAGGGTCACATCTCTTAAACCTACTGGTTGTTGTTTAGTCCTTGATACCAAATACTTAGTATCTAAAGTGTCTATATATTGGTGCCTAACCTTTATTGTACTCATCTTATTTTTTTGTTTTGTTTTTTTGTTTTTTCGAGACGGGGTTTCTCTGTAGCTTTGGAGCCTGTCCTGGAACTAGCTTTTTTAGACCAGGGTGGTCTCGAACTCACAGAGATCCACCTACCTCTGCCACCCAAGTGCTGGAATTAAAGGTGTGCACCACCACTGCCCAGCTCATTCTTTTATTTTACATGGTATCTGAAGTTATTGTAGTGGAAATTTTTAAAACTAGCATGTTTAGAATAAAACAATGTAGGATTTTGACCTGTTGTTCTAAAATATTTTCTTAAATTCAGCTGCTTAAAGAGCCTGCCTCAGTAACTGGCATCTGCCAGGTTTATCAAAAGACATTTTTAAGGAAAGTGTGACTGTAAGAGGGCCATGTCACAGTGGAAGATGTGCATTCCTCGTGCAGAAAGCCAGTGTTCTGAGCCATGTTTACAGTTTGTTCCAAGCTAGTCAGTTAGCTGTGGCCCTACTACACACCCGGGGGGGGGAGGGAGGGGAACACCTGACCCTCGGTTTCTTCGTGTATAAATAGATTGTGTTGGATAATAGCAACATTTGTGTCAAAGTCTGTGGCATTTTTATGGTGTTTAGAAAAGCCTAAATCTTTATATAGATGAATTTACAAAGTCAAATAATGAGCCAGGAAATTGTGATCAAAATTACATTTCTAGATTGAAACGTGACTGGTAACCTATCAAATTCTCTTCTATGCCTCTACAACTTTGTATTTAAAGTTTTAGACTCTGCCTACACTGTTTTTACTCTGTTTCACATGTTGATAATGGAGACGCCTGCAGAGCTGTGCTGCATGGTGACTTTGTTCAACTTTATCAACTGTACTAACAGATACAGTTTGTTATGTCTCAAAATATGCTGTGACTAGAATGTCCATTTGTGTCTCCGGTGTTGCATATAAAGATGAATTACAGGGCTGGAGAGATGGCTCAGAGGTTAAGAGCATTGCCTGCTCTTCCAAAGATCCTGAGTTCAATTCCCAGCAACCACATGGTGGCTTACAACCATCTGTAATGAGGTCTGGTGCCCTCTTCTGGCCTGCAGGCATACACACAGAGAGAATATTGTATACTAAATAAATAAATATTGAAAAAAAATAAAGATGAATTACAGAGAGCGTTGCACCAATTACATTTGTAAAAGATTTGTAGCTTGCTTATTTCAGATGCTATTGTGACTTTTGAAATTGGTTTAATTTAACCAGGCACAGCTTAGGATTGTTTGGTCTTAAGTAAAAAACCTTGAAAAAAAACTGACATAGAAGCTAGATACGGGGAGTTGGACATTGCTATAATTTATTAGTGGACTATATAGACTTTTACACTAGTAATGTAAGGAAATTGGTATTTCTATTCTTGGTTTCAGAATTTGACCATAAAAACAAAGAACATTTTTCATAAGCTTATTTATGTCCAATGCAAAGCAAATTGAATTAAAGTGTGTACATTTAAAAATCTGAGCCTGGCGACGGTGGCACACACCTTTAATCCCGGCCCTTGGGAGGCAGAGGCAGGCAGATCTCTGTGAGTTCGAGACCAACCTGGTCTACAAGAGCTAGTGCCAGGACAGGCTCCCAAACCACAGAGAAACCCTGTCTCGAAAAAACAAAGATGAACTACTACTGTCATCAGTGCTCTCCCCAAGCTCATAGAAAGAGGAGGAAAGGATGGGTGTATGGGGGCATCAGAATGACTGATAACATCTAAGAATAATGCATGGATTTTCATTTCAAAATTTTTTTCATCAGTAAAATAACTGCTGGACTTGGTGATGCACACTGAGGCAGAAGAATTGGGAGTTTGAGGTCAGCCTGCTTTACAAAGTAAAACTTATGTTAGAGTTTTATAGCTGTATCATGTACTGTGCATGCTATTTATAAAACGGGGCTAGATTATCTTTTCTTACCATTGTGAAGACAGATTTTCTTCCTTCCACTTGGAAATGAGTTACCAAGGTTTTCAGGTATGCTGTTGTCTGAAAGTACCATCCACCCCACCTCTGTAAACTTGATGCTGCTTTCTCTTAGCTCACAGTTGTTTATCTATTTCACCTAAGTTTTCAAACTTACATATTTTATAAATTATCTGATAATCCTAAGTTCTTCTTGCTCTGCCTATGTCCCTTTTTCACTTTATTTTTAACTGTTGGCTGCATACTGCAATAGAGAATAAAGATGTTTTCTGTAATACTTCATAATCTCAAAATTAAAAATGTGCATGTCAGTTACTTCCATGAAAATAATCTGTTTCCTCACCCTGCTGCCTGGTGTTTTGTTTCCTTTCTTTGCTGATAAAAGTATAACAGTGAAGACTCTGTTCTTAGTCTTTTGTGCCCAGATGTTTAGGAAATGATAACATTTTTTCTAAACTAAATGTTTTTTTAATGTAACTGCATGGGATGCAAATTTGTTTTGTTTTTGTTTTTTGAGACAGAGTTCCTCTTTGTGACAGCTCTGGCTGTCCTGAATCTCGCTTTGTTGACCAAGCTACTCTTGAACTCACAGACATCCACCTGCCTCTGCCATCCATGTGTGTTTTAGGATTAAAGGTGTGCGCCACCACGCCTGGTGCCTAAATTCTTATTATACAACTTTTGAATATTCTTAGTCACAAATTTTACATTGTTTGCCCTTTAAAACAGTCTTTTATTTTTAAATATCCAAGGTACTTTCATTCTAAAAGAAATGATATTGAAATAAATAATAACTATATGTATAGTTGCATTTGTATTTTCGAGAGGAAAAGATTATTAGCAGACATTATAGTTTTTTAACTGTCCTGACGTGAACTTGCATATTGTCAGTAGGCTTTGGGTTTGTCCAGACACTCTGCTATATGTTTTCTTTAACCATTTCTGAGACTGGCAAAGAAAATGATTTTTAAAAACAGACAGGCACTTGTCTCTTCCCTAGTAATTTCTACATTTAAATGTGTGTACTTACACGTTTCTGTAAAAAATGTGATAGGATTCAAGGAAAAAATGTCTAGCATGTTTTAACTAGTAGATTGAGTTTGGACCTGAGAGGTAACATCTTCTAAGTGCCCACTACTTAAAAATTGCCGTTTTTGTGTAACCTCAAATAAAGCAGTGTGATAAACACTTTTACAAAGGAAATCAACAATTTTATGTGTATTTAATTCAGTTTTGATGTGTGTGTTTACTGTACTAAGAATGTTAATGTTAATGATTTGCCTAAGAAATTTTCTGAGAACCATAAAATACAATGAAATATTTCAGTTTTGTTGTTCTTTTTTTATAGGTCATGGAAAATGGAAGATTTGCAAAATACAAGTATTTTACCCATGTCATGATCAACAAAACAGATATGTTCATGATAACGAGAAGGTAACTTCTTTTCCTTCTCTAGTATAATTGATAAGGTACCAGGTTCCCATGTTCACATGCTTTGTGTGTGCTTGTACATAAACACAGCCAGAAATCAACAGAATTATAGTTAGTTTAGTATTTATTTCAGCTACTTCACTGATCAGAAATTGTGTAGAGCTGACCTCACAGGTAGACTTTCCCCCTCTAAATACCACTCAGTCCTCGTACTGGCATTTCTTCATAAGGATGCATAGGTTTACTGTCCTAGCTGGGTACACCCAATGTGAACAGAAAGCTTAGGAAGGTACTCCCAGCTGTGGCATCCTCAGCGAAGCCTGCAGACTGGAGGACCTCTGGGTGTTTTTCAGCATCTCCAGCAGTCTCAGACTAAAGCAAGAGCATGACTGCCTTATGTCTCAGCCATTGGCTCTTAACTTTTTTTTTCTTTCTTTTTTTTAATTAAAAAACCTATTTTTTCTCATTTTACATACCAATCCCAGTTCCCACTCCCTCCCCTTCTCTCCTCCTCTCTTCCCATTCTTTCCACCTTCTCCCCCATATCACCCCCAGATGCATTCCTCAGAGAGCATAAGGCACATTGCTTTGAGGCAGGACCAAGGCCGTCCCAGCTATATCTAGGCTGAGCAAGGTCTCCCTCCAAAGAGAATGGGTTCCAAAAAACCAGTACAAGCAGTAGGGGTAAATCCTGATCTCACTGACAGTGGCCCCCCAGTTTGTCCCAGCCATAAAACAGTCACCCACATTCAAAGGGTCTAGTTTGATCTTAATGCTGGTTCCCTGTCAGGCCAGAGTTGGTGGGCTCCCATTAGCTCAAGTAAGCTGTTTCTGTGGGAATCTGTTGGGAGCAGTGAGACCCCAGAGCCTGAATTTCTTGTAAACAACTTGTTTTCCCCTGATCCGAGTGCCTACAGCTGCTCTGAGCACGAGACCTTCAGGAGTTCCTGATGGCAGGAGAGTGGTTTCTGGTGGGTTTGGCTGGGGCATGGCTATCTCTATATAATCTGCCCCTGAACACAATAAAGGGGGCATTCTTGGGGAATTCAAGGATGACCCGTGTCTCTGTCTCTCTGTCTGTGTGTGTTTGTGTATTTTAACCTCCAGCTCCCTTGCCCGAAGCTCGCGAACTGGGTGCCAGCGCACAGAGCGCAGACACGGGGGTGCAGTGTGCGGCAGGAATATTCTCATTCCTCCCACTTTTTGACTAGACTTTGGAAGATCAAGCCAAGGGCTCTGTCTTAAATCTCTCTCTGAAAGTATGTGCTGTCAACTTAAAATCAGTGTCTCAGCTACAAAGAATAACTGTGAGAATATCCTTTAAAGAAAGGATTAAGTAGAACAATAGATGAAATGCATTTTTCTAATCTCTTCCCCCCATGAAGCCTAAGATGTTGTATTTTTAACATTTCTTTCTGATTTTGACGATGACATGACTTGATTTTCCCTGGAAAACCCCAGGGTTTTCAGTGTGTTGATTCTGTTCAGTGTGGTTAGCAAAGCCTCTTTCTGATGGAGGGTGCAGAGTGTTATTCTAACCTGTTACACATTCTTGACTATTTTCTGGTAATTGGTTCTGTAAATGTTTACTGTTCCTTAGAAAGAGCCTCCTAAGACTTCAGCTCAGTTTTTCCAGAAAATGTCATGCTGTAAATTTCCCATTGAGCATTGATTCAGCTACATCCCACAGATGTTATATTTTGTTTTCACCCTTCTAATTATTTTCACCATTTGAGATTCTTTAACTCATGGCTTGTTTTAGGTATGCCTTTATTTTTAAACATTGGGGAGTATTGTCATTTTTCATCTTTCTGTTAACTAGATTCTTATTTTAGTCCATTATGCTCTGAAAACAGATACTTTGACGGTTTCCATTGTTTAAAATTTATTGGATTTTGTTTTATTTGTGATACTGGAAATCAAACCCAAGGCCACACACTTTTTAGGAGGCAGTTTACCATTAAGCCATACCTCAAGCCCTAAATTCATTAAGGTTTTTTGTGCTGTAAAAATGGCTCGGCTGTTAAGAATACTAGCTGCCCTTGCAGAAGATCCAGGTTCAGTTCCCAGCATCTACATGAGGTGGTGCACAGTCATCTTTAACTCCAGTTTCAGGGACTTAATGACCTCCTCAGACCTCTTGGGGTACCTGCACACATGTGCACATACAAATTAAATATTTTTGAAAAATAGGATTTTAATGTGACTTAGGTTATCTATGAATGTTCCATGTGTGCTTGTAAAAAAAATAAAATATAAAAGTAAATCTTTTATTTAAATTTTATTAAGTTCTTCAGTTCTCAAAGTGAATCCTTTCTTCTTCCCCTAGTGGTGTGTTGTTTGTAACAAAGGGAACATTTGGACAACTTACATGTGAATGGCAGTATAGTTTTGATGAGTTTACCAAAGAGCCATTCATTGTTCATGGGAGAAGATTGCGTATTGAAGCAAAGGTATGTAGAACAGACCGGTTTTTGATATTTATATTTTCTAAAATAGTGCACTGGGGTTGTCTCTGATCTGTCTTTTATGAATGCTGCTTTGTCTCAGGATAGCTTTCCTTAGACAATGTAATTGTAGTATCTGTAGGAGGGAAAAAGCATTTCTTTATTGTATTTCTACAACTGGGTTTTCTTTTTAATGAACTTATGAATTCTGTTTGTAGGAACGAGTGAAATCTGTATTTCATGCTAAAGAATTTGGGAAAATAATTAACTTCAAGACTCCAGAGGATGCTAGGGTAAATATAATTAATTAATCTTTTATTTAAGCCTCAAAGAAGCATCTCATTTTGAAGCCATATTTTTCAGAAGGTAAATTTTGTTTAGGTCTTTTGTTTTTAAAAGCTTTAGTATATATAATTAATGATATGTCCTTCAACCATCTTTCAATATACTCAACACTCTGACTTTTTATATCAAATTGCTCTTCATTTTTTTATTTTTGAGACAGGGACTCACTATTATAGTCCAGGATATCCTAGAACTCACAGTTTTCCTTCCTCAACCTCTTAAGACCTGAAATTACATGTTTCAGCATGTTCTCCTGTTAAATGCTAACTGTCATACTTCAGTTTTTAGAAGTCAGCAAACAAACACCAAGAATCATTCTGTTCTAGTGTTAATCTGTCCGCTACAGAAGAGAAAGTATAACTCTGTGTCGCTAATTTCTTTATTGTACAATACAATGGTGTAACAAAGCAAGAAAGAAACCAAGCCTGTGGTCAATAAGGTAGAGTTTAGTATTTCCTCTCTTGCTCGCTAGCAGAACTTTGAAGGAAATCAGTTAACCTCATTTTCTTTGGAATAGGAGTGGTCTAACTGAAAAAGACTGCACATGCTTTGGGTCATGACGAGGAAGAAAAGGAAGGCTGTGAACTGATGTCACATTAGTCAGAGCTAAGACCCTGTTCTCATGCAGCAGTGGGCTGTTTGGAGCAGCTCATCTTAAGAGCATTGGACCTTTCACTTCATCCCTTCCTCCTGCCTTCTTACCACCTTCTCCAGAAAATAGGATTCTCTTCCAGTTCACTTGTCCCATCTAGACATTAATTGCTCTCCTCCTACATACCGTGGACCAGTTAGTGTATGCTATGCAATTTAACACATGCTTTGCAATTTCTATCAAGGTATTGTGAATAAAGACAACATTGGTGTACTAATCATAGGAAGGGTAAATGAATTACCTAGAAACAGGAATAAAACACTAAAGTTTTAATATATTTATGATATGGAACAAGGAGACAGAATAGAACTAATACCTGAACTTTTCCTTGAAGGTAGACTTTATTATTACTTAAGTTTCATTAATTTTTTATTGTGTGTGTGTTTCAGTCTTGGTAAGCTACATGCATCTTCAATTTATATATGACCACTATTTTGATACATAGCTATTGGTAATAATTTCTGACGATATTTATTTCTATGGTGTCATTTTGTAATCTCATTTCTGGTTCTGAGTCTTCTTTTTATTCCATCCAAGAACTTGGTCTAATTTGTTTATCTTTTCAAAGAGTAAAGACTTCATTGATTTATTTGTCTCCCTGTCATTTATTTGTTTTGATTCTTATTCTTTCCCTCGGACGTGGAGTTTGGCTTGTTTTTTTCTGCTTCCTTAAAGCACAGTAAAATGGTTTATTCTCTGAGTCCATGTTGCTTTGTATCAAATTCTAATCTCTTTCTACAACTTTTGATCCAAAATTGATTTTTCTTTAAGTATAGCTACTCCCGATTTCTTCTGAATTCCATTTGCATGAAAAATCTTATTCAGTCCCTTCACTTTGTAATTCATATAATGTCCTTAGAGATGAATGCATTTCTTATAAATCACATAGTAGATTTGGGTTTGGGGTTTATGGGTTTCTTAATCTAGTCAGTCACATTGTCTTTTACTTGGAGTGTTTAATCCATTTATATTCCACATCATTATTCATAGGTGAGGACTTAATACAGCCCATGTAGAACTCGAGTTTAACTGTCATGGCTATGCCCTTCTCCCCAGCAGGCAGTATCTTGCTCTGTGCTCTGCTGCCTGAATTGGGGGAGGAGTGGTAATTGTAGTCAGTCACCTAGCATAGTTCCATTGGCCCAGTGACCAGGAGTTAGTTGGGGTTTCACTGTGGTATGGCATGATTGAGTTTCAAGACTAAGACCTGTGCTAGACTATCTTGCCCCTGAGTGAGGGGCATCGTTCTATGCTGAGTTGATTGAAGTTGAGTTATAGTGTGGCGTGGTATCGCTTACCTTCCTTAGATGTCTTTTTGTTCTCCGTACTCAATAAGCAGGCATATGTCTCACCTGACTTCCTTAGCTCTTGTAAAGGCAGTTTGATACATGAGTGGCTGTTCAACTTGGTGGGGGACAGCCACCAAAGGATCTTATTTAGCTACCTTGTAAATCTTTTGGAAATGGGACCCAGCTATATCATAAGTTTCACTTATCATGCAGATCCCACAATCATGGGCATTGCTCATAGAAAGGTTTGTATTTCATTTTAATAATCTCTAGTCCTCTCAGCATAAATTTTTATCCTGAGACCATCAAAACTGCTCAAAGATGTTACTGTGCTACTCCCAACTACAGATTCTTTGTCCTGCTTTAACTGAAACTTATACATACAGAATGGCGCAAAGTGGAAAGAGCTTTGTAACAATACTGACTTTTCAGACAATGTCAGTTGTCTAATCACCAAATTATACATTTTCTGGCAGAATAGTTCATTGTACTTTTCTTTTTCCCAAGATGAACGTCTTACTCCAAGGACCTTAGAGAAGTGCTATCCTCTGAACTCCGGACTGTGTCCGTGCTCTCTTCTGTAGTCTGGAGCTTAACTGTGGCTATCAGTTTATGCCTACATGTAATGTTGGCTTTGAGATTTCTACTCAGTAAGTTTTGTTTCATCACAAGTTCATTGAGATTAGTAAATGTTGCTTTATTTCTTCCCAACAGTGGATTCTGACAAAGCTGGAAGAAGCAAGAGAACCATCTCCGAGCCTGTGAAGAGGGAATGCTGCCTGGAGGAACAGCCATCCGTTATTACAGTTCCCTTGCTGTACCTTCTGACCCCTGTGGAGAATAGGAGTCATTCCAGGGATCCTATGCTTTTAAATGCCTTTAAAAAAAAAAAATCCGGAATCAATTGGGTAAACAGCTATGTGATTAAAATACTAGAAGGTCCATTTAGTTTCCTAATCTGAATCATGCATCTGGTTATGATTCTTTTTTATAAAAAGTGTTTTTACTTCAAGGTATTCTCAGTAGTAGGAGACAGATTGCTCAGTCTTCATGTCATACAAAATGTGGTTTCCCAGTTAACACTGTAAACTTCTCTCATGCTTACTTTGTTTCCCGAAGTAACGGGAAATGATCAGATTAAGCACTGCCTCAGTAGTGACATGAAAACTTTGGTAATTTCCTCAGAATCATGAAGTTCTTTTTACAAATAAATATTTTGGTATTTTCCTTAATTTAAAAAATGGTTTGGATTATACTAAAATGCATACATAGTATAACTGTGAAAAACAATCTTTTTTGAGATTGGACATAATACCCCTTGAATCACAGACTGAGAGGCTTTAAAAACTGAGTATTGTACCCAAAAAATGGTACAATCCCTCCAGATCTTTAGAGCATTGGAAATATTTCCTCAGGGAAACCCCATGGATTTACCCAGTTTGTGTTGTTAATAGACGGTTGTGTAAAAAATTACAGCCTTAATATTGCTTACCTTCTGTTTACTAGTAAAAGAATTTAAAAATTCAAAAAAGAAAAGCTCTTGCTGGCATCTTAACGCTAATGAATTATCCTCTGGAATAAAGAGCTCCTATCATGAGTTAAAGGACAAACCCTAAAATCTAACCAGTAACCTATCCTTTTGTTTTGGATTAAGAATTTCAGGTTTGCCTACTCTGTAGTTATTCAGGTGAGAAACACTTAATTAAAAATACAGGCTCATCGCTACAAAAGTTCCAAACTCCATCACAGTAAAAAAAAACAAGGTTACAGGTTTTTTTCCCTCTTTGGTTTTAATCCAAGATCTTTGCTCTTTACTATTACTGGACTATTTAAAGTGAAACAGAATGATTGTCCATTTGTGACCTATAAACAGAATGTCTTAACTGGTTATTGAATACACACTTGTTCAATCGATATTGTAATGTACCCAACTTGTCATAAACTGGTGTTGAAATTGAAGAGTCTTGTTTGGTCACTGGGTATTTAATCTACAGGTTTGTGAAGTCTCTTGCTTTAATGTACAACGTGGAATGAGTAGCATGCGGGTCTGTACTGCAGTTGTTGCTGCCCGAATCCCGCTGTTGTTACCATATGATTTCACAGAACACATTCATTGATATTGGTGGTGTCCCCCAGAATGCTTTCTCTGCTAAACAAGTTGAATCAAAAGATGACACATCTCAAATTGTTGTAGTTATGTCTCCCTAAGATGACCTTTCTTCAAGGTAAGGCGCAAGTTTTCTCTGTTGCTGAGCCCCTCCAGGTTTGCAGATTAAACCTGCAAGGAGAGGTAGTTAGGTATCATCTCTGTATCTGGAATGTCGCTTTTCTGGCACTGTAGTCACTGCCAGTAGTTAAATACCTCATTAGTTACTTCTTTCATGATTTCAGAAAAATTAGATTCATAACTCTTCAGGTATGCCATGGCAAAGTGCAAAAGTAATAGCATAGCGATTCTGTATCTTCTGGCAGCCGGCAGAATGGGTTTTATAACTGGTGCACATACATAGCTAATGTGCCTGTTCTCCTTGTTCCTGTATCAATAAAAACCGAGAAATAGCTCTTGTTCCTTATAAATCATGTGCCTATCATCACTCTCTGACTGTGCACTAGAAAGACACAGGTTGTTCTAGGATAGTCTGTGTCTAAACAACTATGAAAACTAGGAACACTAACCACCATTGACATAGACAAGACATTCACATGACATTTTATAATTTACAGTTATGTGTTTGAGTCAGTAGTCTTTTTCAGAATCTTTTGAGAAAATCATCCAGGAATCATAGTATTCAGATTTCTCCAGTAGCTTTGCTTTTGCTGTGTTTGTGTGTGGCGGGGGCGGGGGTCTTCCCTGGCATCTGGAGTCTTGGGGTTTTCCATGATTTCTATCATAATCATCTCCTTCCAGTGAGTATCACTCTGCCAGTATCTAATCAGTTAAAAGCATCCACAGGTTGGTGCCCCATTCCTACCAGGTTTTTTAAAAAAGCAAAAAAAAAAAAAAAAAAAACCCTGAATTTCCTGTACTTTGGATCACTGTGTTGGTTCATTCTTTAGCTCTGCTAATTGCTCCCTTGTATAGGCCTCTGCATTATAAAGATGAAGACAAAACGCATGTGCCATATGTACTTATAGGTGTCTGAAACTATCAGGTCTGTCTGTCTGTGCTCCAGGCTTTTTCTTTTGTTTACCTCTGAAATCCTCTGTGGCAGTGTTTGTCAAATTATAGGTCTTAACCAGTGGGTCATGAAGTCACTCTAATAACTAAAGACAATCACAGGAACAAGAGAACACATAAGAACAGATACTCTTTCTGTTTATAATTTAAAATCATATTTTAGTGTTAGATTTTTTTAAAAGTGAATAAAAAGCCTGAAAGACCAGGTGTGGCTGGAACTGCTGGAACCGTGGCCATGCCCATGGCTCCCCTCTCTGGAAACAGGGTGGTTTGAGTTGTTTGTTCTTAGGTAGTAAAGAGCAGGCTCAGAGCACAGTGGTCACCTTTAGGATGAGAAGTCAGGAGAGCTCTTGTTCTACTGTATGAAATATTTTACTTCCCTTTCCTCGCAGAAAAATCTATGGAACCAGAAAAGGCATAGACAATTAACTCGACAGATGACACCCAAAAAGACCACAGACTGTGGTAGAGGTCCTTCACACAGGACCTCTAACTCCCATCCGCCTTCTGTCTGGCTCCTCATGCAGGTGGCAAAGATCCTAACAAACCGGTAGCCAACCATTATTGTAGAACTGGAACTCACCTGCTGAGGTGCCATACAAATACCAGTACATTTTAACTAAAATACTGCATTCATTCGTTTCCATAAGACCTAAGTAGAAAAGGAAGACTTGCATTTCTTATATCAGATTAATCCAAATTCATCAGGCTATTTTCCATTGGTGCTGCATAGAATCACATATCCTTCCTCACTCTAGAAAAGAACTAGATCTCCCTGATCTTCTGGATATATTTTTGAAGTTTATACTTCATTGTTAATGCTAAAGCATCTGAGTGTACACTAGTTGGCTAGATTGTGGTTTTTATGATCTGTTGTATGTAGTGTAGAGAGCACTATACCCAACAGCATGACTTTCCCCACTGACCTAGAAGGTGGTGCCTTCTTAAATGAGAGGGGTCTGTGTCCTATCAGAAGCCCTGCTAATGTTTCTTCAATTAAAACCTTTTCTATTTATTGCCTTTTTTGTAAAATAATCTCATGTCATTTAAAAGTATTTTTACTTTAGCATTAAAGGTTCTTAATTTTTCTTAAGCATTATATTATTCTTTAAAAGAGGAAAATTTGATTTACCCAAAGCTTGACACATAAGAAATGTAACTTCAGATTTACAGGTCGATATGAGTGTTTTTTAAAATTGATGTTTTTTTAATACAAATATAAATTTAAGGTGTAGTTTAACACCTGCATGATCTCTATCAAATTGCCTCGATTTAAAACCTGTCACTAGATACGTTTCTGTGACGGCAGTGCTTCCTTCTAGTAAACTGTAGCAAGGACCCTCGTGAGGCTGTGAAAGTAAAAATGTCTAATGACTAGAAGTGTTAGCTACAGCGGAGCGGGATGATGTCCTCCTGCCACCACTGTTTAATTGACTGTATACAAGTTGCAGTGTTTGGGCAGAAAAATATTTCAAAAAGCAACATATTATAGCTTAGAAAGAATATTCTCCGTATCAATACACACAAGCCCACCAATAATTATAAATTATATGTAGGACTAAATTATATTTAGGACCATTTTTAAATGGTCATCTCTGTATACAAGTATATTACAGTTAATGAAATTTGGGAGGGAAGGCGTGCTTTAAAAATACCTTCTTGCTAGTTTTTTAATTGTACAGTTCCATTTCTATGCAATTTCCAGACTAGTGTCTATTTTTATATTGACTTAATAGTCTGTGCTTCTTTGAAATGTTTATTATTATTTGTTGAAAACATGACCATTGGTTATTATAGGTTTTAAAGTATTCCTCATTGCATCAGTATTTCCTTTTCTATTCCTAGTATCTCTTGTATGTAAACATGACCTAATTATCTATTACACTGTGGTTGCCGAAGTTTTGTGTATTTTGATATAGTCTTAACATAGGCATTTCAAATGAGGTTCTTATTTTTAAAACTAATCTTAGTCTTTTTCTTTCTAAAAATTGGCTGGAAATACTAACACTTGAAACACTACTTATTTCTTGGAGGTGGTGATTGCATACTAAAATGACTACCCAGTGTAACCATATGTGAGTCCAATAAAGCTTTCTGGTCTTCGGTCTGTTTTGATTATTGAATAGAACCAGGAACATTCACCTTCTTTTTCCTGTCTAAAATCTACCTCTCTGTGGCCCAAGTCTCTCGAAGAGATCAGTGTCCTTACTTTTTAGTTGAAGTGGATAGATAGCCTTCTAGCCAAACATGCTCACCATTGACTAAAAGTTTGAGGAAATACCTGGTGAATGGTTAGTCACCAACTTCAGATGGCTAATTTTTTCTGGCAGTTGTGGTGAGTATATTTTAAAAAGATAGACTAAGGGAGAATTTCTGCACAACTAATTAATATTGACAGAAATCACTGACTCCTGATATGGAGAGTTAACTTTGCTGTAACTGAAAAAGGTATTTATTACCACCCTTTGGTTTTATTTATTATTATAATTATTTTATTTATTCCACACCTTTCTTGCCTTAAAGTCATCAATTTGTATCAATCAAATTTGTTAATAGCTCAATGCTAGAAGGTACTCAATGTAGTGATATTTTGTTTATGTTTTAACAAGTAAAGCAAAGATCAGAGTGCAGAGCTAAGCCATTAGAGGTCAGGGAGTGGTGACACACACCTTTAATCCCAGGACTTGGGATACAGAGACAGAGGGATCTCTGTTAGTTTAAGGCCACCCTGGGCTACACAAGATTGAATCTGTCTAAAAGAGAAACAGAGCTCACACAAAGGTGACCTTTAATCCCAGCACTAGGGAGGTAGAGACTGGAGTGATTTGGCTGAGTAGAGAGAGGAATCTAAGGTTTGGTGGAGACAGTTACAGTCTGAGGATAACCCGTGCAGAGGACAAAGTCTGAGGATACAGTCTGAGGACCGGATTGCCCCTTTGGTCTGAGCATTGTAGAGGTAAAAGGTCTCTAGTGCCTGGCCGCACTACTGCTCTGCTCCTTCAGCTTTCGCCCCCTATCTGACTCCAGATTTCCTTTATTCAGATCAATTAGAATGCATGCTACAGCTTGAAAAGAGAATCCCACATTGCTTAACATCCTTGATTCTGAGTCTGTTGTTATGCTTCTTTTTAGATTAATTGGATAATGAGACTAGTTAATCACCTTTAACCATTGGTAAATGTTTTCTTTGATTTTAAATATCTTGAAGAGCTATCCCTTTGTCTTTCTCTTGATGACTACATGTTTAAAATAAAATTTAGCATCCGTTTGTCCAGATCATGTGTTAAGATTGGCTTTCAAAGCCGGGCGGTGGTGGCACACGCCTTTAATCCCAGCACTTGGGAGGCAGAGGCAGGCGGATCTCTGTGAGTTCGAGGCCAACCTGGTCTACAAGAGCTAGTGCCAGGACAGGCTCCAAAACCACAGAGAAACCCTGTCTCGAAAAACAAAAAACAAAAACAAAAACAAAAAAAAGATTGGCTTTCAAAACCTAATGCTACTTTGGTAGAATGTGTTTACCCTTGGAATGTTCCAACAAGTTGACAATCTGAAAGTCCGGTAATTGGGTATAAGAAAGGCTTAGTTCAGTTCTAGGAATTTAACCATGGGGTTCTGCAACAGATATAGCCAATCTGAGAATGTTTATACAGACTCAACTAAGTAAACCTACAGTGACTGGACGCATCGAGACTGAAAATGCATAATAGTATACTGACCCTCTGGAACATCCAGTCCAGCAGTGCACCACCGAGGGGTTACTGCTTTCCCCATGACGTTACTGGCTCACTGGGAACTGCAGCTTACAACTGCCCATCATCTCAAGAGAGTACCAGGCCAAAAATTATTAGCCTGAGAAAGGATCAAAATTCAAAGTACAGTTCCTCTTGGATATATATCACTTTCTCACTGTTATAAAGGCTAAAGCCTTATAAGTTGAGACCCTTTAAAAATTTCTGGGTGGTAGATACACCCTAAGTACACACATACCTCCCAATGAGCAGTGGAAACAAAGCCATCCTAGGCCTTCAGTCTGAACCACTCTACTTCCTGGGGATCGGGATCTGCTCCGTTTACTGAGCCGGCTATGAAGGATCTCCAGCATGCAGAGATGAATGAAGACTTACTTCAAAAGGGGGGAACAGGAAAACTGCTGAGTTGTTGATAAGACTGTGGCATTTTTCATTTGAATAGAACCATCCACGAGCTCCAAGAAACACATCATCATCAGTGCTCTTGGTAGAACAGTATATTCTCAGTATCCAGAAAGGCACAGTGTACACAGTTCAGACATAGCAGATTTGTGATTACCACCAGTTTTGGCAAGGCTTACATGACATTTGTTAAACAAGTTATGCTTTAGCCATTCCTTAAGTTTATAAAGACCTGACCATACACCTTAAAATACACACATGCACTAAAGTCCGTTTCTCCTCGCGGCGTAGTCTTCACCACCAAATTGTGGCAAAATTAAATTAGAAGATGGGATAATATTAATTTGGCTTAGAAAGTTGACAAGAATAGAACTACTGGTTTTTTTTCTTTTAAGAAAACTTTGCTGGGGGCTTGCACAGCACCCTGGGTTCGATCCCAAGCATCGCATAAGCTGATCGTGCTAACATACATCCTAGCACTTACTAACCTGTAAATATCAATGTCAAATCATACAGTTTGAGACCTCTTGATGTCAGGAATAATTAGCAACAGGGTGAAAACTCTCCTGCTCTAATTAGGCTATATATATATGAAGACAGGAGAATCAGAAGTTTAAGGTCATCCTCGACTGTACTATGTTTGAGACCAACATGGAATACATGAGACCTTGTCTCAGAAAAGAAAATAATCTTAGCTGAACACCAATAATTCCAACAAACACTTGGGAAGTCCAGGCAAGAGGATCAAGGCCATCCTCAATGACACAGCAGATGCGGATTGGAAGCCTGCCTGGGTCACTTAAGGCCTTGCCTTTAAAAGTAAAATATTAAAATAATAAGGGTCGGGGGGGGATGCATAGAAAGTCTTTGGTTGTTTGGTACAAATGTTAGGTGAGGGGAAGAAATGTAAGAAATATCTTTCAAGGTTTATTTAAAAAGCATTAAATCTATTAAGATTTCTTAGTCACCTGAATTAATCCTAGAGGTCTGAAGGCATGATCTGTAAATTAACAAGTCCTCTCTGTTAGTGATTGAACATTTTAGTTTAAGAGGGGGGAGGGGCGTCACAGTAGCCTTTTGAAATTCTATAATATACCAAACTCAGAAATTATGCCTGACCTCACAGCCAAAAGGTAAGTAAAGACAAGAGTTGATGACACTTAAAAGAGTTGGTAGAGCAAGTGTCCTTGAAGTTACACTATCCATCTCTGTCCCTGTGGGCTATGTAATGTCCTTGGAGCCTGGCCCAGAGATCACCCTCTGTCTGGGAGGAGTAGGTCACAGCATTTACACCAAGTTGAATTCCCGGAGGTTTAGTTGGAGGATTGTGTCTTTGACAGCAGCAAACACAAAGCGGATATTCTCAGTGTCTGTAGCACATGTGAAGTGAGAATAGATGACCTTCTCTTTGTCAGGATTCTGGTCTTGATACAGCTTCAGGATAAAGTCCCTGGCGGCTTTGACATCTTGCTTTGGTCCTGGTCATAAGAGGAATAAAGATACAGACTCACCATCATGCCCTCCCATAATCCATTTTTATTGTATTTTCTTATTTCAGATCCTTTTTATTTCATACCTAAGGAAAGGTTACCTGGAATAGTTATTATATTTCATATGAATCTATAAAATGTTTTAAAAATATTTTCTGTTTTACGGAGTATATATGCATGTATACATACATGTGCCCAGAGAACAATTCCATGTTATCGTCGGGAATACTATGCACCTCCATTGACAAAGATCTTTCTTTGGCCTACAGCTCACCAACTAGGCTAGACTGACTGGCCAGCAAATCCCAGTGGTCTGCCTGTCTCTGTGATTACAAATTCTCATTATCATGCCTGCTTTTTTAGGTGAGTTCTAAGGATTGAACTTGGTCATATGCTTGCTTCCAAAGCAAATGTTTTTACCAACTGAACCAGCCATTCCCTTGCCCAGTGTTTGGTCTTTTTTAAAGTGTCTACTGGTATCTAAAAATTGTACTGTAAAGTGATTTGTCTAAAAATAGTGGCCTAGTTTTATTTTCTAACCACTAACTTGTACAGACAGGCAGCTGTGGGAGGGGGGTGTGGCTCAGAAACTAATGTTATTAGTTTGGTTTTAAAGCCTGACAGTTGGAAACTATACTGCCAGAGTGTTTAATCAAAGGAGGAGTATGCCGAAACACTTAACAGGTAATGCCAGTTTCAAGAGTATGCTATTTGAGACGTCTTGTGCCAGGAGTGATTAGTGAGCATGAGCACTGTCCTGTCTTGAGCAGGTTACATACACGAAGACTCCAGCACCCCACAAAGCAGCATGTACTCTGACTGAAGCTGCGGGAGCCAGCTCTGCCAGAGAAAGCTGAGTGAGTGCATATGCAGCAGAATGACCAGGCTGCCAGGGCAACAGAAAGGGGTGGCACTCGAGTGCAAGCTGTAGACAGGTGCAGAAGGCTTTCCTAGGTGAGGCTCCCAGGTTGGGGCCTGACCAGTCAAGTGGAGTAAGTCAAATGAGCTGGCAAATGTATCCAGGCCCTTGCAGTGGCAAGTGTTGAGGTGAAGACACTATGAGAAGCATAATTTGAAGGAGGAACTTGAGAGCCATCAGAGAGGCCCCCAGAAAGCTGGGGAGTCAATATGGCTCATGTGAGAGCCGCATCCCCCAAACACTTACCTGTGTATTCTGGGAAATAACTAATTAGATGGGAGTACATGATTTTCTCTTCCAGAAGATCCTTCTTGTTTAAGAACAAAATTACAGATGAGTTCAGAAACCAGGGGTAGGTGATGATGGTTTTAAACAAGGCTTTGCTCTCTTCCATACGGTTCTAGGGAGAAACCAAGTTAGGATTAAGTCAGAAAGAAAAGCACGACTTGGAAACAGCATGCTAGGAGGCTGGGTACGTCCATCAGTCCTCTCCCCTTAGGGTCACTGTTCTTATAATGGCAAGAATGCGGGCCCATCAGACCAGCTACCGTTTGCCCTTCCACCCTGCCCCTCCCCCACACACCTGATTTTTCTCAGCATTTTTGGAGCACTAACTCTTCTCTTGCGCTAAACAAGGTTCTTGTGCAAACTTGTGCCTCAGGAGTATTGGAACACAGGAGGACCACAACCCTGAGCCCTCAGGCCTGCTAGACTGGTCAGGACAGAGGTAACACTGCAGAGCACCATAGCCATGCTTTTCAAATCGGATGTTGCCCCAGCTTCCCAATTTAGTGGATGACCACAGCATCCCAAAAATCTAACTTTCCCAAGTCCATAGAGACATGAGTCATGTGACAGTTGTACTCAAGAACAATAATTTTAAACAACACGTTTTTTTTTCTCCCTAAGGAAAAAAGCAAGAACTTTCCTTTAGAGGAAGAAGCAACCCTAAACCATCGAAGCTCCGCACATGCTCCAAAGGGATGCACCATGATTGTACTTCCCTACAAGCCCACATCTGGGCATTCTGCCACTCTGAAGACTGAGGTCCAGAAAGTTATTATCAGAGAATTAACTCATTCACTTTTAGAGATTCTGTAAAGTCTAGAATTAATCTCTGAAGGAAAAAAATCTGTATGGCAGAATAGATGGGACCAATGCATATCTACAGGTGGAAGGAATGGGCAGGAATTACAACTATCTACGTGCTCTCCAAACTCCTGTGATTCCTATGACTTTTGTAGGAGAAACAAATATGTTTAATTTCTAAGAATATTGGTCTGGGCTCTTGGTGTGCTGAACACACAATCCTTTGACTCTTCTGAGAAATACCACAAGTAACTCCTAAGAATTCCTATTTTTTTATGCTGAGAACTATCTCTTGAAATTCCTCTTGGGAGAGCTACAGCAGCTGCTATTACTTTGATGGCACAAGTAAATGCGTTCCCCCTCCCCTAATTAACTAATATAATGGAACTCCTCGGAGAGAAGCTTTCACTCAAGAGGTACAAGATATGATTTGTTCATGGGCCAATGCTTAATCCTGGCAGCACTCTGATGGTTGACATCCCTGTCCTTGAAACAAGAGCCAAGAAATCTTGCATACATTAAGAGGACATTGGTATTCCTCAGAAAATAACCTTATGAAGTGACCAACATTCATGGTCACTTTCTGTCAGAGCATCTAATGGAACTAGAGCCAGCCACAGCACCTTGCAGCTTTGCAGGAGGCATAGTACCTGCCTGGACTGGGCCAGCCCCAGATGCCTGAATGAGACCTTGCAGGGGAGTAAGGCCAGATGCAGTCTCAGGTGCTGCTCTAATCTCTGAACTGCTCCATGTGTGGCCATGCCTGCTCTGACAGCTCAGCTAAGAGCCTAGTTTGGGAGCGGCGTTCTCTGGAGGCCGAGGGTCCGCTCAGATGGTGTCTGTTAGAAACAGACTGGGCTGGGCATGATGAGGCCACAGGTTCAGTCCACACAATGGTGCACAGGTATAATCCCAACACTTACGAGGTGTAGTGGAAGGCTGGAGGATAATAAAGTGAAGGTTACCCTTTGCTTCATAGTCACTTTGGGGCCAGCTTAAACTGGACAAGACCCAGTCTTGAAAGAGGTGGGATGGGGGAGAAATGTTAGACAATACTGTATGTATTAGGGTCTCTGAAGGGACTTGGAAATGAAACTACCCCCATTGGAACCCAACAAATATAACTGTAGCGCAGGACCCAAAAGGCCGTAATTTTTTTTACCAACATGCCACCAGCAGTAAGAACCTTAGCTTTGTGTATGTAGGTTGGATTTTTACATGGTTTCTAAGGGCTGGCTTGGTAAACTGAGCTCTCTTGACCCAGTCTGCTTTTTCCTGTTTTCCACCCTTCATGACCCATGACCTTTACCTGGGGTGGGGAGGACGACTTTGTGAACATCCTTACTCTCAGACCATACCCACCATCAGTCAGCTAATCAGAGTCTGGTATTTGACTCAGGAAATGTTCCTTGGGAAATTCTGGGCAACTAGTTTGGATCTAGGGTTCTGGTCTCAGTATGCAGTAGGCTGCACCATTTAAGTTCGTCACACGAAGATGAAGTCTCTTCTGGTTGGTTGGTTTGTGCTTTTTTAGTTGTTTGTTTCTTGTCTTGTTTAGTTTGGGTTTTTTTTTTTTTTAAGACTATGGAGCCTTGGCTAGCCAGGGACTCTCGGAGATCTGCCTGTCTTCGCCTCCTGAGTGCTGCGGCACCAAACTTGGCTCTGAAATCTGATGAGGTCTGTCTCAGGATGTATTTTGTTGTTAAGTGACCTGTGACAGTATTTAAGTTGCAGGGGACTTTGGACATGGGTCTGCAGTACACCAGTCGGCTGCATTAGTAACAGACACCTGAGCGCCGGCTTCTAGAAAACTGAAGAACTAAGACCATCTTCCACAGTTACCACCCCACCCCGGCAACATACCTCATTGTCACACTCGGCCAGGACCTGGTCATATTCACTCAGAGCAACCAAGAAAATGATGGACGTGACGCTCTCAAAGCAGTGGATCCACTTCCGTCGCTCAGAGCGCTGGCCACCAACATCCACCATCCTGCTCAGCGGAGAGAGATGGTCAGAGGTGGAATGAACAGCTCCGGGAAAAGGGCTGCAGGTCTTTACACCACGGAGTTAGTAACCTTTGCGGTCCTCGGTGATTCGGAGGGAAGGGGTTCTTAAGGTTAGTGTTGGAACGGTGCTGCCCTGGGCAGTGGGGAACCATTGGTGGATTCCAAGCAAAGGACTCAGATGGAGCCTTCCTGGGGATGCTGGGTAAGAACCTGCTGCGGAAGCCCTTTACTCCAACCGCCCACACGGAGTCCTAGGGCACAAAAGGGACAAGGGCAAGCCATCTTCCTGGGACCTCTTCTGCAGGTCCTGTATTTAAATGTATGATTTGTATTCTGTCTTTCAGGACTGTGTGTGTATGTGTGTGTATGTGACATGCACATGAGACCGGGGACCGGAGGCCAAAAGAGGACATTGGGTCTCCTGGAGCTGGAGTTGCAGGTAGCTGTGAGCCACTCGGTGGAGGTGCACGCATTTCAACCCAGTCCTGTTGGGAGTAATTGAGCCCTGGCCTTGAACTGCTCGTCCCTGTCTAGAGCCTTCTAATTGAAGTTACTAGAAGCTGTGCCTAGCTAAGAGGATCAGAGGATGGGATTTTCACCTGTTGGCCATTGACTGCAGGGTATTTAAGCCTCCACGGTGCTATTAAAGAGGGGCTTTTGGTACCAGTGTTGGAAGGTCTGTGTGTCGGTCTGTCTCTACATGTGTATTCTCAACCTCCAGCCTTTTGCCAGAAGCTCACAAACTGGGTTCTAGCGCATAGAGCCCGCGGTGCGCGGCATAGTCCTGTGACTCTGAAGGCAAAACCTGGCCACCAAAACTCTGGCAAACTCATTCTGAGATGCCTGGGAGGTTGCAAGCAGCCTTTGGAGTTAAAAAGGTTTAAACCCACTGGTCAGCTAGGGAGAGAGCTCCCATTAAATGAGACATGAAGAGTATTTTTATACCACCCTCTCCACGTGACAACGCTGAAGGAGAGCTAAACAGAACAATAATATTGAACTCAGTGTGTGAGGGCCAGACAGGTGTGCAATGATCGTCGTTAGAAAGGATAGAGGAATAATAGATACAGGAGCTTCGAGGGGTCGGAGAGGAGGCTCGGGGGTTAAGAACTCCCGTTGCTTTTCAAAGGGCCTGAGTCCAGTGTCTGAGTACCCACATGGTGATCCATTCCCAGGGGATCTGATGCCGTCGTCATCTCCAGTGACTCCTGCACACCACGCACACACACACACACACACACACACACACACACACACCCCTCAGGACATGTCCCCCGAACAGACTGACCCTTAAAGGCCTCTGTCTGGGAGACAGACTTACCGGAAGATGATGTTCTCCAAGTCAAATGGATATTCTATGATGCCGGTGGTGGGCACCCGAACACGAAGGACATCCTGTTGCGTTGGCACGAAGGAGGGCATGGCGATTCGGTCAATGTCAGTCAGGTAACTGTGACATTAAAGAGTTGAGACGCTGAGGCTCCGTTGTGAGAAAGGAAAGCAGCCTTCCTTGCTCAAGGGAAGTCCTCCCCGACCACAGGGCCCCCACAAGACTTGGAAGCCAGCAATAGCATGCAGAGGTGACTATGCCAGGCCTCGATCCTCCCAAGACCGTTCTGAAGGGGTCAGGACTCAGGTAAATCTGGAAGCCTTCTGAGAATGCAGGCCACCCCATCCCAGTTCCCAGCTGCATCATCTCTGTGGCCATGAGAGAAGCAGCAACCTAGAGACCAAGGAGGGGGGAGACGATACTGGCCCCTCACCCGCCAGACCCACCCACTTGCCTCCACCCAAGAACATTAATAAATAGACATTGTTCTCCGAAGGCTCCGATCAGTGATAAGAACAGCTTCTATGAAAATACGCAGTCTTCAAACAGGACATGAAACAATTCTCTCAAAATAAGAGCATTTTCCTGTTAAGAACCCTGGAAAGTGAGGCATCTAAAATAATCCAAAGTTTGTCTCATGGTATTTGGTATTTATGTGTAGTAAAGTTCTGACTTTAAAATACATGTGTTTTTTTTTTTCTAAAGTCAAATAAAAGAATGCCTTTAAAATACACTTCACCAGGGAGTGTAGCTCAGTTTTCAGAGTACTTGCCTAGCATGCACACAGCACTGGGTTAAAGCCAGCACCTCTTACAACATGGTGGCGCATGCCTGCAATCCCAGCACTCAGGAGGTAGATGTAACAGGATCAGAAGTTTAGGGTCCTGCAGAAACACATGGAGAGTCCAAGGCCAGCCTGGGCTAGAGACTGTGTCTTCAAACAATCACTTAAGTCCTGAGGTCTTTTGTGATTTTTAAGTCCTCAGTAGCTGGGCCAGTTATCTCACTAATTGCCATGGGATCACAGCGTTGGTAACCAAATAGCTCAACTTTTACTCACTAGCTCTCACTATACCTAATTTATCAGTTCATCTTATGCTGTGTCTGTATAGGGAAAAACATAGAATACAATGCCATCATCTGTGATTTGGGGCATCTGCTGGGGACTCTGAAAGTGGCCCCAAATTATGAATGGGCCACTTTCATAAGGGAGACACACCACAGTGATTGGTTAACCGAAGAGTGATTAGAACAGCAGACTGTGCCGCTTCTGAGATTAGAGGGCGTTGGTTGGTAGCCACATAGCCCTCGGCATGCTATCTGGTACACTCACCTGGGCAGTATAAATGCAAATCTAAGCCAGGTGGTGGTGGCGCATACCCTTTTATCCCAGCACTCGGGAGGCAGAGGCAGGCAGATCTCTGTGAGTTTGAGGCCAGCCTGGTCTACAAGAGTGAGTTCCAGGACAGACACCAAAGTTACACAGAGAAACCCTGTCTTGAAAAAAAAATACATATCTAAAAATGCAGACATTACTAGCAGATGACAGAGAACCACAGGCCTGAACCAAAAAAATGCACAAATAACTTACGCCATACACCATCAACCTTTTATTCCCTTTTTTTAAAGACAGGGTCTAGCCTAGGGTCACGGGCTGGCTGGAGATCCTCCTGCTCCTGCCTCCCCAGGGGATAGCAGCCTGTGCCACCACACCTACTGACTCTCAGGACTGACATCTGTCTGCCTTTATTAACCGCTGTTGCCTTCTGTATAATCCGTTTACCTCCCCAGCCATCCCTCCATGCCTCCCAGTGAACTTGCTTAAGTTTTCATGATTTCCACTGAACTAGTCCTACAGCAGTTTTGGTAAGCTTTCTCCAAATGGATGTAAAGCCACAACACTGTCCCAACACCAGCAACAGCAGGCTGCTTCTGGGAGGGAATGTGGGTGGGGAGTGGCTGAGAGCAGCCCCTGACTCCCTAGACTTTCTCCTCCCTTCTCCATTGCCAACGTCGTGGCTTCTTTTCTGCTCCTGACATAATTTTTTTTGCTGATGTGGTTGGATCAGCTGTTCCAACCTGGAATGAATTGCACACTGCCTGGGATGAATGTCTAGGCAAGGTCACTAAAGCCACATACACTAACCATGCCTTTCCTGACAGCTGTTTTGTCCGATTTGAGCTAGCTCAAGAGAAGGCCAACACTTACGAGAAATCGGGTGTTTTGGGGGTGGGGGTGTCATGGTCCTGGGAGGAGGGACAGCCATGGAGGAGGAGGAGGGGAAAAGATGAGCTACAGAAGTACAAACAGATAGCAACCCAAGAAATAATCCGTGTGCTCAGTCACCTACTGGATGACACACAGTCCCAGGGGACTCTCAAGAAAGGAAAATGATGCAATCTTTCCAAGGTGGTGTGCAATAGAGATTTTGGTGGGATGATGGTTTAAAGCTTTACGGATCCAAAATACGTAAGAGGTAGGACTTTCTGAAAGGGTCAAAAAGTTTTGTGTGCAGTAGGATCAAAAACCCATTGCCATTGTTCTTGAGTTCTCAGTAGTCCTCATTGTCCGCTATGTTCAGCGACTCCATTTTTATCCCATGCTTTTTCAGACTCAGGCCAGCTGGCCTTGGTGAATTCCCGAAAGAACATCCCCATTGCTGGCTTTGGGGGGCATGGGCAGTTTGGATGCTCAACTTACTAAACCTGGATGGAGGTGGGTGGTCCTTGGACTTCCCACAGGTCAGGGAACCCTGATGGCTCTTCAAGCTGATGAGGGAGAGGGACTTGATCGGGGGAGGGGGAGGGAAATGGGAGGCGGTGGCAGGGAGGAGGCAGAAATCCTCAATAAATAAATAAATTAAAAAAAAATAAAAATAAATAAAACTCCAAGAAAAAAAAGTTTTGTGTGCTGGTCCTGCAGATAGTGATGTCTACCACTAGAGGGTAGCACAAGACCAGTGGCTGATTTAAGTAAAGCCTACACCTACCTGCCTGTGGTTTCCAAAGGAGTACCTCGAGAAGAAAGGGAACCACCAGGGCAGGTGTGTTCTTTGCTTAAGTTACAATTCCAGCACCAAAACTTAGATACATTTTGCTAAGGGAATTTCCAATTTAATTAGGTGGGCAAAAGTGGGTACTGACCCTAGGGTACATATAGGAACCCAGGGAAAATTAGGAGAGAAAATGCTAAGAGTCAGAGCCAGGGGTCGGGAAAGACCACCCCCTTTCCTCAGAGCAAGGAGTGAAGTCTTGCAGAGTTGGCCTAAGAGCAGTGTGGCTGCGGCTGTGTCGGGGCGGAGTACTCACTACTTAGCGGAGTCTGACAGCTGGTATTCCCGCCTCCTGTCGTAACACTCCTGGATTCCCGGATCCAGCCACAGCTGCTTGATGGCTGCCACCTGGTCCCGGGAGAGTGCCGAGACTTTGTCTACTTCCACTTCTCTGATGATCTGGGCATTTTCCTAGTCGAAGGAAAGAAAACATTGCATTAAGCAAAGGCCAGGCTAGCAGATGTGGGGATAATCTTGCCCTGGATCCTGGGTGGAGGGTTCCGATAGGTACGGGGCTGTGCGCAGCAAGTCCTCAGAAACTGGTAGACTGCGTGGAGCAATTTGATTGCACAGTCTGGGGAGGTAAACCGCAGATGACACCAGATTTGCACCTCAAGTCCCGCGATACTGAGGCAGCTGCTCAATAGTGAACAGAGACATGTCTGCGGTGCCGTCTGCTCATTACAACATCTGTGTAAGCCAGTGTATACACAAATGGTTGCATTGGTGGCGCAGCAGGGTTGTGTGGTAGAAGTGCCCCCCCTCCCGTCCCCGGGTATAAGAACAGGGGCACACTATCTCTGAGAATGAAAAATCAATGCTAATTGTCAGCCGGATATTTTTCTCTTCCCTAAGTCTTTTTCTTTTTCATTTTATTTAATTCTTTGAAGTGGATTTTACTTTGCAGAGCAGCATTAGGTTCAACAGAAAGCTTCCACTCAACAGCAAGTTCCCACATTCCAACCATATAGTCCCGTGAATCACTGTGCACCGAGGAACCGCTCCCAAAGCACCTGCTTTGCACACTAATCTCTAGACTGCGTTGATTACACAATTATTGCTCTATTATCACACTAATGATTACAGCCGGGAGCTCTGTGAGAGCATACACCCAGTAACTATTTCTCACTTACAAAACCAGCACATATCCACCTCACAGGAGCCTCTGCATCAAGTCCTCCCAATGTCGTTAGTCAGAGAGAGTGATGGAGGCCCTGGAGTCCTCCACACCTGCAGACAAGGAAGAAGAATGTGGACCAGTGGGCAGGAAGTTCTGTGAGCCGGTCTACGCGGAGAAGACATCACTTCTAGAGAAAGTTCATGAGCCAGGATTGGTCAAAGTACCCACTGAGTGTGGAGGAGGCAGGGATACCTGGCTTCTTGAACTCACATGGAAAAGGAAGTGGAGCTGGGTGAAAGCTGAGCAAGGACTGTCCCACTTACAGACTCACGAAACCTCTTTGCCACGGTGACGCCTCTATAATTCTAATGTAGCCAGTAAAACTACAACTGGTGGCCAAATCCAGCCCCCGACCCAGTGTGTGAACAGCCGTGCCTGTCACACTGCCTCCTTTCACGCTGACCACAACAGTGCCAAGTTGCTGGTCAGAACCCAGATGTGTAAGGCTTTAAACACCCCCATGGCCATTCACAAAACAATGCTTGCTAATCCCAGAAACAGCTGGATAACTAAATGCATCCACACAGCACACCACTGTCCCTCGATTCCTGAATCAGTCATCCGGGGGTCTGCTTTACGAAGGAATGACTGCACTGGGTCCTAACAGGTACAAGAATGTAACTGGAAAACATCTTAAGCTGTTCTCACATTCAACCTGACGGTCCCACAGAGAAGATGCTCACAGACATCCAGAGTGGGGGAGAAGAACCATAGAAAAATGAACTCAGTGAGTATGAGGGGAGAAGGAGAGGAGGAGGGGAAGGGAGGAAGAAAGAGAGACAGAGAGAGAAGAGGGAGAAAGGGAGGGGAGGGGTATTCTATCTATACAAATGTATCCACTCTAAGACTTCCAAAGAGCAATGGCCTGCCAGGGCTAAGTTGGGCTGGGGCCCTGTCCTGGGACTAGAATCCTGGAGCGAAATGAAAGCACCACCCAGCGGGAAACACTGAAAAGGTTCTCATTTTGATTCTTTTTACAAAATATAGAGAATTTTCTAACTTTTTCACTTGAATTACTTTTTAAGGAAGCCATGGTGGTGTGTACTAGTTGCCCAGAGGTTTAATACCAAACTGCTTGCTTTTTATAAAGTCTTTATGTTGTGTCAATCAGCTCAGGGCCAATGAACATGACATCCCAGACGTCATGTTGACCTCAGCGGAGGTGGACACCCCACCCCAATTCTACCTAGACTACTAGAAGCCAGTGACCTGCCTCCAAAGAGGACTTCTACACAATTCTAAATCATTCCCATCTCCTGGATGTTGTGAAATATTTGTTTGATGATGCAAAGATGTGTTGCATCCTTTTATGTTGCATTTGTTTAACTCTGAAGCTGTTAGTTTGCCTGTCTAAAACACCTGATTGCTCTAATAAAGAGCTCAACAGGCAATAACTAGGCAGGGAAGAGAACTAGGTAGGGTGGCAGGTGGAGAGAATAAATAGGAGGAGAAATCTAGGCTGAAAGGAGGGAGGAATAAGAGAAGGATGACAGAGGCCAGCTACCAGCCACAAAACAAGCCGTGGAGTACAAAGGGAAGAAAGACATATAGAATTAAGAAAGGCAAAAACTCCAGAGACAAAAATCATAGTTAAAGAGAAACAGGTTAATTTAAGTTAGAAAAACTGGCTAGAAACAAGCCAAGCTAAGCCCGGGCATTCATAAATAAGAATAAGTCTCCTTGTATTTATTTGGGAGATAGATGGCAGACCCCCACCCCAAAAGTAAAACAAACCAACTACATCCTAAAGCAGGTTTCATGAACAACCAACGGCATATGGAGGGAAACCCCTCTGTTGAACAATTGCAGCTAGGCAGAGCCACACTGAAGAAGCAGCATTGAGAAGCAACAGGCCAGAGCCCGTATCTGGACTTCTCGGCTTCAAGCCCACCTTAGGGCCAGGCACAGTTCCAGAATTCTTGCAGATACTTCTACTGCTTCTGAGCATCTCCTTCCTCCTGAGCATGCATCAAGAAAACTCACAGGCAGGGGAGCAAAGGCACTGGAAACTGGAGCTGGGCAGGAAATGGCATTCTAGCCATCCATGGCCCTCTATGCCTGGCAGCCATTGAGAAAACACGGGGATTCTGCTTCCCGCTGGTCCCTTCCTGTCTTCAGTTGGGTTCGTCTCACTGTTCCTGACACGCAAACCGGTTCAAACTGGCTCAAACCTGTTACAACTAGTTCAAACCAATTCCGACCGGTTTAGACCTGCTCAAACCGGCCCCAACCTGTTCAGACCAGTTTAGGCCAGTTCAGATGGGTTCAAACTGGCTCCAACTAGTTCGACCAGGTCCCAAACGGTTCAAACCGGTTCTGACCAGTTTAGGTTGGGCCCGACCAGTTCAGACCGGTCTAGGCCAGTTCCGACCGGTTCCAACCTGCTCAAACCAGTTCTGACTGGTCCCAACCAGTTCAACGCCATTCCCACTGGTTTAGACCAGGTCAAACCTGCCCCAACTGGTTCAGACCGGCTCAAACCAGTCACGACCAGTTTAAACCAGTTCCCACGAGCTCAAACCAGTCCCACCCAGTTCAGGCCGGCCCAAACCGGCCACAACCAGCTCAAACTGGTTCCGGCCGATTAAAACCGGTTCAGACCGATTCAAACCAGCCTTGATCAGTTCATGCTGGTTCCAATCAATTTAGACCGGCTCAAACTGGTTACGACCAGTTCAAACCAGTTCCAACCAGTTCAAACCAGTCCCAATCGGTTTTGACCTGCTCAAACCAGTTCCAGCCGGTTCAGACTGGTCTAGGCCAGTTCCGACTGGTTCCAACCAGCTCAAACCAGTTCTGACTGGTCCTGACCAGTTCAAACTGGTTCCAACAGGTTTAGACTGGTGTGGAGCAGACTATGTGGGTCTTCCATGTCAAAACATTTCCACTTTCCAGGGCTGTTGTTGGCACCAGCAAATATAACATGCTTAGCTCAGGCCTGGACACAGGAGACTTTCAGCAGAGGCCAGCAGAGGGCACTGGATCCCCTAGAGCTGAAGTCATGGACCACTGTGAGCAGCCTGATGTGTCCTTAGTTCATGAAGGCTCGCAGCTCACAGGTCCTGTATGTGCTCTGTTCAGCTAAGCTTCTTTCCTTTGTGTTAGGAGAGGTCACTTATTCTACAGTGATTGCTTTTTAAAAGTAGATAATTTTATGGTTCCAATGTATTGTACAAGAATATAAATTAAAAAGAAAATCATCACACAAAGTGAATAATTATTATGTGACATTCTAGAGTCTATAATGAGCAGTATCTCACTTAGTCATTACAATCCTAGGGAAGTTAATAACTTAATATCCCTACATAAATGAAGACTAGTGAAGGCAAAAGGGCTCAGGCCATTAGCAGTCATACCATGCTCATTTAAATATATTAATATTTTAAAGGGAGGAAGGAGTGTGGAGATGGTTGCCTATTAAACCCTCTAGTCTGAGAAGAGAGTCATAGGTGCTAGGCCTACAGACGTGTGACCAGAGAGTTGTTTTTGCACACCATGTCTAGCGACTGCTCTGCTATACTCTAGTTCTTTGGAGGACAAAACTCAATTTCCCTCTTAAAGGAGAGAAGGAGGTCTAGAGAGATGGGGTATCAGTTAAGAGCATTACTGCTCTTACAGAGAATCCAGTTTCAGTTCCCAGCACCCGTATCAGGCTACTCACAATGGGCTGTGACTACAGCTCCAGGGGTATCCAGTGCCCTCTTCTGGCCTCTATAGGCACCTGCACTCACATGCACATACCTACTCACAGATATACACAATTAAACATAGAATTTTTCCTCCTCCTCATTCTTCTGCTAGGAAAGGAAGAGGCATTCAGAGATAAAAGAGGGTTTCCACAGGAGTGGAAAAGATCTCTACGGGAGCTGTTTTTATGCAGAAGGCTTTGAAATACTTTCCTTAAAAAGAGGGCGGAAAGTCAAGGTTAGCAGCACACAGCCTGAAGGCGCACCCTTGATGCCAGACCACACAGTCTTTAACTTTCTCTAAAGAGTATTACTGTGTGCTTTTCTTGTCTTGTTTGTTTTAGATTTATTACGTAGCCCATGCTGTCCTCAAATGTATGTTCTTCCTGCCTCTGCCTCCTGAGGATATAGGCAGCAGGCACGCTACGCTAGCACACCTGGCTCGAGAAAGAGTCCTTCCGACAGTCACTAATGTGCATTAGCAGTTAACATGAACATCGGTATCAATATGTTTGCAGAAAATTAAGCATCAGCGACTATCAGGGACCATAAACAGTGCGGAAACGCACACAGGTCACATTCTTATGACTCATGTCTCCATCTAGTGGCCTCTTCTGTAACTGCACGTACCATGCAGTTAGCTTTGTACCCTGCGCCCATAAAGTCTCAGCCAAACTGCAGGGCTAAGGACTACATTGCAGTCTCTCTCTGAGGTAATATTAGCCTAATGACCCACACAGTCTTATCCTTTAAAGAAAGAGGGGAAAGAACGAGGTAGATTCTAATGGAAGATATTCCGTTGGGGCCACTTTTGAAGCTAAGGAAACAATCCCCCAGATTTGAGGGCCTTGGAGGACCGGCTTCTATCAAATCCTCTGGGGTGTTTGAAGGTGATGAGAGGGTCCACTAGTGGTGAAGTACTTGAGGTCCGGGGATGAGAAAAGCTGTCCCTGGCGCTAAGGCCTCAAGGCTCTACCGCTAGCTTTTGCTGCCGTATGCAGAGCCGCCCATGAAGGCGGCCCGTTTCTTTGCACACTAGGGCCTGTGAGTGGCTGAACTACTCATTTCGGAGGATTTACATTGTGTTCCTAACAGTTGTTTCCCATTGCTTCTCTTTCATTGCAAAAAACACACTCACATCCAGGCAGTAGACCCCACACCACCCGCCACCCTTCGCTGCCATCCCTGCTCAGTGATGGTTTCAGCCGGGTGGGTTCATCCTGCACATCAAAGCTGGCGTGTTTGAAACTCAGATGTTGCAACACAACCAGAGAACCATCCGCCGACAATTCCACCCCCACCGCCTTTATTTTCTGGTGCCTCACTTTTTCCAGTCTTTTCAATAGGTTGAAAAACTCCTAAGCAGACAACAAATATGTGGGTCACAGCTTGCTTTAATAATGTGTTTTGGAAATGGTTTTAATCCTGGATGCATGCTTGGTGGTTGTTTTCCTTTTGCAGTGAGAACCCACAGGCATTTCGGCCTAGGAACGGAATGGAAGAAGCAGGAGGTTCTTGTTTCCCAAGGACCCCTAGTCCTCTGCTCGGTGGAAAGCCACCGCCACCGTTCCTCCCCAGCCCTAAAGGTCTCAGAGCCCAAGCCTTGCCCTCAGGCTAGAGAGGACATAAAAAGAGGTGCTGACCTCTGGTAGCAATCAGCTTTTCCTCTGCTAGCTCTGCTAGCTCTGCTCGCTCCTGCGGAAAGCAAAACCAGCTCAGAGTGTACAGCTTTGAAGGGGCCGAAAAGCTTTCAGAGAACTCAGGGTGTTCTGCAGTATGTGAGGCTGGGGACTGCCTTGATCAAGTCCTGGTTGTGGTTAGACAGAAAGCCAAGGACCGGGCTGACTCACGCCCATGAGGCTGTGGTGTCTCCAATGCCAGTGGAAAGAGACCCCATCATCGTAGCTGGACAAGGTTAGATCAGGGTCTGGATTTAATTAACAAAGCAATCAAAGGCTCATCAGGACACAGGGCCAAATAAAAGTACAGTACACGAGTCTGAAGTTCAGACACATAACGAGTACTTTTTAAATACGAGTATGGTCCCTTGCATTATTAAAAACCCATAATCTAAAATTGAGTTCAAGTTACTGTGGTAGAGACACTGAAAAGTTGCTTGCTCAGGATTGGGGGCTGTTTATCAACAACAGCAGTGGTTTTGTTTTTGTTTTTGTTTTGTTTGTTTGTTTATTTTGTTTTGTTTTGGTTTGGTTTGGTTTTCAAGGCAGAGTGACATTGATAAGGCTATATGAAGCAAGAGAACAGAAACGCTGCTGGTTTGTCCCTGACAATCGCTCTGCCGACTCCCAGTGCTCTAGGAAGGCCAATCACCTCCTTTTTTCACGTGTCCTCCCTCTCATCCCCCATCCAGCTCGCTTCCTCTCTTGGTACTCTGTCACCAGCAATAAGGGCAGAAGTTCCTCCCAATCAACAGATTGGGAATTGAAAGCATTTGGAACATAAAATCCCTGCACCTGCAGTGAATATATACCAGGACCCCCTTCTGGGTCACTGTCCCCCAACAGCACAGTGGAACAGTTTCACAGTGTCCACATTGGTTTCAGTATTGTGACATTACATGTAATCTAGGAATGACTCAATGTACTCAGGAGGAGGACCACAAACTACATGTAAACTCCAAATGTATAAAAGGCACTTGAACATCTAGGTGGATCTCTGTCCTGTCCTCCCCATAATTCTATCCCCTACACATAATAACAACCAAAAGTCATGCATGTTGATATGTTCATATTTAATATTTAATGCTACTTAAAAAGGCCATAATGGTAAACTTTGTTATATATATATATGTCACTTTTTAAAACAAGAGGTAAGAGGTAAAGAGGCTTACAACCCCTTTCCACACTACCTGGGAAGCTGAAGTAGGAAGACTGAGCATTTGAGACCAGGCTGGAAAATATTGTAAGACCCCACCTCAAAAAGAAAGTTTTCACCATTATGTGTGCTGTGTGCATGGCCAGACATGAGGCACCTCAGGGCTGCTGGCTCCTTGGAAGGGGATTAACAGTGCTCATCCGACTCTCAGGGAAAAACAACATGGCATACTGTGCCAGGGGAATAAACAAACCCTCCCTTACCTAAGTAGCTTTTGTCAGGTTTTGTCAGAGCGATGTGAAAAGTAACAAATTCATAAGTTTGGTACCAGGAGTGGGGTCACTGCCATGCTAAACCTGACCATGTATTTCTTAGACTTTTGGAACTGCTTTGGTTGTAAGGGTAGGGAGCTGTGGGATAGAACCTTAAAAGCCACAGAATTTTGTACGCAGAGCATAATGGGCCATTGTGGCATTAATTTGGAAGACCAGAATACCAAGAAAAATAGGGGCCATGGAGGGCCAACTCATGAGTTTCCGAGGGGAGCAAAGACTATGCTATCCTGGCAAAAACCTAGCTGCATTCTGCCATGGCCTGAGAACTTGCATGAGACACTGAATTCAATAATAGTAGTGGCCTTTTTATTTGGTGGATAAAATCTCAATAAAGGAGAATATTCAGGCTGTGGTGTAGTTACTACTCGGTGCTGTATTCTGGTATACAATGAGAGCAAGACAGCAACAAATGTATCTGAGATTGGAAAAATGTACCAGTTGGTGGGAAAGGAGGGAGTTTATAGTCAAGGGGTATGCTGGGAAAGTGGCTGTAATTATCAAAGAGATTAGTGACATAAAAGAAACTATCCAATCAGGCAGTGGTGGCTCATGCCTTTAATCCCAGCCTCGGACTCAAGGGGTTGTCAAAACCTTGCTCTGATAGGAGTATTGATGCTGATAGCACGTACAGACAACATCAGTCACAACTTCTTCCTACTGTAGTCTGAGATTGCTCCCCTCCCAGAGACTACCTCCTGATATGAGCCAGCCTGCTTCCTTGTTCAGCCTCATCATCCCTGCCGTGATGGTATTCTCAAACTGCGAACCAAATAAACTCTTCCTTAAGCTGCTTGGACCTCCGTGACTTCATCTTCATCTGTATCTCTATCCCTCTGGGAACAACTCAAGACACTGAGGCGAAGCACAGAGTAAGGAGTTTGGGTCCCCAACTTTTCAGTGGATATCATAAAGCACAGCGCCTCGAAATCCACACTTGTGTTGGTCACCACTGAGTCCAACACCACGGTCCAGTAAAGTGACAGCAAACTGGGGACTCTTAAGACTCTTAGTTCGCATAAGCAGTCTTTACTTGTGGTGTAAATGAAGAAAGTAACCGCGGTTTCTTCTTGTAACCAGCACATCAACAGTGCATCCCTAAACAGCTGGCGTGTGGGCACCGAAAGACCCAAGACCACTAATGAAAACAAGTTGATGTCCTTTAAAAATCCTGCCTCACACATGAACTGGTCAGTTCTGAGTCCATACTGACCTTTGCTTTACCCCCTCCCCCATGCAGCTCCACAGAAGCAAGGCCGGGGGATTAAATATAAAACAAAATGGACCTTTATCCTTAACCTTTAGTTTTTAACTCCAGCCAAACATTTCTGTCATTTAGAGAGCGCGATTTGCTCTTAGATAAAGGGATTTTCCCCCTTCCACAGAGAACATGTGTAGCTTCTCCAGTGACATCAAAAGCAATTAGAAGTGCTTCAAACTGATCGTTTGGCTTCCATTTCAGCGGTGAGTGGTGGCAGGATGATGACAACTTCAAAAGCAAAGATCCCACAAGACCATCAAAGCCAGGGAATCCAGGACCGGGAGCAACTGGCCAGCCTGACATCTCCAGCCAGCCTGCAGGGCTAAACCTCAAGAGGAGCTAGGCCGTTCAGCACGGGGAGAGCGCATGTGCAGATTCTAACATGCCCACAATGACTTCTCATGTCACCAAAGAACAGAAAGGAAAAGAAACAATGTCAGTGCTCTCTACTGTCACCCACATCACCCTTACTGGACTCTTTCTTGGCATGCGTGTCCAAATGTGTGTGACTACATATATGTGAACACGTATGTAGGTAAGGGTTTGGTTCTGGGTTCAAACTCAGGGCACGTAGCATACCAGGCAAGTGCTCTACCAAGCCCATAACCTTTCTTTAGTTAAAGGTTTCCGACTATAAGGTCCTTGTTTTATCCTTTTTTTACAAAACAGAAATCTTATAGCATTCTCGTTTCCCTCTCACTTAAAAACCTCACTGATGTATAATTTCAATACGGTTTACTGATCTGAAACTGATCAGTCAATATTCAGAGTTGCACAACTCTCACAACTAACTTTAGAACATTTCTATCGACCCCTCGAACACCCGCAGTAATCTGTGGGTTAAACGGCACGCTCCACCGGGATGTACTGAAGTTCAAATCCCCTGCATCTTAGATGGCATCCTGCTTGGAAACAGTCTTTCCAGACATAATCTGGATACGATGAGGTCATTACAAAGGGCCCATATCCGGTCTGACAGATCCCTTTACACGTGTCCCGGTCTTCAGCTCTGAAAACCACTATAATCACAAATACGTGGTTAGAATGGTCCTCTTTTCCACCTCACGAGCGCATCTTCCAATCCCTCATGGGGCTCTACTGCCCGCACACGAGGCTTGCCGTGCAGGGTGGACATCTGTAGTATTTACCAATATTCCAGGGCCTTCTTTCCCGAGGAACACAGAGAGATCTACTTTCCCTTGGGATGGGGGTGGTTTGCAAGGCCAGCAGAGGTCCTTACTTGCTCCGCGCTTCTCTACTGTCTCATCTCTCCCAGTGAGTCACAGAGACTTGTGATGATCATACAATGTGCACGTGCCTGTTAGCCTGGAACCCAACTGATAACCGTGGGAAGTGGAGCCCTCGGTCCTTCGGTGAGTCAGGGAGTGTGAGCAAAGTGTGTGTGTCCTAAGCCACCAGAGCTGGGGACTGTTTGTTTTTAGCTGCTGCTCCCTTTGACTTATCATAACTCTTCAGAATGCTCTTCTTTTTAAAACTCTGATTTCATACCACACACACACACACACACACATTCACACATGCAAGCCTGGTTCAGGCAGTTTTATCTCTCAGTATCCACATAAAATTCATACCCCGCAGCAAGGTCACATGGTATCAGGTGACCTACACAAACCCTGCCCATCTGTGTGTCCCAGCTTTACAACTATGCCCCCTCATCCTTTTCTCTCTCATGACAAGGAACTGAATGAGACCGTCACCCAGTACAGGCTACCTGTTCCTTCCTTCCCTTTACATGAGAACTTCCATCTACCCTTTCAGACTCAGCACATGACACGCTAGCTGTTGGCAACACAGAAGGCTGGACCAGGAAGGGGTGAGCAGGCAGAAACAGATAAGGCACTTATGTGCAAATTGTTAAGAGAGAAGCTCAGAAAATAGTTTTAGGATCAACTACACGTTTTTGCCTTTTGGAAAAAAAAAAGGGAATTGTACCAAACTATGTACAAGCATGTGTCAGGGGTCCATTTCATGTACTTCCGGAGGAGAAGTTAACATCCGCGAAAAAGCCAGTTTGGTTAACACGTATTAGCTTGAGTGAACGGTCTCCCTCGGGGCCTACCTCATGCCGAGGATGTTTGCATCCGTGGCTGTTCAGTACAGGAGAACCCCCGTTATGTCCCACATCTGCCGGGGATGGCCTCGGCTCCCACTGCAGCCTCGCAGCCACCAGGCGGCACAAGCATTCCCATAAGCAGTGTCATCACACCATGGAAGTGTACAACCAGGAATTTGGCCCATGAAGTATCATAGACTGTGTGGCTTTAGGCAGGCCTTGAGCAGTAGGCCTGCCATGGTGTGGACTGAGTGAAATGCCATATCCAGGCAGACCCCAAAAGTCCAATGACATGTTTCATGGGCTCTTGGGTAAACTCATAGGGAGTGGTGCTCTTGGTTTGACTAAGGGAACGTCTCCAGTTTTCTCTGGCCAGAGCCCTGCAGCTTCGCTTTTATGAAAATAAAGCCTTGTGCAGCAGCGTGCTTGACAATAACACCAAACTCTGGTGAACATCTCTGGCTTTGACTGCTTCTGTCATGGCTGGATCCCTTAGTGACGCCACCCTGGCTTCTGTGGAAGCAACCAAGGTTCAGATTCAAACCAATCAGGATACGCTAACACTTTGAGGGACTCAATTCCCATAATACCTAAGAAGCAGGTAAAAAAATTCTCTGTAGGAGTGTTGCTCCTCTGAATGACATAGACGTCACTCCCCATCGTAAAGCTGATCTGCTCTGAACATGCAGCTAAGGGCTTCTCAGGAGAACTCGACAGGGAGGGCGATGGGAGAAACGGGGGAAGAGGCAGGCGAGGGAACACAGGGAGGGGACAGCTAACACTAGTGGCCACGCAAGGGATCTTCCAGGAACCTACTAGGTTTGTTTGTTTGTTTGTCTATTTATTTATTTATTTTGTTTTTTCGAGACAAGGTTTCTCTGTGGCTTTGGAACCTGTCCTGGAACTAGCTCTGTAGACCAGGCTGGTCTCGAACTCACAGAGATCCTCCTGTCTCTGCCTCCCGAGTGCTGGGATTAAAGGCGTGCGCCACCACGGCCCGGCCCTACTTAGGTTTAGAAGCATCTAAAATATACGCATATATAAAAGGAATCTAGATAGAAGCAACAAAAACAGAGGAGACAAAGCTCCAACAAGGCATCTCTTGCCACCAAGTAAAACCTCCAGGTCGAGGAATGGGTTGCATCTAATTGAGTTGCTGGCCAAAGGGGCCCCCTAGAAACCCTCCGATAACTCAGACTATTTTCAAGGCTATTGGTTGCTTTCTATAAACTGATAAAGCCCTGTTGCTGATAGCAACACTTACATATTTTACTGAGCACCAGAGAGCAAAGCTGGTGCCTAAATAGAGTCTTCGCCCCTACTGACTAGTGTCCACGGTGCAGGAAGGTACTCTTGCACTACTAGAGGAGGAACATAAACACCAGCCCTGCTACAGACCCTTAGATCTACAAGGGTTACCTGCCTACAAGATATACTGCTGCAGCAATGACACCAGTGCTGTGGGAGTGACCAGCCACTATCTGCATCTAAGGCCACTCCCTGAGATGGAACCCATCCCACTATTGACACTGCTTGGGTGGCCGTGAATCTGAGATTAGATAATCCATGGACCTGGGGGAAAACAAAATACTATTAATCTACTGAAATTATTCATCTCTATGAGTTCAAGACTAGCCTGGTTGGCATAGTGAGTTCCAGGACAGTCAAAGCTATATTGAAAGACCATGTCCTGGAAGGGAGGGAGGGAAGGAGGAAGGGAGGGAGGAAGGAAGGGAGGGAGGGAGGGAGGGAGGGAGGGAGGGAGGGAGGGAGGGAGGAAAGGCAGGCAGGCAAGCAGGCAGGCTTACAAAAGCTACTACAAATGTGGTCCAAGAAGTCTAGGTTCCATTCCAAACTTGTACATAAACATTATGTGAACGTAGGTAAACTTCCTTTGTGTTACGGCACTGAAATTCAGGAGCTTATGGTAGGGGCTAGTAGTTAATATGACTTACCCTGACTATGGGACAAGTGAGAACAAATGATTTAAGAGAATGGAGTGGTGAGCAGGAGGGTATTATATTTTCTACAGTTTGATGTGTATATAATAAAAAGAGACTAGAAATCTCCGAGATTCTAGACGCTTCAGAACCCAATACGGGATACAGCTCAAGTGCGTCTGAGATAACGTAGCAAAACTCAAAAGGAATTCAGCCTCTCTGGGAAGGGAGTAGAAAGCACATTTCTTACCAGACTGGCTTCCTTCCTGGATGAGAAGTTTCAGAAACAGACTAGGGAAGTATCCAGTGCCAGGTAAGCCCTGGGCTCGCTCTGCAAGAAACTGTGTCAAGTCAAGAAAAATGATGGCGTGATGTACTCCTCCACATTGGGACAGTGCTTTGGGGACAGTGCGTGTCAACACTGCCCCTGGAGCCTCTCTCACTGTGCCCCCTGAAGATGACTGCATAGGAAGGAATTTCCTGGGTTTTCCCTTCTTTTAGCAAAATTGACATTTCAAACCATGATGATGGAGAAGTACAGTTTTTGAAACAGTTGTCTCCCGGGGAACCTGACTGTGATCTGTCCACGGAAGATGTGGCTGGTGGCTTCAAGGCTTTCACTTTGGGTCCAGGTGCCAGGCTTTCACTGGGCACGTGAAAAGGCCATAACTCTGTAACTGAGTCATGGAAAACCTTGACCTAGAATTTCCTTCTCATTCAGAGTCATGGCCTAGAGATTTTGTTTTGTTTGTTTTGTTTTGTTTTATGATATTGAACTTGTTGAGTTTTACTAGAGATCCAAACAGCCTCCATCAAGCCGTTCCCATGGAAACCCCTTGGCAGAACACAGGATTTCAAATGGAAAATGAAGGGGCAGAAATGTTTCCATTTCCACAAGCAGCGTGTGGCACAAGAAACTACTCTGCGGGCTCCACCCCATCCTTCTCTTCTAGTCCCCAATATATAAATTCCATTCAGGTATATTTTTTATTCATCAATTTATTTTACATCCTGGCCACAGTCTCCCTCCATCCTCCCCTCCCAGTCCCTCCCCCCCATTCCCCTACCCACTCCTGCAGTTCCCAACAGTGTGGCTATGGCCAGGGTATTTAACCTCATCAAGACTTTCTTTACCTGCAGTCTAAAGGCACCACCTCTTCCTGAGCTGTGAGCTGACCTGGGTAGGGTTCGTGACCTGATCTATGCCTCCATGACATCATAGACTCACCTCTGACAGTTATTACATAGTTGTGAAATGCTTTAGTGATGTATTGCCTTCTTCTTGAACTGAGAGATTCTTAAAAACCAACATGCATATGGAGTCCAGTGATGGTTTCACACGTGGACACAGTATGTAGTTATTGTTATTTATTGTTTTGTGTTGGAAACTTTCAAGCCCTTCTGCTCCACATAAAACATACAGCATGTTTTTGTCATGGCCACTCAGTTGTTCTATAGACCACCAAAACTCATTCCTACCATGTAATGCAATTTAGCATCCATGATCTAACCTCCCACTACATTCTGACCTATGTTGCCTCTAATGGCTGAGATTTTACACGCCACCTCTATGAAATTAACTTTTAATATGTCTTTCTGTGCCGAGATTACTTAATTTAGCACAATGCCTTCATGAACTGTCAACTTTTTGAGGACAAAGGCCTTGCCCCTATAACATAACAATGTTCTAGGAACATTATAGGAGTCAAATTTATGGAACATAAGCAGATTATGATATGCTATGCAGACATAATATTATGACATATTATACTCAGGTATTTTATGACATAGAAAACTCAGAGACCAGTAATAGATGTAACTCCATTGCCAGCACAAATTAGTACAAATGGTGCTGGCAGCCAGTGTCACCAAAACTTAGAGAAATTCTTCCATTTTCTACTGTTAAATGTGCTTCTAAGTGCTAGAGTCCCTCAAGACCCTGACGTTAGCCATCTGGGGTCAAAGCTAAGCCTATAATTCACTTTCACTGCAAATCATTTGGCCTATTTGTTTCTGGGTGCTCATCTGCAAAGTAAATGAGAACCAACTGAAGCTAAGCAACATTTTATTCTCCACTTTAACAACATACCTTGAACAAGCCTAGGCCCATAGCAGCTACTCCATGTGTAACACAGTTAACTAATGGGGAATTAGATTTAAAAACCACCCCTAGGCTGACATTAGAGACTGTGTGGTGATGCTGATCACCTCGAAAATAATAAGCTTGATTAGCATGTCACGGCTGGAGGGAGGTCAATGCATTAGTCGGTCTGTACCTGAGCCTCAATACCCAGGTCTCAGCTGAGCGTGTCACTGGAATAGACTTCCCCACGCTGGGATGACCAACCTTGGAACCACAGATGGATTATTATGGTTTAAATGTGGAATGTCCCCTATATGTTCTTCATGTATTAAATATTTGATCCCTCACTGACGGTGCTGTTTGGGGTTATGGCGCTTAGCTGGCAGACAAAGATCCTTGGGTGAGTTTCTGTGTCCTAACTCACCAAGATGTGAAAAGATCATGTTTCAAGGCCACACTGCCAGAGACTGGGTTCTGCCTGACAGGCATTCCCTAGTGCTGAGCCACAGATTCTTAACTGGAAACCCCTCTTCCTGTAAGACACCGTCAGGCATTCGGTCACAATAATGAGAAAAGGAAGCCATACGTGGGTTTCTCTGACCCTCCAGGCTTTGCAGAGAACTTTAGGAAAGCCACGAGCCCCGGGGGGTAGGTCATTGCCTCAGCACCTTCTTGCTCTACAAGGTTCCAGAGCACAGGTTCTCCAGAGTCAATGCTCGCAGCTGCAGGGCATCAGAAGACTTCAGTCTCTGGCAGTGTGAAAGGAACAAATGGCAAGCCTGCTGGAGATCAGAGAAAGCCATAGGGAAAGGGTACCTGGTGAGGGATCCCAGAAACATACTGAAAGGCTTTTCTAAAGAGTGTTTGCAATTTTCCTGATTTCAAAACATCCCCTTTTTTTCATAACTACAAAGATTCATTATAAAGCTTTGGAAAATACCAGAGGAATGGTGAAATGTAAAAACTTCATCCCTGCCAGAGATGAACATTCCATAAATCTTAATTCTTTTTTTTTTTTAGGTACTCTAAATTTAGGTTAGAAATTACTAACAGTAACTTGTTACATATTACAAACAATTGAGTATTGTTAGCTTTTCCCACCTATGTTAGGTACATCTTGCATTTTTAAAAACTTGTTGAAATGGAGGTACCCTATATGGAGGGATAATGTCTTCTTAGAAGTCATGGATTATTAAACAAAACTCTCAATGCCAGGGATGAGATACCTCACTTCTTTTTGTTGGTCTGAGGGAGGGGAAGTCAAAGAGAACCTAAAAACAATACAGGCTATTGCTATTGCTCGTGGTTGCCTGCTGGAACTTGATAGGGAGACCACACATCGCTGAAGATTTTAAATTCTTTAGTCTTAGACATGGAAAAACCAAGCTGGTTCTAACCAGGAAATCTTCTTCCTGCTATCTTCGACACTGCCAAAAGGTACCATGCTGACTACTGCCAAAGAAAAGTCGTCAACGGTCTTATCCAGCTGTGAATCTTGTGAATTGCAGTAAGAGCTGGCCTGGTAACACATTTATGTTGTTGTTATAGTGGCAGGAATGTTATGGTGGCAACCAATGACTTTCTGATTGGATTTAAGGCCTCTTCCACAAGAGAAACTCATGTCTGCCTGGGACTATAAAACTAGCCAGTAATCCATGACCTGAGAAGTCCAAGCCCTAGAGGAGAGCCTACTACTATTATTTTGCTATACAGACATAGTATCAAACTGTCTTCTAAATGCTGATCTTTATATCCAAAGATCAGTGCAACTTTCATACCGCATTAGAGAAGCTTATTCTTTGCAGTGGGTGACAGATAACATGACCACTCTCAGCTGGCCAAAGAGCAGAGAATAAGTGACTGTGGTGTCCTCAAGACCTAAATGATCATCTATAACACTCCTGTACCTGCCCCAACCTCTCAAGACTCCGAGAACATCACGGAAGAGGTGGCAGGATGTAGGAAAGGCTGGGGAGGGCTGCTGCTGTCATTGTCCCCTGGATTTGGCGGGGCTGTTGCACTCATGAGCTCAGGACACTGTAGGTGCTTGTGCCAGCCCTGCACAAGATCAAGCCAGTCAAAGTTCCAGCATGTGTGGCAGAGGGACACATGCAGTTCCTCACCTTGCTGAGGAGCCCTGGGCAGTTCATGGGTGCTGGGAAAGGGAGAATCCTTTTTCTTCAAGGGTATGGCTCCTAGTAGGCTGCCTATGCTCCAGGCTGTGGCCCCACAATGCTCTTATGAGCACCAGTTGGACTTGATGAATGTTTTTTTTTTTTTAAATGACATGAGTTGGGAGGGAGAGGTGTTGGAGATGATCCAGGAGGAGGTAGAAGGGGATAGTAGGGATGATATGATCAAAATATATTCTATACATGTCTGAAATTCATGAAATTTCCTAATGCAACAGAATTTAAAATAAGAATAAAGAAAATAAACACATAACAATATAATAAATAAAACTGGTTGGTGTAAAGAGTAATTTTCAATTAACTTGGTCATTGGAATATTATGCTCTGCAACAATCTTCTACTCTGATGGATTGACTCTGCCCTGTATGGAGAGGGGATATGATGTAGAGCCCTGTTGGGCTTCCAAGTCACTGCCATCTCCCGCTGCGGATCTCGAATACACAAGGCAGTAAGAAAGCCCTGTGAGTTCAGAGAAGTGGGTTCTTTGTCCCTAAGGCCTCTTCTAGTCTTCCTTATCCTGTCTGCCTTTCACAGCCTTTGTAGCTTGTGTTATGTGTGGATAGAGTGTCTAAATTTTGTAGTTGTACTTAGCTGAAGAAATGAGGGAAACTGTATATAGTCCATTTTTCTGGTACTGGAAATGGGAAACCCCCATTTGCCCTTAGGTGATTAAATATAACATGACCTTATTCTAGAGGTCAATCCTGGGGGCTCACGGTGCCCATTGGGTTGTGGTAAACACCAGTCTCATGGGTGATCCTCAAGGTGATTTAGGAGAGATAAGGAGGTAAACGGTAAGGAACATAGATTAGAGAAGACCCCCCCCCAAATGCCTCCATAGTGAACAAAGCAGGGATATGAAAAAAATATTAATTCAAAAACTAGCTTAGCAGCCAATAGAAAGAGCTAATTGCTGAAAGTGACCTTGGGAACTACGTGATGGTTGTTTCCTCCCCACCTCTGCATTCCTCTTCCTGTGGGCTATTTGCCTACACCGATTTCTAAAACTGCTTTGTAGAAATTCAGTAATACCTGACTGGCTGAGCCAGTGCATGGGGACACACATCCCACACAGGCCACCATGCCAATATCCCAACACAGAAAGCAGTGATGGGCTGTTTACAGAAACAAGTACGCCCGCTGACCTCTTGCTAGGTTCTGTCACAGCCCTAACTAGTCTGGCCTCAGAGTGCCCACTGAATAGGCTTCATCACCCACTTTCCCGAAGTTTACTGCAGAGAACTAAGAATTTAAACCATTTCCACCGCCGCCAGCTCGTGCTGTGAGTAATGGAAACAGATCTTTCCACCACCTTCCATGAGCAATTCTTTTCATGGGCCCTAATAAACATTGTCATTTTTTTAAAGCCTTAAATATTTGACCATTTACTCCAGACTATACAAACTACATGTCTGTTGTGCGGGACCTGCTCTCACAGGGAACCTGCTTTTTGTAAAATTTCAGCCTGCTTGGCTACCTCACAAGACCACACAGAGTGCTCTTCCAAAAGCCGAAACTGCTTGTAGAGGCAGGAGCTCCCCAGAGTTTTCCATCATCAAGTTTTCAGCCTGTTCCTAACCAAGAGGAAGATCAAAATATGTCCCCCAACCCACAAAAAGGAAAATACTTCCACGACCACCATAGCAGCAAACAATATATACAACAAGCCCACATTGGCTTCAGTGTCCCTGTTGGAGGAGGCCATGGGTTCAAAGTTCTCATTCATCAGGTTCTCAAAAGCCGAAGGCCCCTGATCATTGATGCTCACTGATGTCTGAAAGGATGCAGCTTTAGAGATGCAGGTTCTAAGTCGAGGGTCTCAGGGGACCCTCGCCCTGATGTAAGCCAAGCTCTAGTTATAGCACTGATACACAGTACACACATGCTTTGTTGGAAAGTCTGGCCAAGGATGCAATTTAGCGAACAGGCTCTGTGAGTGAAGGCAGAAGTAGGCATAGATGGAGAAAGATTTTTTTTTTTTTAACTTATAATAAAGTTCTTTTGGAATAGGCTGAATCAGGATGAATCTTTCAGTGTATATGTTATTTTTTTTACTCTCTTTAATTAAACTTGGCAAAGCCTCTTTGGATGACATCATAAATCAAGTTATAGATTACCCCCGAGCCAAGCCAAGTCTTAGTGGCCTTTCTCCTGGCAGACGTACATTCTGCACAGTTCTCAAGCAGCCTGTTATACCTCACTAGGTCTCCGAGGCCAGCTCCTTCCTTATCTTTTATCTCCCTACAGACTAGGAATTTTAAAGCCAGGATAAAGCCATAATCTCCCTTGCACTGTGAAAACACAGAGCTACATACAAAGTAAAAATAAAACATTAAAACGAACAAATAGATGGGTGATGAATGAGCCAATGAGGAATACGTTGCGAATTTTGAGTCAGATCTTTCAGATCTGAAAGAGAGAGACATATGTCAATGTGTGGTTTTCCAACAGAGAAATGATGACTATGGGAGAAGGGACCACTATTTCTGCCTTATATTCTCATGTAGCTTTGGAAGACATTATTCCATATGAGCACACATTACCAGAGTAATTCCCTTCCTTTAGCTGGGTGAGAGAGCCATAGTAACAGATACATCTTCTTTTGTTGCTTTTTAAAAAATATTTTATTTGTAACTGTGTGTGTGTGTGTGTGTGTGTGTGTGTGTGTGTGTGT
>NC_022015.1:46606035-46612699 GCF_000317375.1 Microtus ochrogaster | reverse complement strand
GCACGCGCTTTTGAGTATTGTGCTTGCAGAGGCCAGAAGAGGCCATCAGATCCCTTGGAATGAGAGTTAGAGGTAGTTGTATGCTGCTTGTGGGTACTTAGAACTAAACTCTGGTCCTCTGGAGGAGGAGTTTGTGTTCTTAACCAATGAGCCGTCTCTTCATTCAGCCTTATTCACTGTCCCCTCATGTGAAATAGGTTAGATCAACTCTACCTGATAAAAATGTAAGGTGAGCTATTTGTTACGCTTAAAATTTTTAAGTAAGCCACTTCAACATATGAAAAGAAATAAGGGAATTTATTTTGATAAAACATTTACACTCAACTAAAAGATAATTCCCAAAGAAAACCAACATAAAAATTATTCATGTGAATTTTTTACTTCTGTTATATTGTCTTTGAAAACCAGTTTACATTTTATACTTACAACAAACCCAGATTCAAACTAGGAGCCTTCCTAGGACTCAATAACCAGGTGGAGCTGGCAGTCCCTGGGCTGGACAGCAAAGAGAGGAGACAAAGCTAGGGCTCATCTGATGCCTGCCCCCTGGGTTTCGGAGGTCTTCCGCCTTTCCCTAAGACTCCTAATCACTTATCCTGACATCTCAGCTCTTATAAAAGTACCATTTTTATATATCACCCAAAACTCATTTCTGCAGCTTAGCCATGTTTTAAATGAAGCAACAAACTGTGGGCTCATTGCCACTTCGCAGCGGAATGGGTCACGTGACAGCTGTGTTTTCAGGCCCTAACCACTACCCCAGTCTTTAAGGACAGCTCTCTGTGAATCCCATGGCCACGGCTTCCAACTCACTTTCTTCTTAGCCGTCACAATAGGGTGCTTCAAACAGGAGAAACAGCTCGCTGAAGTCCCGAGGAGCAAGCCTGCTGCTTCTATACTACGTGGTCCCAATGGCTCCCTGGGGTGACAGAGAGGTTAGGTCTCCAAGGGAAGCTATTTCCACAACTTGAAAGAGATTTTTGGTTCTCTGCCAAAGCCAGGAGAACCTTTTAAAAATAAATCAATTCCTCCTTTCCAAAGAACAGCCATGGAGAGCATGTACGCTGGATCAGATACCACAGCTGAGAAAATGTCACCATCAAAGCCAAGGACAACTGAGCCCCACCCCCAGGCCCCATAGACCCGCAGGAGACTCATAAAAAACAGCTGTCTCTCCCCCCACCCAACCCCAGTCCTCCCAGGCTCTAACTGCCTGCACTGCTTCTTGCCTTAGGAAACACACAAAGCAATGATCCAACAACTAAGAAATTGTATTTCTGTCCTTTTGTTTGTTTTGGTTTGGTTTTTGGTCTCATGTTTTGTCTTTTCCCCAGCACCCTCACTCTTATTTATGGATTTAGTCATGTGGACGTCTCAAACGCCGGAAAAACTCTCTTGGATCCTTTCTGACCCGTCTTGCTCTGCTCCCGTTGTATCCTCCCAGTCACTCCACGCGTCTCACCCTCCACACCCGCTAACTAGAGTAGGGACGCATGGCCAGAACGTACTGCGAAGAGTCAGAAAATGTGATGCGGAGTCCCTTGGTTTTAAAGTAGTTTGTGTCGACGGAGGTGATAAATTTGAAACTGTCTTGCTTAGTGGAGGTCTTGTGATCGGAGGTTGCACTGTAGGAGAGGTAAGTATGGTTGGGACAAATCAAGAGGAAACAGGGATGCCACATTTAAATAAGAAATGTCTAAGATGTGTCCGTGGGTTTCTGCATGTAGGAATGTATTGTGTATGTGTTCTTGTGTATATGTCTTTTCGTTTACGTCTTCTTATCTCTGTCCATAGAAAGGGCAAGAGATGTATAATGGCCAATAGCAGTGAGTTCATTGAGACCTTGATTCTTACGTGGCCTCTGTAGAACTTCTCCGTGGAGAAATGGGTGTGTTCAGACAGCAGAGGAGAAGAAGCAAAGTGGCCTGAGACAGCCTGGGCTAAAAAGCTTGAAAGCACTTACACAATAGTAAGAAACACATGAAGAGCTTATCAAGGCTTCAACTGGCTAACACCTACCATCGAAAGGATAACGAGGGAGTAGAGAGAGGTCAGTCAGTAAAGTGGTTGCCTTTCAAGCAACAGGACCTAAATTCTAATCCCAGATCATGTTTAAAATCAAAACCAAAAAAGAACCAGGCGTGGTGGACCATGCTTTGTGATTTCAGTGTTGGGGAGGCAGGGACAGGCAGAGAGAGTCCTGGGGCTCAGTCAGAGAGAGAGAGAGAGAGAGAGAGAGGGAGAGAGAGAGAGACTCTGTCTCAAAACAATAAAGTGCATGGCTTTTCTTGGTGACTTTTTCCATTGCTGAGACCAAATATCTGACCAGAACCAACCTGGGAGAGATGGTTGTGTCTCACAGTCTCTGGGCCCAGTCCATCATGGTGGGGAAGGCATGGCATCGGGAGCTTGAAGCAAATAGTGATGAATTTTAGTGTTTGCTCCCTCTCTCCTTTTTATCTGGTCCACAGTTAGGATGGGTTGGTCCACATCTATAAGCAGACTCTGGATGATCCTTCACAGACATGTCCAGAAGCTAATGGGTAGAGGTTTAGCTGCTAAGTGATCTAGAGCTGGTCAGCTTGACTATCAATATTAAGCAGTTCCCACAAGACCGCCCCTTTAACTTAACACCAAACCATGTCTAAGCCACAAGCTTCAACTCATTGTCTTCTAGGCTCAGGGCCATCTATTAATGCAAAAATGCATTCTCCAGACCAACTTCAGAGTTTGTATAGTCTTGTTATTATTATTGCTTGCTTTTTTATTGGTTTTTATTGAGCTCTACATTTTTCTCTGCTCCCCTCCTTGCCTTTCCCCTCCCCTTCAACTCTCTCCCAAGGTCCCCATGCTCCCAATTTACTCAGGAGATCTTGTCTTTTTCTACTTCTCTTAGGGTCCTCATTCTTGTCTAGGTTCTCTGGGACTGTGATTTGTGCTCTGATTTTCTTCGCTTTATGTTTTAAAAAAACACTTCTGAGTGAGTACATATGATCATTGCCTTTCTGGGTCTGGGTTACCTCAGTCAAAATGATGTTTTCTAGCTCCATCCATTGAGTTTGCATAGTCTTCAACCAGTCTTTTGGTTGTGAGCCTAGCCTTGAACAGCTGAGCCATCTCTCCAGCCCTTCAACCAGTCTTTTAAATGTCTTTTTTTGTTTGTTTGTTTGTTTGTTTGTTTGTTTTTGGTTTTTCAAGACAGGGTTTCTCTGTAGCTTTGGAGCCTGTCCTCAAACTAGTTCTTGTAGACCAGGCTGGTCTCGAACTCACAGAGATCCACCTGCCTCTCGAGTGCTGGGATTAAAGGCGTGTACCAGCACCTCCTGGTTCTTTTAAATGTCTTAAGTGCATATCTCAGCTGAGACTGGAGGCAATCACTTGACTATGAGTGCCTATAACTAACAAACAAACTTACATCTTTCTATACACCATGGCACAGAATTAGCGATCCCACTCCAGGGGACGAAATGGAAATCTGACCAAAGGCTGGCAGAGAAAGCAACAGATCATGCAGCTCCATGTCTCTAGGCTCTGAGGACTTGGGTAGCCCCATCTCCCCAGCTCTACATCCTGTAGCACACATAAGCTCTTGAGCTGGCCCCGTTCTGTGCCTTCAGCTTTCCTCAGCAGATGTGTCATGGGCCTAGCACATTTTACATCCTCTGGTCTTCATTTCAACCTAGGCTTCATCCTCATAGGTTTACGCAGTGGCCTTTCGAGGTGTCCTTGCAGAAAGTCTAATCCTGCCACACATTGCCTGGCCTGAGGGTCTCTCTGAAACCATGGAACAAGACTCAGTGACATCTTTCACTTGCAGAGATGACCCTGTTCTGCTGCTTTGCACCCCAGCAATAGCAACCTCTGAAGGCTTTCGTGGCTCAATGACAAATTCAGTTTCTTAGCATTGATTTGAAAACAGGAAATCCCTGCTGTGGCATTATCACTTTGGGCTTTCTCATTCCCCATTTGACCTAAATTTGCATTTTTATGAGTGGGAGCCCTTATGGGCCTTGCCTTCAGGATACCTGTCCTACCATCCCAAAAAGTGTCAGGTTTCTCTTCAACAACTGCTGATGCTTTCTTAGCTCCACTCTCCTTAGTAGAATTTCAAATTTGCCCACACAATTTCCTCACTAGAACTTTCTTTCTTTTTTTTCTGTTTTACTCTCTCAGTGTAGATCTAAATAAGAATACTGGGAAGTAGTCAGGCCACAGTCTCAATTATATACTGTTTTGAAATTTCTTTTACCAAAGAAAATGGTGCTGAAAAAAAAATGTGTACCACACAGTAAGCAGAACTCTTTCTTTCTTTCTTTCTTTCTTTCTTTCTTTCTTTCTTTCTTTCTTTCTTTCTTTCTTTCTTTCTTTCTAACAATTTATTTTTATTTTATGTGCATTGATGTTTTGCCTTCATATATGTCTGTGTGAGGGCATCAGATCCTCTGGAACTGGAGCTACAGACAGCCTAAGGGACAGAGAAGGAAAGTTCTCTTTGGCCCTTTCTATATCAGGCTCGGAGGTTATAATTAGTAGTTCTGTCATGTGAGCTGCCATGTGGTTGCTGGGAATTGAACCCTGGTCCTCTGGAAGAGTAGTCGGTACTCTTAACCACTGAGCCATCTCTCCAGCCCCCAGAACTCTTTTTTTGTCATTGTTCTTTAAACAATGCAGTCTAAGTTGCATCTAGACCATCTGTGCCATATTGGGTAAGTGATAGTGAGTAAGATTAACGTGTATGGAAAGATGCAGGCCATGCTTCATTTACACCAGAGGCTTGGGCATCTGTGGATTTGGGTTTCTGTAGGGAATGCTGATTTCTTTAGAGAATCTTGGACATGATGAGTACTTGATTTCCGCATTAACCAAAAATCTTTAGACAAATAGCTGAGTTCGAGCGCAGTGCTACTGTCCCATCTTCTGCCCACAGCACACTGTCCTCAGACCTGTCCTTCTGAAAAGCCAAGACTAGTCATTCCCCTTTGGTGGCCCCTGGGCATCTCACCCGGAGTTAACCTCTATTCCTGCTTCACGATACCCCTGGGACAGCCTAAGGGACAGAGAAGGAAAGTTCTCTTTGGCCCTTTCTATATCAGGCTCGGAGGTTATAATTAGTAGTTCTGTGGGGAGTGAGACAGAGAGTGCACAGAGAAAGTAGGGAGGAAAGGGAGGCCATAAAGTCTGGGGATGCTGCAGAGTCCCTAGGAGATGTGTAAGTGACAAAGCCCAGTCCTTGGTGTGTGCGTGTCTACGGAGGGATCAACTCCTCAGTTAAGAGCACTGACTCTCCTTCCAAGGTACCCAGACTTGATTCCCAGCACCTACATGACAGTTAACCACTGCCTGTAATTCCAGTTCCAGGAGATCTAACGCCCTCTTCTGGCCTCCCTGGGCACTACACTCACATGGTGCACAGACACACTTGCAGGGAAAACACTCAATCATATAAAATAAATATATAGGAAATACATATTTTTACAAGATTTCTCAGCAAAGTTAAGATCAATCTCCAGACATTTTTATTTTATTACAAAATGTTATTTTCTAAGCAAGAAGGAATAAAGGATACCTTTACAAAATAACCCTAATCTCATGAGTTCCCAGAATAATTCTTAATATAATTCTCTAATTCTAAAAATCTCCATTCCTTAAATAGGCAAAGTTCAGACCAACTGGTCCAGCTCCTTTGTTTATAAACAAGGAAGCAAGATTACAGCAAGGCAGTAACTCGGCCAAATTACCCCACTTCATAGCCACAAAAAGGCACAATTACAGTTCCCACTGTGCTCTCTGAACAGGATTCAGGAGGATCAGTGAAGGCCAGCACAGGACAGACCTGCATGTAGGTCCAAAGGCTCTGGGGTGACGGAACACCCTGATTAGATCTTTCAAATTTGAGGCCATTGTTGAAGCATTAAAGGGATTTTAGTCACAGTGATTAAATTTTAAGCTATTGATGCTTATGTTAAACTTAAAAGATCAAATTTACTTTGCATTTTTCATACAGGAAGAGGATTTTAATATAGAAGAAATGGGATTTGTGTAATTGTGCTGAGATAAGCTTAATTCGCATTTTAGGAAACATTTGAATGCAATAGAAAATTAGCAGTGAGATTATCCCTCCTACTCCATGTGTCAGGCATACTCCCCAGAGTTAATCATGTCCATAATTGCTTGCTCCTTCATGAAAAAGTAATATATTTATTTTAGCACTGGGGACAGAACCTGGGGCCTTGCGCACGCTGGTCAAGTACTCCGAACTGGGGACATTCCCAGCCATCACCTTAGTGCTGCCATTTGAAAGCAAGTTCTCACGAGTTATTCAGATTGGCTGTGAACTCAAGCTGTAAACCAGGCAGCCCTTGAACCCATGGGTCTTCTGCCTCTGCTACCAGCCCGGCTCCTGTCACTTCGCACACGTGCACTCGGTACAGCTTCCTTTCCTCAAGCCTGCTGTGTGTGTCATTGTTATTGTCAACTGGACACAACCTAGAGTCACCTGGGAAGAAGGAACATCAATGGATGGACTACCAAGGTCAGACTGGCCTGTGGTCACGCCTACGGGGGAATGTATTGATCAATGATTGATATGGGAAGGTCCAGCCTGCTGTGTATGTCAGCATCCCTAGGCAGGTGGGCCTGAGATGACCAAGAAAGCTACCTCACC
>NC_022015.1:46601220-46605771 GCF_000317375.1 Microtus ochrogaster | reverse complement strand
TTTGTTACAGTAACGGGAAGCAGATTAGAGTGCCGGCTATATTCTGATGGCCATTCTATACAGATACAATCCCCTCATCCTCTTAAAAGCAAGCACTGAGTACCTTAACTGAAATGGGTCCTTTTTATATCACTGTCAGAATACACTCCAGTTTTATTTTATCATTCCTGGCTCTGGTTACAAGCTCATTGTCATGCTTTGTTTGTTCCGATTTGGAAAATAAATCCCTAGTACTGCCCAGAAAGTTTAATTCTCTCTTAGGAAAATGGAAGAAGAATCATTCTCTACTCAGCCACGCCCATCCTGCTCCACAGAAAGCTCTTCAGTCCTCTCCCTGTGCCTGTGGTGCTCTTGGTCCTTTGACTACACACCCTGGTGGAACATTAATGGAGACAACACTGGCGGAGGCCGCCATGGAAGGTGGGCAGGTATCAGCTAGGTAGAAAGGAACGAGAGGGCCATGTTCCAGCCCCAGCAAGCAGCAGAACTTGGCAGCTTCAGGCACATGATTCTGGTGTTAGACTAAGAATAGAAGAAAAAAGTTATGGAATAAAGCTGCTGAGGCCCGGCATGTGCCAGGAGTATCCCTGATTGGAGGCCTAGGAGAGAGGTCAGTGCACGAAGCTGTGAAGTTGAACCCTGGTTTGCCTTGGAGAACCCACGATGTGAGAGATGCCAGAGCCGTGGGACGCCTGCTGAAGAGAACAGCTAACAGGGCGTGGAACCAGCTCAAGAGAAAGAAATGTGTTGTGGCCACACCTGAAAGGAGCTGGAGATCTGATGAACATTTTGACACCAGACATGGAGATGCAAAATTTGGAGTTTGCCCTGCTGGTTTTTGGTCTTGCTTTGGTCCAGTACATCCTCACTATGCTCCCTTCCCTGTATTTTGAAATGGCAATGTATATCTTGTGCCACTAAATGTTGGAAGTGTGTGATCTGCTTCTTTGTCTTTATTTTAAAGGGGAATGCAGCTGACAGATTGCCAGAGTCTCAGAAGAGACTTTGGACTTTGAAACAAGTTTGGGACTGTTATTGACTATGTGGACTTCTCAAGTTGGACTAAATACACTTTGCATTGTGATATTGTTTAGAAGCTTATGGGGCCAGGGAGTAGAATGTGTTCATTTGAATGTAACTGGCCCCCACAATCTCAGGGAATGGCACTATCAGGAGGCGTGGCTTTGTTGGAGTAGATACGGCCTTGTTGAAGGCAGTGTGTCACTGTGGAGACAGGCTTTGAGAATTCCTATGCTCAGGATACCACCCAGTGTCTCAGCTGATTTCCTGTTACATGCAAGATGTAGCTCTCTCATCTCCAGCACCGTGAATACCTGCACGACGCCAGGCTCCTCATGCTGATGACAATGGATGGAATCGCTGAAACTGTCAGCAAGCCACCCCAGTTAGATGTTTTCCTTTATAAGAGTTGCCGTGGTCATGGTGTCTCTTCACAGCAACAAAAACCTGAACTAAGACAGTCCCCAAGCACAGGCCTATGGAGTGGTGGAAAATGTAGCTGTGACCATGAGTGCCACAGCTGCCACCAAGGTGGAGACTGCAGGTGAAGGCATGGCTCTTCCACTTCCACCCTGTCCTTCTGGTCTGTTATGGGCCTGCCTCTGTGTGTGGCAGAGGTCTTCTAGAACTCACGCTGCCCTTTTGGGGATGTCTGTCACTTTCTGGGATGGGAGCGGCAGTCTAGAAGCAGTCACACGACCCATGGTGATTTATTCTGAGCCCCACAAGCTTCAGTTTCTTGTCTTTTCCCTCGATTCCTTTAGAACTTGGAGCCTGTCCTGGAACTAGCTCTGGTAGACCAGGCTGGCCTCGAACTCACAGAGATCCGCCTGCCTCTGCCTCCCGAGTGCTGGGATTAAAGGTGTGCGCAACCACCGCCCGGTGACTACCTTTTTTTTTATTTTTAAATTAAGTTTTTTTTCTATCTCATAAACAGGCTGTTTTCCCCGTGTGTGTGTGTGTGTGTGTGTGTGTGTACATACATATGGAGGTCAGAGGTTGATTGATGTCAAGTGTCTTTCCTTAATCACGTTTCACCTGAAGCTCACTAGTTAAGCTATATTTGCTGACCAATGAGGTCCAGACCTGCCTCCATCCTCCAAGGACTGAGATTATCAGCACATACTACCATGTCAGCCTTTTACGTGGACTCTGGGGATCCAAATGCAGATCCTCATGTATACACTCCAGGGACTTATCCATCTCTTTAGTCCCATGTCATTCCTTTGTGTTTCATCCTTCGGTCCAGTGAGACTACAAAACTGCTGCCTGGTCACTCAGCTTGAGAGTGACTGCCATCGATCTAACTTTCACAGGAAGACATGTTTGCCGCTCACCAAATACAGCCCAAGGCACTGGCCACAGTCAGTCTCCAGCTTCCTACACTGGAGCCAGAGTCCCTGGATGCACAAGATTCCTGGGTTATTGTGAAACTCAGAAGCGATATTACCAAGTACTTCTGTAAGCTGTTTCCGTGCGAACTTCCAGGTACTTCTTGCCCAGTATCACAGTTCCAGGGTCAAGGTGTAAAGTGGTAACATGCTGGAGGGCATCAGAGCCCGCCTGGAGAGTGCGCATGCCACTCTTTCCTCAATGGAGGGAGAAGACAAACATACTGAGAGCTTTGAGGGCTGATGTCATACAGATGATGACAGGGACTTATTTTATGTCAGCTGATGCCCATTCTAGTTCATCAAGAGCTAACTTGAGCTTGGAAAAAAAAAAGACTCTCTTACTTAGGGATAATTATTAACATTGCAGAGGGCCCCAAACTTCAAACTAACCCAGAACACGAGGAGAAGGAAGGGATGGAGCAGAGGGGGAGGGAGGGGAGGGAGGGGAGGAACAATACCAAAGCGGAGGAAAGTCTCCACAGAATGCAGCAGGAAAGATTGTCCATGTCAGTACAAAGCAGAGCTGAAAAGGCTGGGGCAGGAGGGCAGGATGGAGGAAAATTGTTGGGCACCAAACAAGGATGATGGTCTCACAGACATGTTTTTAATCAATCACATCTACTGACTTCAACAAAAAGGTGAGGGATCTAACAAAGAGTCACCTAAAAAGCAAGAGAGGTCCCTTTTGCCAACTGACCTCATTTTAGCTAAACAATTAAGTAAATATGCTGACAAGTTTTTGTAGGACCCAGCCATGATAAGCTTAATAGAGGCCCGAGTCTCAGTAGTTTACCCTAAGGCAATACCTGGTTGCAAGAAAGACCATAAACTGAGATTACCCAGGTACCACCCAGAAACAGACCATCCAAAGGAAATTCCTAACGTTACCACCTTTGTAGATAGGACCACCTACCAGCACACATTCACCAGGACACCCCTAGACAAATGTCAGCCAATCAGGGGTCCTGAACCTTAGAAATCCCTCACCCCCACCTTTACTATTATAAAAACCCGCCCAAACTGAACTCAGCGCTCTCCAATCACTTCAATACATTGGACATATGGAGAGTCCGAGTTTGCAAACTTGTGTAGAATAAAGGCTCTTTGATTTTACATATGGAACTCAGTCTCCTTGTTGGTTTTGGGGGGACTTTGTGGATCTGAGAATAACAGTTTTAACTGTCAACACAATCTAGAACCACCTGGGAAGAGCAACTTGGGAATTTCCTGAATCAAGATGGCCAGAGGGCAAAGCTGTGAAGGATTTTTCTTAATTGAGTTAACTGAGGTGGGAAGAACCACTTTGAATATGGGTAGTTGGGCCCTGGACTGTGGATGAGTTAACAAACAAAGCTGCCTAGTACGCATGCACACATTCATCTCTCTCTGCTCTAGGTTGTGCCTGAGATGTGACCAGCTGTGTCAAGTCCCCATTCCCTTGACGTTCTGACAGTAACCTGGAACCGTGAGCTGACATAAGCCTTTCCTTCCCTGAGTTGTTTTTGGTCAGACTTTTTAAATAATAGCAAAAGTAGTGAAACCAGGACAATAAATAGCCAGTCATACAAAAGATTAGGAAAAAACCAGAGGTGTTTAAAAAAAATCAGATAAACCAATTATCTTCCTGTACTTAATAAATGGTATGCTCACACACAAGCAAATGGTTTCTAACCATTGTCAAGTTAGACAAAGGCATCCATGTCTTTTTTACTAATTATAGGAAGAACATATCAAGATATTTTAAAAATTGATTTAGGAAAAATACAAGGCAATTGATAAATGTGAAAACTATTTTATATTACTTTAGAGTGTTCTAAATTGTGCCTGGCACAGTTTAGGGGTCAGAAATTCCAATCAATAATTTGATCCCCTTGGATCCATTACTATATCCCATTTAAAACAACCCTTCTGTGAGCCATTGCCTTGGGAAAAGACTTTAATGCAGAAAGAAAGCTTTCTAGAGTCTTTAGCCTGAGATACGCTCATTTAAATTCACTCTGGGCAGGACTCCAAACTACCCTAAGCAGGAAATTTAACCCTTGGCTTGTGTTCACCAGGAAATCACTGGGGTTCAGAGAAGAAAGCCCTGTGGAAAGCACTGACCCAATAACCACCACCAGCCACCACCACCAGCACC
>NC_022015.1:46596398-46601120 GCF_000317375.1 Microtus ochrogaster | reverse complement strand
CCAGCACCTACCACCATACACCACCACCAGCACCTACCAATATCCACCACCAGCACCCACCAGCACCTACCACCATATACCACCACCAGCACCTACCAATTTCCACCACCAGCACCCACCAGCACCTACCACCATACACCACCACCAGCACCTACCAATATCCACCACCAGCACCCACCAGCACCTTCCACCACCAGTACCCACCAGCACCCATCACGAGTACCCATCACCAACAACCAGCACCCTCCACCAATACCCACCAGCACACACCAGCTCCCACCAGCACCCACCAGCAGCACCCACCAGCACCTACCAACCACTACCACCTACCAGCTCCAAGCAGAACAGCTCTGTCACAGGAGAAGCAGCTGTAAAGAGTTAGGGGCTAACATGGATTTTTAGCATCATCATGGATATTTCTGTTTTCATTAAATATTATTCAATAGCGAGGAGAGTTCACATGTTCCTCATGTTTAAGATGATAATAAATTATATTAAAATCATATACTTATCATCTCCCACACTCATTTGTAACCAGGTTGTCAAAGTATTTTAAGGCAACTTTATGGAAGAAACGAATGTATCCCACGTTATGTAAATGACCGCTTCAGTGTTCAAGCACAGCTTGTTGGTCACTGATCCTCATTCGTCCTCACTGGCCAATCAGGCTTAGCTGTACTGAAAAATACAGAGAAAGCCACTTCCTATCATCTCATTCTTCATTTCCCCAACTCACACAAGTCAAGCAACAGTCGTGTCCCCCTAGGGAAAGCGTGGATTCATCTAACCCTCTGCTTGGGATTCCAGTGGAGGATTTGTTGTTCTTACCATGGCAGCAGGTAGAACTCCAAGTTCTCAGTAAAAGTATACCGTGTGGTTTTTAATATCCAAGGGGACATGGGAAGCAGGGCCCTAAGGTTAACATTTAACTGAAAACCAGCAACTCTGGGCCGCAGCCCAAGTCAGAACATTGGTCTTGCTGTTCCCAACGGTTTGCAGAATCCCACTTTTCAAACTGGATGAGGGAATGGGACTGAAAAAATATATTTAAACAGATGTTTTAGAAATTAGAAAATAAAGATCTTAAAATACCCCCAAGCCCTGAGAAACTGTCCTGCTAAAATGTGACATTAATTCACTGTGTTCCCTTAACTGTGCCTGGCTTCCTCACACAAGTTTTTAGCCACTTCTCAGAATCTGAGACCTGGAACTGTAGACGGAGGTCACATAGATATGTATGCGTATTTGTATATATGTACATTGTGTGTATGTGTGTGCGTGTGCGTGTGCGTGTGTGTATGTTGGTTAACAGTTAGAAAGACTTTGAGTTCAGCAGTTGCTTCTCATGAGAGGTTGATGCTCCCTGATGGGAAAGTCAGCCTCCCTTTAGAGACTCTGTGCCCTAGATTGCACATCCAGAGTTTCTACTTACCGAAATAACTGTTTAGTTAAGTCAAGAACAAAGAAAACCTTAACTGGCTTTTATTTCACAGTGATGAAGTCTTCCCTTCATTTCTTATTGATGGAGTTCTATTTGCCCTTTCTTGGGGTGCATGTGTGTTTCCATTGCTGGGAATTTTCATGAGTTTCTATGAGTTTCCCTACTGTGGAATAATTCTTCTGTACACTGTTTGAATATGTCTCTATGATTGGTTTAATAAACAAGCTGACTGGCCAATAGCTGAACAGGATAAAGCTGGGCGGGTAAGCCAAACTGAGAATGATGGGATGAGGAAGGGTAAAGTCAGAGGAGCTACCAACCAGACACAGAACAAGTGGGGCACACGAGATGGGATAGAAGTAAAAGCCACAAATCTTTGGGCAGCGCATAGGGTAATAGAAATGGGTTAAGCTGTAAGAGCTAGTTAATAACAAGCCTGAGCTATTGAGTGAGCATTTATAATCAATATTAAGCCTCAGAGTGGTTATTTGGGAACAGGTGGTCAGAACAGGACCACTCTGCCTACATTTCCCCTTACTTCTTAGTTCTTAACTCTCCTTTTAAAATCCTGTTATTTATTTATGGCTGTGATGAGTTCTCACTGGAGGCATGCTACAGGAACCTGGTACACTGCAGTTCCTATGAGCCAGAGGGCAGGGAAGCGGCTGGGACCGACTTCCAGGGGCCGTGGCCACCTTCCCTAGTCCTAGGAAGCACCAAATCTAGAAGCAAAGGGCTAGTGAGAAGGTAGGTGGATTGTCTTTTAGGAGGCTAAGCTTCTAACAGTCCATGCCAGTCTGTAAACCTCAAGGATGAAGACATTTGATGACCTGTGGTGAGGGCTTCCATGCTCATAATGCCACAGGCAGCAGGAAGCATGGAGCTCTTCTGGTTTCTCTGAAAAGTCAAGAGGAAGATGAGCAAATGCCTGTGGACTGTTTGGTCCTAGAGTGATACCTTCTAACATGTTTGTAAAACACAAGGCCCATCAACACAGTAAACACCTACATGTGAACCACGTCTCTAAAGGAAGTAGGTACGCTTTCAGAAAGTAATCAGGGCTATCTCTTAATGTCAAAAACAAGTTGGTTAAAAAAAAAGGAGCAATATAAAGTTCTTTACTAAGCATTCTTTCCAACACTAAGCATTCTTTCCAACACTAGGCAAAGACTTCGACAAGCCTGAGATACAGTGATCTCACCAGCACTCAGAACTCTCTGAAACAGCCTTGAATTCATTTCCACAGACTTGTAAGCATTCCCAGCTATGAAAACACAAACACATACACACACACAAACAACACACACACACATGTACACGCACACACACACGCCACACACAAGCACATGTACACACATAACAAAAAATGAAAAATAGAGATGAATATTCATCAATAAGAAATGGAGGAAAGGTTTCATACTGTGAAATGAAAGCTAATTAAGGTTTTCTCTGTCCCTGGTTTAACTGAGCAATTATTTCAAGTTACCCGGTATTTTGTAAAGAAGATAGCACAGAGCACCTATCTGCTATTTTTTTTTTCTTGAGCTAGGGAATTGTGTAGCTGAGGCTGGCTTGGAACTTGTTATGCAGCTCGGGATGGCCTCAAACTCATAATCCTCCTCCTCTGCTTCCCAAGTGCTGGGGTTGCAGGCTTGTACCCGCACAGCCAGCCCAACCAATTTTTCATTTTATGTCTTCAACATGGTAGTATATTACAGCTTCATATTTGGATTCATAACCAGCTCACAGAGAAAGTTATTAGAATTAATAACAGACAACAGAGAAACATTAAGGAAAAGATGGAAGAAAATGACCTAAACAAATAATAGAATAAACAAGAAACCCATTTTTGGTTCCAAGTTTGCCCACTAATCCACTTACATCACTTAGGGGCAATTTAATTTGGAAAGCATTTATTTTGCTTATGTGCCCTGCACACAGGGAAGGCCACACTGTTGATTAGCGTTACCACTAAATATCATGTGTACCTAGAACTCCAAAGTGCAGTCTTTCTTTCAAAATTTGGTACTTTCTTTCTTTTATTTGTTTAATTTTATGTACATTGGTGTTTTGCTTGTATGCAGGTCTGCTGTATGAGGGTGTCATCCTGTAGAACTGGAGTTACAGACAGTTGTGAGCTGCCATGTGGGTGCTGGGAATTGAACCTGGGTCTTCTGGAAGAACCATCAGGGCTCCTAACTACTTGCCATCTCTCCAGCCCCTCAAAGTGCAATCTGATTTGGAAATGGTGTCACTGGGAGGTACTGAAGGTCATCCTCGATTAGAGATGACTGAATAAGAGACAAATCTGAAAACAGACAGAGAGACACCACTATATGAGCACACAGATACACAGGGGGACGAGGTGCTGACAGACACAGAGACTGTGTCAGACACAGAGACTGGAGGAACATGTAGGCAAGACAACACAGGTCACGGACTTCTAGTAACAGACTCCAGGACAAAAGCAGGAAATGGATTTCTTCCCAGCACCTCCAGTTGGTACCAATTAACCTTGCTATTTGACATCCAGAGTTGTAAGAGAATAATCTTTTTTGTAGGCACCCTGACTGAGGTACATGGTCGTTGCACGCCAAAGAAATGAATACAGAGAGACAGACATGCAGAGAGGCCTAAGGAAAAGAGCAGAGACCAAGTGAGAAGGAGAACGAGACGGAATGTCAAAGCCCCATTCAATCTTTCTATTTAAAATATGAACTCAGAGCATGTTTAAGAGACCAGGAAGGAAAACCAAACAAAAACGGAAACCTAGAGTCTTGACTACCAAATCTGATTAGGGTTTACAAATGCCCTCATCGAGGGAAGCCACACTGGTTTACACACGAGCCTCCTCACCAGTTGTTCTGATTATAAACCCACTCCCGAGCCCCAGGCTTCAGCCAGCTACTCTACTATGACCAACGAAGAAACTGCAGTCCGTAGCCAGGGAGAATAATACGAAGGGAATCACCAGGAGGCCATTCCCACCTCACTTCCTCTCTGAAAGTCTCTGAAATTGCCACAGAAAGCCTGGCTTTAGGATGCTATCTAGGGTGTCAATGGACCACACACTTTCAAAAGATACATGCACTAAAAGGCAATGGATGTGCACCTCATCATCAGCCATGCCCACAGCATCCCGAGTGGCTTAGCGTGCACCTCCACATTTCTGCATACTAGTTCACCCCACACGCTTCCAGCATGACTGTTGAAAGTTGAGATTACGGTCAAGACATAGTTCTTCATATGACCTTTAAGCCTGTAAGGAAATTAGAGAGGAG
>NC_022015.1:46577565-46595889 GCF_000317375.1 Microtus ochrogaster | reverse complement strand
TCTCTCTCTCTCTCTCTCTCTCTCTCTCTCTCTCTCTCTCTCTCTCTCTCCCATATGCTAGAATTATAGGCACCTGCCTAAAAACTCTTATTTCTAATCTGGATTCAGAATAAATTTAATCTGTTCCAAAGTAGCATAGGCAATTCTATTTGCCACTTCCAGCCCTCTTGCCTTTCCCCTTCATTGTTAGGAGATTTGTATCACTAAAGACCAGTGGTGACAGAAGGCAAGTATCAGCTTGCCATGCTCACATCATGAGAGCACTTTGCTAGCTGGGACACCAGAACTGCTTCCATAAAATGTCACTTAGTTCCCAAGAAGGGCCAGCTCCCAACACAAACAACCCCCAGCAATTTCTGTCAGTAGTCTCCAGTGCATCAGTGAAAATATTTCCTGAGACCAAGAATGTCTGAAAAGCTAGATGCTGTAAAGCCAGCATCCTCATTTCTCCACAGAGGCAAACAATGTGTTTCTCGACTCAAATGGAAAATGGCACCTTCTTTTTCCAGTTCCTAAAATGAGCACACTCACCTGAGTTCCAGATTCCCTGAACACCACATAACACCATTTCCTTCAAAAAAATCTGTGGCAGACGTAAGACCAACAGGACTAACTAAATCCATTAGATGCCCCAAAGTAGCTCTTCCAGTACTGAGGAAGGACCTCAAGTACTTGGCATTCAACCAAAGCACTTAGCAAAGCTTTTTGTTCAGACGTTCACTGACCCCAATAGGAAAGCATATGTTCACAGGTAGAGCCAACCCTCCCAAACACCCAACAGGAAGGTGTGCATTCACACATAAAGCCAACTCTCCCAAATACTCAATAGGAAGGCATGTATTCACAGGTAGAGCCAACCCTCCCAAACACCCAACAGGAAGGTGTGCATTCACACATAAAGCCAACTCTCCCAAATACTCAATAGGAAGGCATGTATTCACAGGTAGAGCCAACCCTCCCAAGCACCCAATAGGAAGGCATGCATTCACAGGTAGAGCCAACGCCCCCAAGCATGGTACCTTATTCTGCTCACACACATATTGTATTCTCAGGGTGTCCATTGCTCTGATCATGGCTTGCATGGCGGTGAATATGTTTTGGTAAACCAGCTTGGTGAAGCCCTTTCTGTCTTCATCACTGTAGCCAGACCCATGGATTATCCTCATTTGCTTGATAAAGGTGCTTTTCCCACTTTCGCCAGTTCCTGAGAGAAAACATGAGTGAGGAACAGTTAGTGGATGGACACCTACCCTTAAAACCCTGGTAGCGGAGTCCACACCACGGGTAACAGGTTGGTGCAACGGGCTTGCAAAGAGTCTACCAGAAGCTTTATGAGGCAGTGCATCCCAAGCCCCAGGAAATGTCTTCCCATCTTCCTTTCCTCGAGTCTTTGAAACAAGAACCATGTGTTTGACCATCCTGAATACTGAGGCTTTGCTGCTCATATTGATGTTGACAGTGATCGAGTAACGTCAGTGTGCAGGAAGGATCTTAGCAGCAGAAACACTTGGAGAAGAGAATAATTAACTTGCCAACATGTACTGGGTCCTTGCACAATGGAACACCATTCTCAGTGATGCCCAGCATCTGTATGATTGCTGTTTCTCATATTCCAGTCTATATTTCACAAGGTCTCCAAAACTCCTAACAGTGGCCTGTGGACCAAGAAGCAGAAATCATTGAACTATCCCACTGATCTTTATAGCAAAGGGAAATCCGGATATGACATATAGAAAACAGGATGCCAAGATTCCATATTTCTCTCAGGTTGAGATCCTGCTAGGAAAGTAGTAAAAATATTTATACAATGAAGCTCAAACATTTTCTAATATTGTCTGTGATAAATGGAATCAACTATATGAGATATTTATTCATAGTTGATTTTCAAATCTACGTGTTGCTTTAAAATTTTTATTAACAATTTAGTTTATAAAGTTTCCAGTTGAAATGAAGGAAACTATCTCCAACCTAAAATTACTCATGCTATACCCTTTAAATAAATGTACTTTTCAAAACGCAAAGCACATTTTATAATTTGTTACAAAGAGAATAGTTATCTTGTAGTATTTTTGTCAAAAGAAAAGGTTATGTGAAAAAGCTCAACTAAATCATAAAATTTGGCCATAACAAAGGTCAAAGATTATTTTTCATGAAATGATTAATTAATTGTGACCCTCTATAGTGACTAACTTCCCAGTGTCTCAACACCACACCCAGATGTACAACTGTCATCCAGTTCTATCATCTCTGGTACTTTATTGACTCTTAGTCACATCCATGCCATGTGTTACTTATAGAGATGTGTTTTCTGGAGCAGGAGGCTAGAGTACATAACAGTTACCAACTTGATAAAAGTCAGCGGCTTTTAAGCTTACATGGGCTTCCCTGCACTCCTGACCAGGGCTCTGAAACTGTGATTAAGCCTGGAGCAAAGGCCCAGGTGACACAAAACTATGTTATGGTTCTTCTGTTAGAAACAAATATCTAGGATTGGCTTCGTCAGATCACACACACTTGCTCTTCCGTTTGTTTCTTCATTAAACCCTCAATGTGTTCCCTTCCCCTCAAGACAGACAGACAAAGGTGGGCAAGAAGGCCTGGTGGTGTGGGCCTCTGCCCTCAGCGCCCTTTCCTTACGGTGCAGTTTTACACTCTACCCCAGCCATGCTGGTCCGCCCTCATACAGCTCCTCCCGGAGCCCTTCACACCGGTGATCCCTCTTCCTGGCCTTTACTCTTGGCCTTGCCTGCCCTTCCCTCCCTGATCAGGATGCTTAGCACTCAGGGAATACACCTACCCACAACTATGATGGATTTTCCCACATGGATTAAATTAATCGAGATACTCCTTCACAGCTGTTACCACAGGCTAGCTTTAATCTAGACAGTCTCTCACAGGTAAACCCGAAGGCCTGCCCCTTCAACGTCAAGTTGGTAATACTAACCATTACTCCAGGACTGGCTTTCCTTGTGCATGGTACGGTACCTGGCATTTGGTGCCATTTTGGTACCATATTTATTAAGATAAATATTGAGCAGTGCTTGATGTCAGTTGTCTTCCTCTCTCGCTTTCCACCTAATTCTGTTCCTTTTGTTTGTTTTTGTTTGTTTGTTTGTTTGTTTTTTGAGACAGGGTTTTATCTGTGTAACGGCCCTACTGTCCTGGAACTAGTTCTTGAAGACCAGGCTGGGGTTAAAGGTGTGTGTGCCACCACTGCCCGGCTTCTCTCCAGCTAATTTTCCAAGTCAAAGTTTCTCACAGAACCGGCAGTCCCTGGAATTGGCTAGGCTAACTGGTAGTCCAGTTAGTCCAGAGCTCCACCTGCCTCCATCTGACCAGCTCTGGGATCTTAGCCCTGTGCCACCACGCTGGCTTTTCACATAGGTGCTGGAGACAGGAATTCAGGTTTTCAGACTTACACAGCAAGTGCTGTATTCACTCAATCATCTCCCCAGGTTCCTTCTTAATCATCTTTAACTGGACAGTTCAGTCCAGCCCTGTTAAATAATTCAGCGCTGTGCAATCAATTGCCAGACCCTTTCACTCCTACAAAACCGAGCCCCACCCCGGCCTTGGGAAACTCCCTTCCTTTCTGCTTGGCCAGTCTGACTATTCCTGACACCTACCCTACATGAAGTTATACGGTCTTTGTTCTTTTGTGGCTGGCATATTTCAGGTAGCATCCTCAGGGTGTGTCCATGTTACAGGGCACTCAGCCGTCCTTTTCTGAATAGCAAATCTCTGAATTTTTCAAATACAAGATATTTCAAAAATCCACCAAGGTGCCCCTTATCTACACCACTCAACATATGGGAAAATAGGATATGCCAATTCTCTGTGCCCAGTCCTGTGCTCCAAGTGTGTCAAAGGACTCCAAACACGTAGATAAACCCTAGAAGGAGCCGTACTCTGCTAGTCAGTGACCTCTTCTGAGTGCTCACTGGATGCTGATACAGACAAATATTGAAGTGGTCACAGTGCAGGGGACTCTACCCAAATCATCTCATCTTTGAAGCACTCTGAAATAAGGACGGCCATGTGCCGTAGGCAGGTGAGAACCCTGGGCTGTAGACTGGTTATGGAAAGTCCCCAAGCACACATAGTGAGCAAGACCTGAACTTGATTCACTTGGGCTCCACTGACAGGTTCTACTGTCAGAGAAGACCTGGCTCATAAACCAAAGGACCTGGTGATACCAGCCCAATAAGGGCAATTTTTAAGTCCAGTCACACACTATGTAAACCCCAGCCAAACCACCATCGTGCAGATACAGCCTGCCCAGGTCCTGCTGGGATGTGCTCAGAACCTTCTTGGGAAGCTCCCCATGGCCATGTGGAGTCAGGGTTGGTGCTTTTCTTTCTGCTGTTCTGCTCTCGTGTTAACTGGGTTCTCCTGTCTTCATCCAAAGAACTGAATAAAAGCGGAGCAGAGTACAGACCCCTCTCCTAAAGTTTACTATCGTAGCCTGGCCCAAAGTTCTAGGCCAGATGGGATCTTGATTCCCACAGAATTCTGGGATGTGTGTTCCCTCCTCCCCCGGGGTTACAATATTCTTGTAGGGCTGAAGTTCTGGTCTGGTGTCAGTTCAACCCAAACGAATGTTGGTAGTCCTGTGTTTTACAGATGAGGAAGCTAATGTGAACGTGGAGACTGTGTACTGCTTTCAGCAAGCTGTAACTGTGACCTTGAAGCCAGAACACTCACTCCTGACAGCCAGAAATTCTACAGCAAGATAAGGAAGCTCCCAGGAGCAGAGGTCATTAAAAAAAAAATATTTAGAATAGTTTTAAGATTAAATGAAAAAGTGCTTAACAATATAATTATTTAAAAATACTCTTTAAATATTTGGTTTCAAACGGCAGTTGTTCAGTTAAACACACGTGCGTGAGTGCGCGCGCACACACACACACGTGACAAAATCACATGGGTTGGAGGCAAAGAAGAGACTGATGATGCCGATTACTGAAGGCCACGATGGAGAAAACAGAAATCATTTGGTGGGCATGCTCTCCCTCTCACTGAAGCTGCCATACAGCCCAGCTGGTGCCATCCCTCTCCAGAGGAGAAACACAAGAAATCATCAAGATGAAGCAGGTTGTTCAAGTTTGAGCAGCGTGCTAGTGTTGGCCTGGGTCTGCATCCAGGTCTGCACAGGTGCTCTTCCCATGACAGTTTGGTACTTTCCTAAACAAAGGGCCTCTTCCCTACACAAGGTGATCACAACAGAGGAGGCTTGCTCTCTCAGAGGGCTGAACTGACCTGGAGCTGAAACAGCTCCAGCAGCAGGGGGCAGCAGGCAAGAGGGAGTGAGGGCAGGTAACAACATCTTGCTTTCTATAATGGCAGCTGTGGCGAGCAAGGGCTGCAGGGACTGATGGGCTCAAGCCAAGGATCTGAGCTGATCCATTTACCTGCCCCAAACAGAAACTCCACCTGCCGGTTTCCCACATTCATGCATGCATGCATGCATTCATTCATGGAAAACAAAAAGAACACCCAGAGGCCTGATCATGGGGATGAGACTAATAGTGGCTTTTCCTAGGTGGGTTTTCATTGAGGAGTGGGTGGCTTAGCTTTCCCCCCTACTTTAGCCAATTACTTTCTAAAACACGGGTTTGGGCCCTTGGTGCTGGGCTAAATGTGTCCCTCCAGAATGAGCCTGCTGGGGCCCCTCCTGAAAATGGAAAAGAAGAGGAACCCACAGTTCACAGCAGAGTTTTGGTCTAAACAGGGGCCAAGGATTTTGACTGGAAAGTGAATTTTCATATCGGCTTTACCAAAGATTCCCTCAGGTCTGATGAGGGCCTCCTCCTGGGCAGCTTTTCACCCAGACTCAGCGTAGCAACACAGAAGAGGGAAAGAATCAAGTAGCGGGTTCATTTTTAGCTTCAGTTTTCAATACAAATAAGGGAAACAGCACAGGGAATCGGCGCTTCTCTGTTTAGTTTCCATTTCTGCATTTCCATATTTGAAATAAAATCCAGTGATGGCTGCTAAGTAGAGTCATAAGCCACTACACGACATCCCAGCCAACAGAGAAATAGCAATCTACACACGGGTGTCATATATGGTGAACTATATCAAACATCCATGTACATGACAGGCTCTAGGATTAAAATGAAACTGAAAATTCCCATCATGCTGTGTTGTCACTATTTACAGCTGAGAAAGGCTCAGACGCACACATACCACTGTGTTACAATGGCCTGCAGTATTCAGGACAGTGGTATGTTGCATAGATTTGCAGACTATGCACACAGCCTGGGCAGGTAGAGACTGTATCATCTAGGCTTGTGTAAGTATGTTCTATTGTGTTTGCACAATGGCAAAACTGCCATTCAGAACATATGACCATCATTTAACTAGGTGTGTCTGTAGTTTTCAATTATTTTCAAGTGTCAAGAGCCTGCTTGTGTGAGCTGCTTGCTTAGCCTCATCTCACGGCAGCTGCTTTCTACTGTGGAATAACCCTTCTATCCACTGAGAAGAGGTGTTTGTAGTAATAAGAGCAGCAGGGCTGCATCCCCAGCACCCCGGCCACCTGGTAGCTTATGCCCCAAAATAACAACACACAAATTGTATTCATTTAAACACTGCTTGGCCCATTATATCTAGCCTCTTCTAGGCTAACTCTCGCACCTGGACTAGCCCATTTCTAATAAGGTATGTAGCACCCCAAGGTGCACTTACCAGGAAGATTCTAGCCTATGTCCATGTCCATCCTGGGTCGGAGCTGAATCATGTCTGTCTGCTTGGGAGCAGGGAGCATGGCGTCTCTCTGAGGCGTCTGCCCCCGAGAGGAGAGCTGTCGAGTCTGAGCTCACTTCCTCTTCCTCCCAGCATTCTGTTCTGTTTACTCCTCCCACCTATGTTTTAACCTATGAGGTTAAAGCAGGTTCTTTATCTTTTTAACCAATGACCTTCCTCCATCAGGTGTTGTTCTCGTGGTTAATAAAAATCTGATCAGCCGACGGCTAGGCTGGATTTTCAGGGCGGAGAGAACGCTGGGGTGGGGAAAAGAAGGGTGGAATCTACATACTCGCCATGAGATGCGGAGCGAGCAGGATGGCGAGTATGCAGGTGAGGTAAACGGGCCTCAGGCAGCACACAAATGACTAGAAATGGATTCATTTACATTATAGGAACTAGTTAAAAACAAACTTAAGCTATTAGCTGAGATTTCATAATAAGAAGTCTCCGTGTGGTTATTTGGGAACTAGGCCAGGACAGAAAATCCGCCTATAGTCTTTCGTACTAAGGTCAGTGGATAACTGCTGGCAAGATACTCAGGCAAGTCACAGATTCACCTTTCTGTCACTGATTACTGACCTCTTAGCAGGGGAGCATTGAAACCCCCCAAGTCTGAAGCTCCACTATGGAGTTTCCATCCCTTTTCCCTTTAAGTAAGAGCTTAATTCTCTTTGACCAGGGCACTCAGAACTGTGTAAATGGACATGCGTCTTTGGTATTCCATTATAGCACATATAGCTCAGCGCATATAGATAATGCATGTTCTATTCTTCCCGCAGACTCCCTCCTGACTGTGGGTGAGGGTTTGGGGCCTCTGGCCTTGCAGGGCTGAGAGCTTTTATATAGTAGTGTTCATGACTTCACTGCCCAGTCATCTGAGTTCTAAGCCTCAGTCATGTGTGTAAGAATATTATGATTCTGGCATATCCATATAACACCTGTTCGATTACCTAATATTTTGCTTTATCTGTTGTTCAAATAAGTTTTTATGGACATGAAAACCCTGCATTGTGTGTGACAATCAAATTAAATATAATAAAACCTGTGACTTGGTAATATTCCAGCAGAAACAGCTCTCGTCATTCCAGTTATATAGGTACATCATTTTGTGAACCTCTCACAAAGGATTGTTCTTTGTAGATGAAATTGTCACCTACTTTTCATCCAAGATTCTCTCCTGATCCCTAACCCTTCTTTCTTCAGAGGCCTCTGAAATTCCACCCAGGAATCTCACCTAGATATAAAATAGCAAGGCTACAAACTCATGTAACTGAAAAGGGGCCAACAAAAATGTCCCAAATCACTAAGACTCTACAGTTCCAGGATTGAGAAAGCAATACAAGGTTAAAGTTTTAATTTAATTTCAAATAATGCAGGAGGACCCATGTGGGGATAGGGGAGTTGCTTTTAGGAGCCAAGAAGAAATAGAGACCAAAGCAAAATAAATCCTTACAATAATAGACAAAAGACACACAAACAGAAAATCAATTGTTCTAGAATTTACCTGGAATCCAGAAAAACTGGCTCTGGGAGCTAAGGCAGGGAGCTAATGAAGCCACTGAGGCAGACAGTGGCTTACAGTGTTTCCTGACCCTGCAAGCCCCGCCTCCCAGAAGCCAGTGTTCTCAGTTTAGGGTTATAGCAGACACTGGAGACAGTAAAACAAAGTATATAAAAAAATGAAGACAGATGGGGATATCTTCTAACCTACAGTATCAATAGGAACGTGTCCAGTGTGACCAAGTGGGCCCTTTATGAACAGGGCCTTTTTCTCATGACAGGACACACTAGTAACCTAAAATCTATTCAGGAATGGGTATTTGGGGATTGTAGGCCTCCGTGGTGATTCCCCTTTGGAAAGCAGTAGGGAGGGGGTTGCCTAGCCTGGGAGGACCTGTTGGAGTTGCACAGCCAGCTTCCCCACGCCAGGTGCCTGCTGCTTGGCTTTCTGACAAAGACCTGGTGCCAAGCCCCCTGTGGAGCTCGGGTTCTATGACAAACCTTTTGTACAGCCCAGAAAAATAAGCTCGGAAAATACCTTTCATTATCTTTACGCCACAGCGCGTGGGTCTAACTACAGAGGCCTGGCCAGAAGACGGTGTTGTAACTTTGTTTGGTCCTCTTCAGCTTGGCCTGACCTTGGGCAGTGGCAGTTTCTGCAGCTGATGGGCTGCTGTGTAGAATCATGATGCCATTCAGCAGATACGGGTTTATGAGAAAAGATGGCAAATTCTGGGAAAAGTCAAAGAACTCCCCTGTGGGGGAGTATTATTTTAAGGCGTGTGACTTTTGTTTATGCTGCATTTGTTTAACTCTGTGAAGTTGTGATTTTTTGCCTGTCTAAAACACCTAACGGTCTAATTAAGAGCTGAATGGCCAATAGTGAGGCAGGAGCAAGGATGGGTGGGGCTGGCTTATGGCTAGCTGTGGCTTAAACATGACAAAAAGCAGAGAGCATAAATAGAAGGAGAAACGAGGCAGGAGACAAACAACTAGAAAACAAGGAGACAGGACACTTGGGGCCAGTCACCCAGTCACCCAGCCAGCCACAGAGTAAGAAGGAAAGTGAGATTTGCAGAAGGAAGGAAGGAAAAAAGCCCGTAGACAAAAGGTAGTCAGGGTAATCTAAATTAAGAAAAGCTGGCAAGAAATAAGCCAAGTTAAAGCTGGGCATTCATAAGAAAGAATGAGTCTCCATGTATGATTTATTTGGGAGCTGGATGGTGGGCTCCCCAAAAACCCAAAACAGTGAAATAACACTCCCCAAATACAAAGTAAACCCAAGGATTGGAGGACTCATTAAAATGTAGATTCTCTGCCTCTCCTCTGCCAAGTTTCAATGACCTTGGTAAGAACCTGGGGATGTGCATTTGTGGCCAGTATTCTCGAGGTTTCTGTGGGCTGGATAGAAAGACTGCCCAGGGCCCTTTGTAAGGAATTCCTAATGGAATCCGCCTGGGACAGAAATGCTCCAGCAGAGACATCACGTTCAGTTGAATTGATGGATTTCTCCACCAAGTTCCAAACTCGTTGCCTCGCGAATAAATATCCTGGGCCCCCAAGCTCTACTCTTCCATTTCCAGGGAGAAAATATTTTTACAGAAGCAATAAGATTCACTTATTCAATTCTGCCCAAGCCTCATATCACCATCAAAACCACAGCACCTTCCCCAGCTTCTGTTCTCAGAGGACTGACTGTTCTTAACCATAAAAGGAGGAGGAGAGAGGTCTCTTGCAACAGCTGAACTGGAAGCAACTGGAGACAGGTTCATGATGACTCTTCGAGACAAAGAGGTTTACACGAGGCTTTTAAAATGAAAAGGGGGAAGCTGAAAGAAATTAAGTGATGAAACCTAAAAGACATAAGATTTTTTAAATGGAGAATTCAAAATACACTGTATCACTTTTGAATTTACTAAAAGGACTGATTATCTTTATGGATGAGCCAAGAAAAGCCATGATCCTAAGCCCAGCAGCCCCTCCCAGAGATAGATGAAACATCCGTGGACTCAATCAACTAGAAATATGTTGACTGGGGTTTCTGTCCTGCCCAGTTCCTGCAGTTGTTAAGTCCCAAAGAAATCACACAGAAGTCTACATTAATTATAAACTGATTGGCACCCAGTGCCACATGCACACCTCCACAAAATAAACAAACCTGCAACAAAATATGTAAAAGATCCCCAGCCATACTGACACATAGATGCCTTTCCTATCATTAGTCCCCAAACACGGTCATGTAACGACTATCTAAGGAACACTCCCACCTCATCAGGTTATCATTGCTAATACAGAGATTTGCTAGAGCACATGAGAATGTGTGAACAGGTTTATACAAACACAGCACCATTTAACAGCAGGAGACACAAGTGCAACTAAGAGGGGTCTAGGCATCAGTCCCTCGACTGATATCAAGAGCAAACATATAACCTAGACCTTGTGTCATCATGGATATCAGTCTGATTAAGACATACTTTCAAGTTCTAAGTATCTGTAAGAGGTTTTTTTTTTTTTTTTTTTTTTTTTTTTTTTTTTTTTGAGACAGGGTTTCTCTATAGCTTTTGGTTCCTGTCCTGAAACTAGCTCTTCTAGACCAGGCTGGCCTTGAACTCACAGAGATCCACCTGCCTCTGCCTCCCGAGTGCTGGGATTAAAGGCGTGCGTCACCACTGGCCGGCGAGGTTTTGTTTTTAAAGATTTTTAAAATAATTATATGTGTATGATGGTTTGGCTGAGCGTGTGTCTGTGCACCACATGCATGTCAGAAGAGGGCATCAGTTCTGCTGGAACTGGAGTTATGGATGGTTCTTACGGACGGAGCCATCATGTGGGTGTTGGGAATTGAACTTGGGTCCTCAACAAGCACATTAAGTATCTTAAACACTGAGTCATCCCTCCAGCTCCCTCACTCTTACAGCAAACAAAACTAAAGGGCCACACTAGTGATCTTTTAAACACAAGGACTTTGAATTCTTAGTTTGTAAAAGGTACAGAAAACAACACACTTGCCACAGTTGCTGATAATGCATTTAAGAGCTCAAATATAGAGAGACTTTGAGGTGAGCTTTCATTTTAAATGAATTCTAGCTATTTACTCTATAATCAAATCTTTGTAATGTGATAAAGGTGGGATCCACTAAAAATTCAATACAAGCATTTAACTCAGTATTAATTATTTTATATCAGGAAACATTTGGCACGATTTATATTCATTTCTCGGATGCAGTTACATGGTCCAGAGATCTTTGTGATGGGCAAACATTAATCCTTCGGCAAAGAGCTACACAGTTTAGTTGTTCTTGTGGCGCATTCCTGTAAGCTGGGTTTTCAGGAGACTATCACAAGAGGGTTGTAAATCTGAGGCCATCCTGGGCTACTTAGTAAGACCCTGGGCCTCCACATTACCCCCACACCCACCATAAAGGATAAAAGAAAAAAAGGTATTCAGTATAGCTCATTGTGTGTCAACAGCTCATTTATTAGACCCTAGGAAAGTAATATAATACTTGTTTGCAACAACAAGTATTCTCTAGACCATCATCAGTTTTCCCAAGAAATGAATAAATCACATCAATGGCAAAGAGAATCTGCTCCTGATATGTTTTATGGCTAACAGAGAAAACACCAGAGACTCCATTAGCATCACTCATTCCTCTTATGAGATCATGAATTCACCCGCTGCTGAATGGGACTGACTCATGACGGATTTATGAAAAGGGCAAATGCGTGTGTTTTCATGAATGGTTTTAGGACCTCCAAAATGTCAGTGCTGCTTCTGAAAATTAGCACCTCCCCTCATTCTTCCAATAACATTCACTGAGAAATCCTAACCCCAGGGCACTGGAGGGCAGTAGCACTCAGCCTATGAGCAGCCGGGCACTAACTCTAGGAAGGTGAACTGTAAGCAAGCCTGCAGTCAGAACTGCCCTTGTACATCGTGACCGCTGCTCCAAAGCTGGACGTTTGCTCAAGTTGAGAGTGGAGGAAAAGCAGAAACAAGGCATCAAGGAAAAGACAGAAGCCCTAAAAATGGGTGAGAAATAATGTCCTTCAGTCCACATGAGTGTAGGCAAGGAGATGAAGGAACCATTCTGAAACACCACAAGATAATGTTGAAACACATATGGTCAAGGTAGCCAAAGTCTTTCACCCCAGGAGAAATTCAAATCAAATGAAATCAACACTAGCTAATCAAACACTGCTACCTGCTGCTGCTGTAACTAGACATGAGGTGATGGCAACAATGGAAATCCAAGACTCCCGTAGGCAGGTCTATAGAAGTACAGTATTCTATCATCTACCTTAGAAAGGTTTTCAAAAAATTAAAGTTCTCCTTGAAATTCTATAAGTAATCTGAAACAATCTTATTCAGACCGATACCTATACAAGTAGGCACAGGCTTTTCATTCTGCCATTGTGACCACACACATGAATTTACCTTTGAAGGGTCCAGTATAAGATCTGAGCAGCACGGGAATGAAGTGGCAACTTGCAAGACCACACACTCATGTGAAGTGTGGGCCTTGCCATTTTGGGGTTTATCTGACCCATAGACTGTTCACACCCTGGCCAACTTATCCATCTTATCCCCACACTGGTCTAGTACTGCCATTCACACATGCTCCCAGCCTCCTGGAAGATACTCAGTCTCGTCTCCCTGTCACTTCTGGACCTTCACGTACCATTACTGTGACATTCGTCAGATCTTCTTATTTCATGAAGAAAACACTTGAGAATCAGTCGACATGCCTCTCACTGATACCCAAAAAAGTCTCTTAAATATGTTTATTTTATTTTCAAAAGCAATCTAAAGATTTATCTTTGATGGCTAATTCTGACTTGGTTGAGTGGAACCTAGAAAATGGCTGCCAAGGTGTAGGTTCTGTAAATATATTGGATAATGTGGAACATTAGTTTGAAAGGGGAAGGTGAAGTTGGGAAGAACAGGATAGGAAAAGACTAGAATGCTAAAAATTAAGCAAAAATGGATGATTCTAGTGTTAGCTCAGAAGAGAGAGTGTTGGTGGCAATGCAGACAGTAAAAGCCATCCTGACAAAGCTCAACGGAAGTCCAGTGCTCGCTTTCTCTCTCTCTCTATTGGCAGGTCTGGTGCTCGCTCTTGCACCAGCATGGCAATGGCTCTGGCTCCTTTTTGTCCTTTTCCTGATCCTTCTAGGAAATTAGGATTACAGGTGACAGACTGATCTCACAAGCAGCATAGATATAGGACACTGTGGGTAATACTAGGTGCCTTTTTCTTTCAGTTTCCATATTATAGTGTAATCACATCACTTCCCCCTTCCCATTCCTCCCTCACTAAATGCTGTTAGCCAAATGTGCAAAAGGAATTTGGAGCAAAGGCGAACAGAGAAAAATCCATAGCTTGAGCTAATGAAAGGGAGAAACCCAAGAGCAGAGGATGGGGAACGTGCAGCTAAAATGTCTTCAAGACAGGACATGGCCATTGTACTCAGGAACTCCCTGCGAGTCTTTATACAAAAATTTCAGGAGTTTGGAGCCTATCAATGTTTTGTTGTGAGTGGTAGAGGGTCTATGAAGCCCTTCCTCACCCTGAGGGATTATTGGTAATTAATGGTTGTAAAGTTAGGATCATCATTTAGTTCGGTGGAGTAGCCACTGCTAGACCACCTGTGTAGCCACTGCTAGACCACCTGTGTAGCCACTGCTAGACCACCTGTGTAGCCACTGCTAGACTGCCTATGCACTGGCAAAGAACTTCTCATCCATGCTTATGCAAGCAGTTGTAAACCATTGGGTCATATACCAAGAGGAGACATAGAGGTGTATTGGGAAGTAGAAGGTTTGTAGGAAGAAGAGAGGGGGGAATAGAGTGGAAATGACTAAAATTAATTATATGCATGTATGAAACCACCAAAGAATTTTTTAAATTAATTCACACGTTGGTCAGAAAAGCAAGGTACACAGAGGTGCATCCAGGACACTGTGGTTACCGAAGAGGTGCACCCCATTGCAAAGAAACTACATGTTTTACATTGGTACAATAGAAAAATACAATAGATAGATGTCTCAGAAATCAGGGGGACACCATTACAGGCTCAAGGGTATCAAAATGAAAACGTGTTTCAAAGACCTCCATTTGAGAAGAGAACCTAGAGGTGTAGAAAGCTCAAGGTCTTTGCGCCCAGATAAGCTCTGGGGAAACCAGGAATGCCAAGCACGTAATGTTTCTCTTCAAAGGAAGATGTATAGCTGTCTGCTGCTTGGAAAGCTGGGAACAGACGTAGCTAATAGCCTGGTAATCTGTGTTATCTACAGGGCTGGGCCACACCTGAATCCCCCAGAATATTATGTTTGTTTATCCCTACTCTTCGCCTCCATATACCTTTATCTTGAGCGTTGCTTCTCAGTCAACAAAAGCCATCCTTATGGGAGATGTCACATGTACTTTACAACAGCCTAGGTACCTTCTGTGTTATCTGTAGGGCCAGGCCACTCCTGACTCCCACAGATGATTATCTTTGTCTCAGCCATTCTCCCTAGACACTTACCTTGAGCATTGTTTCTGAGTCAACAGAACCCATCTTTGGGGAAGATGAAGACATACGTACTTTGTAAAGAGTTTCAATGTAAACACGTCTTAAGTTTTGTTGTACACACAAGAGTGAGTTATTATCATCAGGAAACTTTTTCCAAAATTATTTTATGCTTAAATATGGTTAAAATAAATCACCTGGGGTTAGATTCTAGAAGTTTGACCCAACACTGCTAACTAAGTTGGGCTGAACTGGATTTCCTTCTTGCCTCATGCGGATCATTACTCAACAACCCTGGTGTTTGCAGAGACCCTACACACAGAGATGGCCCTGCACCGCCCAAAACACCCAGGGATTTGTTTCCTGCCTTTTAGCTATCAATCAGGACACTTAGATGCCACTAAAGTCATAGTTCAAGTAGGTCCAGGTACAGTTTGTGTTGGTGGCAATCTTTGGCATTATCTACATGACTCTGGCTGTGCTGACATGCACAGTCCAGTTATGGCATCATAGTGGCCTCCACCAAGATTTCAAAGAAAGGGTGGGGATGTCTGATTATGTGTGGCAGTTTAGAATCCCAAAAGCTGGAAGTAAAATAGAGGCCTTAGAAAGCACACACACACTATGCTTGTCAGATAAGGCTATAGGCAGCAAGCAGAGCCAGCCTCAGAGAGTGGGTTAGATTACAGCCAGCAAGTTTGTAGAGGAAGGGGTGCCTGGGCCACATCCTGCTACAGTGTACAGGCATGGAGTCAAGGACATGATGTAATATGTAATATTTTTCAGTAATATAAAAGCTAACTGGCAGTGAGGAAGTTTCCAGGTGGCCCCCAGCTTGGTTTCTCCACCGTCCTGCAACCAGAATGTCCAGCGCCTTCAGCAGTAGAGTCCTGTCGTCCGGCTCTGTGAGGTACCCAAGAGGAATGGCAAGAGCCTGGACCATTTTGCCTGACAGGTTTTGTGAGGGTTGTTTTATCACAACAATAGGAAAAGAAACCAAGATGGTTACTAGCTATATTTATTATCTATCCAGTGGTCTGTTAAAGGTGTGGGGGCTTTCCACTGAAACTAAAGTCGATGTGGCCCCAAAGGCTCCTAAACATAAAAGCAAGTCTACTGTCATAAGGACTAAGCTCTTTGTTCTCTTTCCTGTCATTTGGTGGCACTGCCCCACCATAGCAACACAGACGTATAAGGAAGCAGAGAAGAACGGTCTGAGGAGTCTGACTTTCATTTTCTCCCTATGATACAGACTGTCTGTCCTCATGACCCAAAGAACGTGAAACAGCAAGGCCATCAATTTGAGGGTGACAATGTTTCAGTGAAACTAAGGGCACATGAGAACAATGACCTCTGCCTGTCTTTTCAGCATGCTAGCATAGCCTTAGGCAAGTCATTTAAACACTTTGAAGCCTGATTTTCACAAGCTGTTAATCCCAACACACTAGTGACAGGCTGACCTTTTAGTTCGAGGACAGCCTGGTCTACAGAGTGAGTTCTAGGACAGCCAGGGCTACACAGAGGAACTCTTTCTTGAAAAACAAACAAACAAATGAGTATATAATAAGATCATCCAGTTAGTATTTACTAGGAGAATTAAAATTAGGTGTTAATGTAGAAATAAGAATTCATACACTAGTTACAACAACTTATAAGGGAGATGATTGTGGGAACGGAGATAAAGAAGCTTGGGTACTAGTTTGGGAGACACTGTGTTTAGAAGGCAACGTTACAAGCAGGAACTGTAATCTTTGAGGTTAGTAACTCCTGTGGCACTTTTAATAACAGTGGAGAAATTTGTAAAATGGTCTTAAGCTGTAATGAAGCAGTACGACCAGTGGCTTAAAATAATGGTGATTTGTTCTCCCACAGAGGGAGATTACTGCCTTCTTCTCTCCCTACTCTAGCGTGTCTCAGTGCTTGACGATCCTGAGCTCTGGTCACTGTTGGCTCAGCTTTCCTACGTGCTGATCTTCACGTTTCAGATCCCTCTTATGTGGTGTGGGAGCTCCTTCTGTCTATGTGTTGATTTTATTGGTTAATGAATAAAGAAAACTGGCTTGGCCTATAGCATGGAAGGAAGAGCCAGAGTTAGAGAGACAACATGGATCCGCCAGAGTCAGACATGCAGAAACTTTGCTGGTAAGCCACTGCCACATGGCGACACACAGATTAATAGAAATGGGTTAAATTAATCTGTAAGAATTAGCCAATAAGAAACTAGAGCTAATGGGCCAAGCAGTGATTTAAATAATACAGTTTCTGTGTGATTATTTTGGGCCTAAGCTATCCAGGAACAACAAGTAGCCTCCTTGCTACACTTACGTAAGGCACAGCCATCTTGGATATCAGGTCCAACTAAGTTGGACCGTTTGGACTTTTTCTAGCATGTTCAACAACTGTCTCCTTAACATTTTCTATCATACTTTTGATTTTTAAATTCCACCCATGATTGGCATGGAAACTCACCGTGCAGGCCAGGCTGATCTCAACTGCACAAAGATCCTTCAGCCTCTGCATCTTAAAGTTGGATTAAAGGTATGCACCACTGTGCCCAGTTACCTTTATTTTCTAGATGATATTTTCTTCACTAAGTTATTCAAGGGATAAAGGTGAGCCAGCACCAGGCTTTAAGCTTCTGTGCCAATGCAGCAGTGCCAGTTTAATTTCTTTACCAGTGATCCAAGTTTGGACGCAAGGATCCAATTTCCATTTTAATTTGGTGGAGGCATCATTCAACTCTCTTAATTTGAAAGCCTTCTATTAAGACACACATTCTTCTCCTGCTCAGCAGGCACCCCCCACACCTGCCTTTGGTCTCTGCTGTCCTGTGAGATTATTCACACATTTGGAGGACTGCTCCAGCCCAGGCAGCAGGTAAGATTGCCACCTAGGGCCCTGAAACCAGATGTCTTCCCTTCTGGACCACTCTGCTCCATTTCACCCCCAACTCCCTTCCTTGGCAACTGTGGGCCATCCATTCTCTCTTAATTATTGGTGGTTTTGAAAATGTTCTCATCTCAGCCACAACTAGAATACAAATAGCTTCGTGCTTTGTGCCCTCCCAAACACCTAGCCTAACCACCTGCACAGGACAGACATTCAGATGCTTGCTGGCTGAGAAGTTCAAGTCTCTCAGACAGAGGTGTTTCTGTTGAATGCATTGCCACATGGATGCTTGATTTCTCAAGCACCAAAAAGGCCTTGTATAGTAGGAAATGTAAGGGGGATGCTTTGATGTTCTTTACCCTCCGATTCCAGCACTTTCAAGTGAGCTGTTGTGTACTGTATCATATTGTAGCTCTTAGAGAGAAAAGGAAGGCTGATTAAGAAAGGACATCACAATTGTTTTAAAATACACATTGCTAGGCATTGCCTTTGATTCAACTGTTTTAAAGTCCTCATTTTCTCAAACCTTTAAATGCTTTCTGAAGTTCCCAAATATGCAAGGATAACTTTTACACTGATGGAGGAAGGTCATTGGTTAATTAAATAAAGAAGCTGCTTGCCCTAATAGGTTAAAACATAGGTGGGAGGAGTAAACAGAACAGAATGCTG
>NC_022015.1:46573671-46577090 GCF_000317375.1 Microtus ochrogaster | reverse complement strand
AAAAAAAAAAGAAAGAAAAGTTCAAGACTCAGAGAAACAACAGCAGAATGTGGATGCTCCTGTGTACAGGGTTTGTCACAATGCCCCTCTTGTAGTGAGGTAAGGAAGTATCTGATTGTGCTCCTCTTTCATCTTCTCCCCACAAAGAAGCTACTGAGCCAAGTGGATGTGTGTCTGTGTAGTCTATACTATCAAGGCAGGGTAGACTGAGCTTGGGCATGTTAGACAAAGCATAAATAAAGTTCTCTGCTCTGTGGGTGGAAGGGTCGGTGAAGACACCAGCCAGGGCTCACATCCACTCTTCTCCACATCCTGAAAGTGCCCAATATGCACTCAAGCTGAAGAAATAAGTAGCAATCGCCAGATCTACTCCTTTCCAACATTTATTCAGGGCATGTTTCATAGTTTGGGTATGTTCTAGTGTAGACAGAACCAGCAAAGACTCAGTTAAAGAAGAATGGTACACTAAAAACAGATCAAATCTTTGCCTTTCAGTCCTGATGTTTAAAAATTGAGAGAGATTTTGCAAGCATGCAAACATGGTACCTATTGCTGGTTAAATGTACTACAATTACCCTAATTAGCTAGCATTTCTGAATTAGCTAAAATGTCCAGGAAAATCAGGAATGAAGTTCTGTGGTTAAATAGAAAACAATATCTACTTCAAAATACCATACTATAGCTCTGGCTTCCAAATGCATTGCTACAAGTCAGTTTGACAATACTAATCAAAGTGTGCTTACACTATCTTGAAAGTAGTTATTTTATCAGTCTATCTTATCTCCTATAATTGAACCATCATCTCCACATTGAAATCCAAACAGAACCAAATGCAAGACTTTGGCAGGGCTTTTCCAAGTTGTCTTCAGGAGAAAAAAAAATGAATTCCAGGTTTCAATGTACTGAGCTTCACACACTGGGTGTTCTTTTCTTTCTTTCTTGAAAATTTCCCTGATGGATAATGCTACTGTCAGTTCAGTTTCTATTTTCAATCATATATGTCTGTCCAAATGGGCAGCATTTCCCAGCAATCTGCTTGTTTTCTGCCTTGCCACCTTACAGACCAAATTGCTGCTCTTTTTCCGTCTTTGATCTAAAGGAAAAAAATCAGCTTCTTTGTTAAGTTAGCTGAGAAATTTTCAGTATGCTTCGTTCAGAATTTGTGTCTACAAAACCTGTAGACAGCAAAGATCAACCATCCTTGTCCTGCCAATCATCCTGGTCCTGCCAATCATCTTTGTCCTGCCAATCATCCTTGGCCTGCCAATCATCCTGGTCCTGCCAATCATCCTTGTCCTGCCACACAGGTCGGCACACATTTGCCAGCTCTTCTTTAGCCTTCTCCCCCTCTTCATTCTTTTTCAAAATCTGGATTTTTGGGGGGGGAATCTTCAAGGATTTGATCTCTACTTGTGAACTATTTTTTTTTTTTGTAACTAAAATCAGAGTAAATAAAACTCTGCCCTGCAAGGGGCAAGGCCTTAACTAACTCATTTGTAGCATGACACCTAGTGAAGCACTGGTTGACACAGACTCATTCTGTCCACCCAGCCTGCTCCTGTTTCCCAGGAAGAACCTCTGGGGCAGACACTAAACTTGGCATCTTGCCATGCGCACAGTTTGCCGCTCATCCACTCATCTTATCTAAGCGGCCACAAGTCATCAGGTCAACAAGCTCTGAAGCTGCTTCCAGCTGAGACCGATGCTCTTGGCACCTTCCCTACCCCTGAAGCCTGGTCAGTTATCTGGTGAGACATGATCCAACGGGAAAAGCCCAAAGCAGCACCAGGAAGCTGGCAGTTCTCATGCCTTATTCAGAAAAATTCCAAAACTATTTGTAATTAATAAAATAATGAAAGCTCAATTATTAGTGTGGCATGACCATGCAAGAGACAGAGATGGGAGAAGGAAGAGAGAAATGCCTAAAGAGAAACTGTGTGTGCCCTGTACTATGCTGATATACTCAGTAAGTGTCATTTCAGTGTGCTGCGACTAGATCTTAGCCATACAAAGGGAAAAACAAACGCAAAACACAGGCCTATATGGCATATGGAAATGAACCCAAAATCAAAGACTGATATACAAAAAGTTAAATGATCAACAGCTTTCAAGAATTTAAGGTGAGTATTTAACACTGCACTGGGGAGATTCTGTTATTTTAATATAAACATATAAGACTCACCATGAAAACACAAAGATATTAGAGAAGAGCCTTAATACAACAAAATATTTATATTATTCATGTAAAAAGCCATTTATTACAAATCAAATTTTAGAACATACTGTTTGTTGCCTTGGCAGGCTCTGGCATGATTATTGGTCACAAATGCTTGTAAAATGCACCTGGGTGCATTCTGCCTCTGCCCTAAATCATTACAAATGTAAGTGTCCTACCCCAAACTTCTCACATACATGGAATTCATTACCCTGGACTCTAATCTCCATCTTAACATCCTTGAGTTACATATTTTTGTGGGTTTTTAAACTTTTTTCATATTATTTCATATATATATATGGATGCTTATCTGCACACATGTCTATGCACCACATGTGTGCAGTACCCACAGACGTCAGCAGAGGGCACTCAATGGGTCTTTTGGAAATAGAGTTACAGATGGTTGTGAGCTGCATTGTGAGTGCTGGGAATTGAACCCAAGTCTTCTGGAAGATGGCCTAGTGTTCTTAACTACTGAGCCAACTCTCCAGTTCTGTTTTTCCCCTTTTTTTCTTTCTCTTTCATAAATGCAAAGGTGGAGCCAGTAAGATGACTCAGTAGATAAGGGAGCTGGTCACGAGGTCTGATGACTTAGGCTTCTATCCCTAGAACCACATGGTTGAAAGAGAAAACCAACTCTCACAAGTTACTCTTTCTGTTTTCTGGTATCATTTATTTAAATACTCTCTTGTTTTCCTTGTGGTTTTCTTAGCTCTTGAAAAGGCAGGTTCTCCAACATGGGCCCTACACATGTGTGTGCATACACATGTGTGCATAAGAAATGTAAAAAACTTATTTTTCCTAAATAAATACAAATGATTCCTAACCCAGAAGCTATGCCCAATAACAACTTGCAAATTAAAATTTAATTTTCCCTTGCCTATCAGTGGCAGTGTATACTTTTAGTACCAGTACTCTGGAGGCAGAGACAGGCTGATGATCTCTGTGAGTTTAATGCTAGCCTTGTCTACAGAACAAGTTCTAGGACAGCCAGGGCTACACAGAGAAACCCTGCTCTAAATATATAAATAAATGAAATAAAAAGTAAAATTAGTTTTCCCCCAGGGAGTGTCACTGGGAAAACAACCTGCTTTTAAGAGTAGGCTGCATATACTGGCTTTGGGGGAGCCTAGGCAGTTTGGATGCTCAACTTACTAAACCTGGATGGAGGTGGGCGGTCCTTGGACTTCCCACAGGTCAGGGA
>NC_022015.1:46568121-46572867 GCF_000317375.1 Microtus ochrogaster | reverse complement strand
AGTGCTGGGATTAAAGGCATGCGCCACCATTGCCCGGCCAATGGTTCACCCTTTAAGAGCACTGGTTGATCTTCCAAAGGACCCAGGTTTCATTCCCAACATCCACATGGTAGCTCACAACTGTCTGTAACTCCAGTTCTAGGGGATCTGCACCCTCAAACAGACAAATATGCGGGCAAACAAAGCAAAACACCCAATGCACATAAAAACAAATTTTTAAAATTGAAAAAAAAAAACCAATCTATTTTCAATAAAAAAGAAATACAAATGTACAAGTGATATTTGTATCCCCTTGGCTGACACAAGAATTTCAGGTAAAATGTTGGTGGATATCTGAGGGAAATGATACTTTCATATATTGCTCTTGGGGGAAAATGAGTCAAGAGCTTTGGAGAGACTTTGGTAATTTTTTAACAACAAAATGGCACATTTCAGAATATCTGTAGAGGTTAGGGACTAGTAAGGCACTATGGGGGAGGAAGGGACCTTGCAGGGGAAGAGAATACAGTAATATAAAGGAGGAAAGGGAAATAATACAGCAGGAAGGATTACGAGGAGTGGGAAGTGGTGGGGTCAGCAAGAGGGAGGAAAGTAATAATCAACCCTAAAGGCCTTTTGGAAAAGCTATATAGAAACTTCCTAAAATGTATACAAATATAAAAAAATATTTTAAATGTAGTTTCCTATAACAGGGGAATGCTACCTTAATTATGCATCAGATGTAATCAGATTAAGAAACAAAAGTACCAGAAACAGGTTACCTTTTTCTGAGTTATTGGTCAATGGGGTTGCATAGACCTCCAAGCATTGTGAGCTATTGGCAGTGCTCGTGATCACCCTCCAGAACATGATGTAAGACACTATTGCTTAGGACACAGCATCTCTGAGTCATAAAACATGTAAAAATCAATACAGTATTCATCTAGAAACTTCAACCCTATTGGCCAGTTTTCATACTGCTGAAAGGTGCTCTCCATACTACAGGAAGAAAAGGCCATCATCAGACTCATGCAGCTGTGAACCCTGTGGGCTGCAATAACAACTGGCCTGACAAGACACGCCCAGTGGCGCAATAGTGGCATGAATGCCATGGAAGTAACCAACTACTTTCTGCTCTAAGGCTCATGTCATAAGATGGAACCCATGGGTCCAGGAATCTGTAGTGAATAGGTTCTCTGCTAGGGTCTATGCCCTAATACTATTCCGCTAAATAGATGTATAATTAAAATAAGTCCTAATGAGCTATTGCTATATTCATACATCAATGCATCTCCCAAACTCCTTCGGAGAAGCTTGTTTTTGCAGTAAATAGCAATTAACACAGAAACCCTAACTGGTCAACCTGCAGAAAGTAGAGAGATTGAGGAGTGCTCAGATAAATAAGATGTTTCTATCTTACTGCTTGTCCCTAAGGCTCAGATATCTTTAAGGAAGATTCTAAGGTCCAGAGGCGGTAGATAATTTCAAGAAAATGGTTTGCACATACAAACTCAGTGATGGTGATAACATGTATGAGATGTGTATAAGTTCAAGGCAGACAAAAGTGGAGCACGATTAATAAAAACTCAGAGAGAGAAACTGGGGGTACAACCTGATGACCTGAAAAACAAAGCAGTCAACCACTGCCTTTTACCTCGACCTCAGTCCGAAAATGGTGATCCTGCCTCTGGGAATCTCAGAATGAGACTGAGACAGAGCTGTCTCTTCCCATTTTATAATTCTCTCTAGTTCTGGGATTAAAGGCGTGTGCCATGGGGATTAAAGATGTGTACTGCCCAGTTTATATGGCAAACTAGTGTGGCTACTGGGATTGAAGGTGTGTTATTGCGGCCTGGTCTGTGAGGCTGGCCAGTGTAGCTGTTTTACTCCCTGACCTTCAGGCAAGCTTTATTTATTAAAATATAAATGAAATATCACTACACAAAAGGGGAGGTGGGGTGATGTTTTACTACTAACAGAGGTGCTAATGGTATTTGATAGTGTGAGAAGCAGAGAGCCAGTTCTTTTGAGTGGTGTGATCCCAGTAGGCTGACCACACGCCAGGGTGTGCCCATACCCAAGAGCACTTGAGTAGCACAGACTACCCAATGGGTTTAAAAGAAGAGAATTTTCAGTGGAGTGCAGAGGGCAGTAACGGTGGATCTAGGAGGAGTTGGGGGTGTAAATATGAATTGATCAAAATGCACTGTATGAATTCTTATAGAATTAATAAAATAGAAGAAAAAGGCATATTCCAGGAGAGTTATTATGTCATGCCATATAATTACTCACTTTTAGATGTGAAATTAACTTTATGGCTATATGAGAGAATGGTTGGAAGGTCAATGATAAAATATCGATGTTTCAGAAGGAGTCTATTTACGATATAAACTCCCACATACAAACATTCTCTCTCTCCAAACAGTTCCACATTTCCCAACCAGAGACTGCTTGAGCATCGCTTTTGTCTCATACAAACCTCCATGGAACATTTTTGTTTTTATTAGCAAATATGCTTTTTTAAGGTAATAACTCCATGTAGCCCTTCATCTTGAGGTGAGCTATCTTGAGGTAGACATTAACAATGGGGCCTTGTGAGGCTCAACTGCAGCCATGTTAGCAGGCGTGCAGCACCTAGATATATCAGAATGCACAATGAAGGAGGAGAAGGGGAAACCGAGAGGAAAGCAAGAACAGAAGGACTATGTGGAGGGAGGGAAGGAAAGAGTGAGGAGAGGGGCTAGGGATCTCTCAATCATTGATCCAGCGGGACTACGATGCAGTGCAGAACCAGACATGCTTCCCACATATCTTCTCCCTGGAATAATTCTGGCTTTCTGGGAGACAACCAGAACACAGTGGGTTTCATAGTATCACTGTGAGATCAGAACCGAGCAGCACACTCTTTCCAGTGTTTTCACATCCTAGAACAAGTGTGGATAGTCTCCTGAACGCTCGCAATTCGGAATTACTCAGGCAATATTTCAAGAACAAAATATTGATTAATAAGAAGCATGAATGGCCCATGTCAGAGAGTCTTTGGGGGAAGAAAATGAATCTGTCATTTCAAGACATAAGAAAACCTTGAGGAAAAATGAGAGCATTTGGATAAATGGTGCAAGAGAACAGGATGCAATTCCTCATCTTCCAGGGAAACAAGAGATCCAGCAGTTAATAGATGGCTGTCCCACAGGAGAAAGGCGAGGCACCATAAAAGAGCAAGTACCTTCATAACTTCCATTACTAAACCAGACAGTCCGTAATCAAGAGTGGACAGGAAGGAATACTTTCTCAAAATAAAGGGTACCCACTGCAAATATACATAATCATGTTTTAAAGACAGCATCAAGCGAGCCCGTAAAAACTACCTTGCTCTGTCCCTTCTTTTTGCCTATGAACTCAGAAAAGCAAATGACTTAATTTTCCCAAGACTTTAGTACCTCCAAGAGTGACAACCCGGGACCCCAGCCCCATATTTTCCACACTCTGCGGCTCCATTCTTTCCTCCATACTCCCCTACTTTCTGAAACAATCTTTGCTTCCTAGTGTTTCAGGCTTCTTTAGGAAGGCAATTTTTATTTTAAATTGTTAAAACAATGTAGACGATTTGAGTATAGATCGGATAGTACATGTCATTGCACAAATGTTATACAAGTCCTTCAGTGTGATGCGGCATTTCGTTCATGCAGAGGAAGGCTCTTCACCAAGGAGCATTTGGAGGTATCTTGCCATGAAGTCTGCAACTAACTTCCATGCTACAGCTCAAAACAAGACAGACAGATGGTAGAGGGCAGGTAAGCAACCATGGGAAGAGGTTTACAGCTACTGAATGTGAGGGGAGAGGCTCCTTTGCTATGGTTTCACATTCTGTGCTTAGAACGCTGAGGAGGAAGGTGAGAGGCTGTGAGATGTGTCTTCAACCCCTTTGTGTAATAGGTCTGCACCAAGCACCTTAGGGACCCTCTGTGAATCAGCTGAGTGTCCCAAGGAGGGGCCAAGGGGTCATCAGATAAGAGAAGTTCTTGTTGGTACAGACTAGGGGACCTTGGCCACTGCTGTCATTTTATGTCACTCTTTCCATTAACAGGACAGGAAAAAAAAGAAAAACCTTTTATAAAGGAAAAATCAGAAGAAACTACAAAAATAGACAACTGTTTTGAATTTTAAAAAAAAGCCAGTTGGCCTTTGCCTTTGTTTCTCCTGTACTTTAAAATGCATCTCTGAAATGTCTGGTCTAGTGTCTTCTCCCTGAGGAAGTACTGGCCATGGAGATGGGAATCCCTCACCTAGGAAGGGGTGACCAGCTGGGCCTTTTCCACTGTTAATTTGCTCTTTCTCCCATCTCAGACCTAATGCCTGTGCTCCTCTGACTTTGACATAAACCAGGGACATACCTGGTACATATCTCGAGATTCTTAGTTCTCTATCATAAACATTGAATATATAGGAGACATGTCATTTGTTCCTTTATTGCCCACTAATTATTCAAAAAGCTCAGTTCTCAGAATGCAACTGGTCTTTTTGGAAGCAAGCCCATAGGGACTGACCCTGAGTCCGTCTTGCTACCTACCAATAAGCACAACCCCTGGGAAGGCTGTGGCTTGGGCATGGCTGGGCTGTGCTCAACCTATGGGGAAGCACAGACAAAACACGAGCAAGAGGTGGCCCCTGCTCTCAAGAAGCATATCATACACAGGAGATTTGACATGGCATTGACCACGACACGGGTTTAATGTACACAGGAGATTTGACATGGCGTTGACCACG
>NC_022015.1:46563556-46567686 GCF_000317375.1 Microtus ochrogaster | reverse complement strand
ATGAATGACATGGTGACAGAGTGACTCTAGACAGATGGCCCAGTGACAGTGTCTATGTCCTGATGCTTCCTGGCTGCAGGAGAGTGTGCCCCAGAAGAGCACAGCTTGCCAACAGGCGTGTGGGGAAGGCAGTGTCTACACTGGGTGGCGGTAAGCATGTGTGTGCAGGGCTCAGTGCAAGCTGAAAATGTGTTAAAGTGAAGGAAGTGGTTGATGCAACAGAATCAATTTCCTTGGCCATTTCTTCCCACCAGATTTATACAGAAACAAAAAAACATCCATTAAGAAACAAGAGCATCTGTACAAAGCTCCCATAATCACTTAGCGTAGTGATGCTACACAAAAGAGCCTTCCATTCCCTTCCTCTGTGGGCTTGGCCATGGCTTAAGAGTTCACAATTGTTAGGATCAACGTTCAAACTATTCAACCAAACTTGCAAATGGAAAATGTTCCAAAGACACCTTTTTGTTTGTGTGTGTGCACTCCGGAGCTAAATCAGAATGCTGTTATCATCTCAACTCAGTGAGCCACACCTCTTGCTGCCATGACAATTTCCTACAGAGCTCTAAGTGCTATACAATATCAGAGCTCAACTCTAGAAATTGATTCCGTTTTTAGGGTCGATATAACTGAAGTAGAGCTATTCTGTTTTTACGGCTTAAAATTCCTTCGAACTGCAGTGTAATTATAAGGAAATCAAGTATGTGAAAACAGAAATAAGATGTTTTGATAAAATCCGTTAATAGTTTAATTTTTTTCCTTAAAGAGTTTGTTTTAATTTCCTGGAGATAGAAGTTTATTATAGAGCCCATGATGGCCTGAAACTTCCTGTTTTTTTGTGGCGATATTTTGTTGGTGCTTTAACACATAAAGCTTGCCTGAAGAGCAGAGTGCGGAGCTAGACACACTAGTCAGTCATAAAGGCCTGGCAGTGGTGGCACACACCTTCAATCCCAGCACTAGAGAGCTGTAGATGGGACGTGATGTGGCTGGGTGGAGAGAGGAATAGAAGGCGGGAGGAGACAGGAGCTCATGACATTCAGTCTGAGGATTTGTAGAGACAGGATTGCCTCTTTGGTCTGAGAATTCAATAGAGGTTAGAGCTAGTGACTGGCTGCTCTGTTTCTCTGATCTTTCAGTTTTCACCCCAGATAGCTGGCTCTGGGTTTTAATTAATAAGACCCATTAGAATTAGAATTCGCACTACACTATGTAATGCAAACACTGAGAGCATGGGACATGGTTAAATGTATCTCAGCTGCCTTTCTAGGAAGGGCAAAACTAACTATTATCTGGAATAAACAAATCCTTTTTTAGAGACCAAAAAGGAATGAGAAATATTTGAAAAGAGCGTGCAGAGCAAGAGACAATAAGATGGTATGCATGCGGTTATAAATGCCTCGTGGTTAAAAATCTGTGTTTGTCGAGTGATGTTGATGGATGAAATGTGCAGACACGCAGTGGAGCATCACTCGGCCTTAAAAGGGAAGGGGTTTCTGGTCCACGGACTTTGAAAACACTGCAGCAAGTGAAACAATCCAGACACAAAGGGCAAATAGTATTTAGTCCCACTTATCTAAGACACATAGCTAGAGCAAGCAGGTTCATAGAAACAGGTAGAGTAAAGGCTGCAAGGCACTGGGGGAGGTGAGGAGGATGTGGAGGGAATGGAGGGTGACTTTCAAGAGTCCAATGAGCTTTCTCTCCAGGGTGAAGAGACTGGTAACGGTACAGGTTGTACAATATTATAAACGTGCTTAATACAAATGGTTGCACACTTGAATATAGTTATGATGGTAAATTTCATTATATGTCTATTTTATCACAAGAAAAATTTTGTTTTGACTTAATAACCAATTTGATCTAACCAAAAAAGCCAGGACTTAGTACAAAACACCAGAAATTTGAATGTGACTATTATTTCTTTAGGTACTTCTTACTGGATTAATAAATATCAACTCCACTTCTTATTTTTTCAGCTACATAGGTTATATCAACAAACTGTTGAGAGCCTATCTTTCCCAGGCAACACATCTTCCTTCACCCTTCATCTTAGGAAAAGTGCAGACAGTCTATCGTATGCTGATTGGAGGCTCAAACATCTCCAATCTATGGTCAGCTACATGAAGTTAGCTACATATATTTAGAGTGACTTCCTCTAATGGGCTGTGAGTCTAGGAGTTTGTGGATGAGATGCTTATGCTTATGGGATTTCATTTAAAAAAATCTAACAGTTGTCCCCCATATATTTTAACAATATAGATTCAGAAAGCACAGGCACCATGTCACCACCAATTAACAAGGACTATTGCCATAGGTAGCACAACTGTCTTTGTGTAGAAGTTTAGATGCACCCTAAGCCCCTCTTTCATGAAAATTTTATGAGCAGGGAAGGTATGAATCAGCCTATTACAGTTAGTGAGATGCCCTTCACAGGTTCATATGCTGAACGCATGATTCCCAATGGTGATACTACATGGGGAAGTCATAGAAACTTTAAACAGCAGGGCCTAGATGGAGAAAGAGAAGTCAGTGGGAGTTTTGTTGCTACTTGGTCCCCAGTCCCTTCCTTTCTCTCAGCTTTCTGTCAAAAGATAGATCACCTCTTCCAACACATGTCACCATGATGTGTGCCCAAGCTAAAAGCGCCGAGAGACCATAGACTAAGCCCTCTGAAACCAAATTGCTCCTATCAAGTATCTGGTCACAGTAATACAGAAGAAACTAATGCACGATTCATCGTTTAAATAAAGGCAGGAAGTGGTCTTGTTTATGTGTGAGCAGAGCAGGCAAGGGCTATAGAAAGCCTAGGGAAGAGGAAAAGCCCGCCTAGGCTTGCAAAGATGGAACACTCAGGTTCAGGTTCATTCACCACGCCCAGCTTGGCTCTTTTATAAGCAGACACTGCTGGTCTCATGGAGATGGTAGTTGTTCAACTTTGAGGATAGATAACATTGTAACATGCCACTTTAAAAGAAGCTGAATCCAAATTAGGTACACGGATAACATAAGTTAACATTGCCTGCAAATATACTGTTAAACTATAGGGGCTTTGTAAGTCCCAAAAGATAAGGCAGACAAATATTTCTGGATGCTTTGTATCAACATAACCATGATTTTGACTTTGAATGGGTTCAAGTAGCAGACAGAGAAAAACAGGGATATCCAGTGAATCATCAAATTGATAAATCTCCCCCCACATTTAATCTCCCCCACTTTGCACAACTTTCATGCGGATATTTTAATCTTCCCGACCTGGTAACCCTTTAAGGCCCCACTGCATGGCTTCTCCGAACACGCTGGCTGGAGCAGTCAACCCCACTCTCCTTTCCTTTGCTCTGATCCTTTTAAGGTGAGCCAGTATTGACGGACTGTGAGGTCAGACCCCAGCCAATGGGTAAAAGACACAGTCGCCACCTGTGTTAGAATAGAAACCAAGTGGGTTTCCTGCTTTGGTTGTGCTTGCTATCCTCAGTTTGGAATTTGGTACTTCTTTCCCCCCCACTTCCAAAAAGAAAATGCCAGATGAACTTGGATGGATGGATGGATGGATGGATAGATGGATGGATGGACAGACAAATAGATAGATGATAGATCGAAGGTAGATAGACAGACAGATAGATGATAGCTAGGTAGATGATAGCTAGATAGATGACAGACAGATAGATAATAAATTGTATTAAGGATCAAACCATTATTGACAAGTGGAGACTAAACTTGAGGATGGTGTGTGACAAGTGCACAGGGACAGAAAAAATCACACGTGGACAGGGTGAAGGCACAGAAGACAGCCACCAAGCTAGAGTAGAATTTATTCTAGGAAGTAGAGAGTGGTGTGAAAAGGTAGCTGCAGTTAATAGAGCTGGTGAAGAAGGTTTGAAAAGTCTGCTCATCCTTACCGAAGTCCTGCGTGCTGGGATGCAGGGATGCATTCCTGTCCTTACGTTCTGCCTCCAAGATACAGCAAAAGAACCCAGCACTTAAGGTGGCTCCCTTAACTAAGAATTGTGCTTCCGTGCTCCCCTATCCAGCCTTCCTTTATCCCAATCATCCTGTTTCCCCAAGTTCCCCCCATCCTCCCCTTCTCACTTTTCTCTCCCCATCTCCCCTTACCCCCAACCCACCCCACC
>NC_022015.1:46550893-46563207 GCF_000317375.1 Microtus ochrogaster | reverse complement strand
CCACAGGGCAGGGAACCCTGACTGCTCTTTGGACTGGAGAGGGAGGGGGAGAGGAGTGGGGGGAGGAGGAGAAAGGTTGGAAGGAGGGGGAGGGAAATGGGAGGCTGGGAGGAGGGGGAAACTTTTTTTTTTCCTTTTCTCAATAAATAAAAAAAGAACCCAGCACTTGTTTCCTGCTTGACTGAACATACACGCCCAACCTTTTTAAACGTTGCAGCTTAAGATTTTGAAAAGGGAAGACCAAGCAACTTTATGCTTATAATTTATTCTTCCAACTGGAAATTTCAATTGTTTCCCCACTGCAGTATTTTCAGTGAAATGGACCCGGTTTTCAGAAGACTCATTTTATGTGGCCTTAGTCTGGATTAATTAGCTTCAGATCACAGGGCCTCCTGCTGATCTTAACTAGAGTAACTCTGCTCCAGGCAGAGTCAGATCTCAGTATTCGATCGTCCAACTTCTAAGAACAAAAAAATATGGGTACCATTATCGAATATCCAATGACTCCAGTGAAACCAGTGCAACATTTGGGTTCTTCCCACAGGGGCAGAGGATAAAGGCACCGCACCAGCTAACACAAATGCACAGGAAAGGTAAACCTGAGAGTTTAAAGCTGGGGGGAGGTCATTTGCTGGGGAACACTATCACCTCCCAGGGGAATCCAATGTAAACCCATTGTCCTCATGTTGTGTGCTATCATTAGGAGGGAAGTGCTGAAGCCACTTCCTTAGGATGGTAAGTCTGTTTCCATGGTAACCAGTGTGCCTTTCACTCCGGGATAACTAAACAGAACACCCACTAAGTCATGCATTTTCTAAATGTTTCCCAGACCAATAGCAGCTCTAAATCCTGACAAAAAACACCCTTCTGCTTCCTCTTTTATTTTTATTTTTCCTACATACAAAAGACACTGATGACAGAAATGTAAGAGACTGGCATCTTGACTAACGCTGACCCTGGATCCAGTACAAAACATTCCTGATGGGAGGGGGTTGTATTGTCAAACGAAATGAAGTTGGCCTCCCTTCCGCTGGCGCGAACACTGTAGTTGTTCAAGCAGGACACGGCAATAGGAGAGATTGGTTGGGTTTGCAATATGAGTCCCCCCCCCCACCAATATCTCCCCTAACATTCCAACCAAATTTCAACCAGGAATTTAAAAGAACAGCTTTTCAGCTCTTCGGGCCTCTAACCCGTCTTTAGACAGCGACTGTGGAATGCAATTCCAGGGTCTTGTACGCTTGCACCTTTGTTAAGAGTCTGTCTAGACACGCTTTAGAGCTCAGAACTACCACAGACTCTTGGACAGCCCTGTCATGAAGTTGAATAGCTCTAGATTAGTCAACACCCTCACAAAAAGCTCTCAATTCCCAAAGCTCTAATGATCTTTCACTGCAAAATATGGGCCTGCCCTTATTCAACAACAGAAAGCCCTTCCGATGTGTCACTAGGGACCTTCCACGAGGCTCTCATCCAGTTACCTCTGTAAGAGACATCATCAATAGTTAATAGAAGGAAACGTATCCTAACTCTGTACTTTCTTCATGGTCCCATCTCTCCACCCTAACCACAGTTCAGAATCATCTGAAGAACTTGGCATTGAACTCTTTGGTATTTCCACTTAACAGCTCAGCATGGAGCCCAGTGAGAACATTTGAAAACGCCCCTCTAATGACTCTGGTGCACAACCCCACTGATCCCGAGAGACCATTATGCAGGGAGCTGGACAGGATCGCCATTACAAGATGGTGCCGACATTCTGTCTTGTTGGAAATAAACAACTCCATATTTGGCTATGCCTTTGGGAGCTGCATGTCCTCCGCTTCCCTCATGCACGGTGGATAAGGGTCCTTGGGCCTATCCCGATGCAGTTTGGTGTCAGCTGATGGTGGCAGCCAATCACAGGGCGACCCGTGTGCCTACTCCCTATATAAACAGCTGCTTAAGCGCTCTCAGAGGCCCCTCGCTTCCTGCTCTCCCTCAACCAAGGGCACTCCATTAAAGCGTGATCTGAGAAGAATCCTTGTGTGGTGGTCGTTCTTCCTCATTGGTCGAGAAGTTCGCCGCACCATTAGACCTGTGTGCTCACAAATCCAAAGCTTTTATTATACAAGTTACCCAGCAATACATTTCCCTTTATTTCTCTGCTGGCCCCCACCCCAAAAGTCCTCCATAACTCTTTCTAATCATTTCTACATATGCATAGTGTACACAACATGAAAATCCTATGTTCAACACTCCACATTGTTCTGCTGGTTTTACAATATCCACTTGGTCCTCTTCTGCCTCTTTTCTAGTTGTTGCTGGTACAAACTGACCTCAGCTGTGTTTAAACCCCACCCCTCTAATCCTCAGCTGTCCTCTATGGACATGTGTGCCTATTGACTGGGATGGATATAGAATGGACTTTAGCCACAAACTAGACCTCAGATTCAGGTTTAAAGTGTGCTAGACTGGAGTGTGTGTGTGTGTGTGTGTACATATGTAGAGGTCAAAGGTCAGCCTGGGGTGTTGTTCCATGGAAGTCATTCACCTTGGTTTTATTTATTTATTTACTTATTTAGAGACAGCATCTCTCATTGGACTTGGGGCTCACTGTGAGCCCCACAGATCTGCTTGTCTCTGCCTCCCCAGTGATGGGATTCTAAACATGGGTCATCATGCTCAGACTTTCACATGGTCACTGAGGATGGAGCCCAGATCCTTGTGTTGGAAGAGCAAGCACTTTACCGACTAAACCATCTCCCTGGTTCCCACTCCAGATTTTAATACTTAGTTCTGGAAAATATATAAAATACCTCATTGGTAATTTTTCTTGATTGCACACTGATATGATAATGTTAGGCAATTGGATCAAGTAAAGCACAGTGCAAATATTCCATCTCACCTGTTTCTGTTTATTTCCATAACTGCAATAATCGCAACACATAAGGGTTCTAATTGTATTTCTATGAAATGACTCTGTTCTAAATGATGGCCACTGTAGTTCATCTGATATTCAAAAAATTACCACAGTGGACATTATTCTAGATGGTGTGGTTGTTGGTGGGGGCTATTTGCCCCCAGTACAAAGTATGGAAGCATTTGAAGGTGGGGACTTAACTGTTATTCACTGCACAGAGCAGCCAGGACACTGCATTCCACAGGACAGCCTCCGAGGACAAGAATTATCTGGCTTAGTCCATCAACAGCACAGTGTTCGAAACCCAGTTCAGCAAGAAGCTCACATGGCAATGCTCTCCCATAGCAGAGTTTAAGTCTCGGGACTATCTGAGCTTTTGAAATTTTCATTCAGATACTAAAATACTCCTCAAAATAGATATGTCAATAGCTTACATGAACTTCTCTCCATGAGAACATTCAAATTAATAAAAATTAAAGCTGGATGGTTATGCTGTACACCTTTAATCCCAGACTCAGGAGGCAGAGGTAGGTTGATCTCTGTGAGTTCAAGGCCAGACTTTTTTATAGAGGCCAGGAGAGCCAGGGCTGCACAGAGAAACCCTATCTTACAAAACTTACTAAATAAATAAGTAAGTAAACAATAAAATTCAACCTGGAAAAGTCTGAAAGGGCTCAGAGAGCACATTGTAATTTCATCCTGCTCCCAGCAGGAATAAGGCAGCTCAGAATCCTCGAGTTCTAAGTAATACTTAGAGCTTTAAAGCACCCCCCACACTTAAGAAAAAATGCCTATGATTCTAGACCACAATGCACCTTGAGTCCTAACAATGTTAATTCATAAACTCCACTAAATCTCTGCTTTCCATGCTTGGTCAAACCATGAGTCTTGGGAGCTGTTCTTCAATCATCTCAAATGCTTTTTAAGACTCAAAAGTTCTTTTCAAAAGATTTATTTTTCTACTAACGTCTAAAGCCTGAAGTTGCCAGCCAACACTATTCTCAGAATAACTTTTATGTACCGAAACTGATAGTCCTGACATGTGACAGGCCCAGGTGTTCGCTCTCAAACACTCTTTGTTAGGAACTGATGATCTTGCCAAAGAAATCGCCAAGTGGAAAGGGTGGTTGGTGCACACCCATAATCCCCGGACTTGGGAGGCTGAAGAAACAAAATTCCCAGTTCCAGGCCAGGCTACACTACACAGCAAGACCCTGTCCTAAAGATAAACAAACATGCTTAGAGATAGTTATCAAAAGTAAATCTGTTATGCAAATCCAGAAGCAGGATCTATATGAAATTCAACATCATGCCCACATATTTGCATTTTATCTAGTCCTTTTAGCAAACAAGATTATTTATCTATTTTTGTTTCAATTTCCATATTTGTAATAATTAAGATCTCACTATCATGGTCTGTATTCTGAATTTTCTTGCACGGCATGTTAAATGTAAGGTCCCTTCCAGGCGTAAGTTCTGTAGGTAAATTGTGACTCTCCACAGCTTCTGCTGCTGTGAATTTGTAATGAAAATCAGGTTTTAACTTTCTTAATGGGGTAGATTTGAATCCCGAATTTACTCAATGAATTAAGGCCTGTAAAATAAGACGCAAACTAGGAATACAAACAATTACCAGACAGACAGAAACCATTTTGCTGACCCCCCTCCCCTCCCCCATGCTTGGTGAAGCAGTCTCCAAAGTTAAAGTATTCCAGTATGACTAGCAAAACCAGTGATCACTTCTCCATGTCTTGACTTAAACTCTAGTTTGTGCTTTCAAATTTGAGCCTAAGAAATTTTAGATAATCAAAGGGGCCAAGGGGAGGAAAAAGAAACAGAGGACCAGTCTTAATGCTCTTGTGTTTAATCTACAAAACATTCCACATCAAAGGTCAGGGACCATTGCAGAAGAGGAGGATTGGACGGGCCAAACAGAGTATCGGGGAGTTTGCTGTGAGACTGTATCTCCTAGTAATGTTAGAAACTCTACTCCTCAAGACTGATCAACATGACCATCTGAACTCCAGCTGGATGAGGGCCACAATGAACATGCTGAACTGGATTGGCAAAAGCCTTCAATCCTATACAGAGAACTATAGACATCTGAGGATAGCCGGAAGTGGGAGCAGAGGACCTCCCCAGGGAAGAGCACACTATTGGTTCTCCAGTGCCAAACAGTCAGCCCTAAAAACAGACATACAAGTAACACTATAGAGACTCATCAGATATATGTATGTTTATATAAATACATACATGCATACAGTAGTAGTTGATGATGAAGAAGCCATGAATTTGAAGGAGATCTAGTAGTCTATGGGAGGCTGAGAGGGAAGAAAGGGAAGGGAGAAATGCTATAATTCAAACACAATCCCCCAAATAAACAAAACCTAAACAACAACAGCCAAAAAGATCACAGAGGAGAGGAAGGCAAGGTGAACTGGGCTGTAAGCTCTGGAAGGAAAGAGCCGTCTTTGTTTACCGGCTGTGCCTAAAAGGCTCTTGGCACACAAACATACTTCAAATACTTGCTTATAAAACACGTGATGAAGAGAACAGTAGCTACCCAGTTCTTAAGTAAAGTGTTGAAGGTTGACCAAAAGTTTCATTCAGAAACAGAAACAAGGACAGGACACCCAGGTGGCATTGGACAGTCCCACAGGTGTATAGGCAGAGCCCCTCTCGCGGGCCAACCAAGGCCTCCTGAAAAGCACAGGAGGGGCTGGTAGAGTCTCTTGAGGCAGCCAGGGTCTCTCTCCTGTTCGGTTCCCACTCTGAACTGAAGGATAGACTGCAAAGAAACAGTCTTTGCCAAACCCTTCAGCTGGCCGAGGGAAGGATACTAGGGTACACGTTAGATATCACCTGTGCCTCAGAAACCGTTAATGCAGGGGTTCTCAACCTGCGCGTTGACCTGACCCATAGGGGTCAGATATCTGATAGTCTTTCATAACAGTGGCAAACTACAGCTATGAAGAAGCAACGAAATAACTTTAAGGTTGGGGGTCACCCCGACATGAGGAGCTGTATGAAAGGGTCACAGCATGGGGAAAGTGGTCACCTTGTGGGCTTCTAAGAAGGCATATATTGGGCTCATGTTAGTCTCACCCAGTCAATAAAGACACCTGAGGTAGTGGTGGAAGCCTGTAAGGCCCCTGGGTCTACCCCTGCTCCGGGGGTTCATTCTGAGGACGGTCTCTGGCCAGCTAGCGTTTCCTGTTTGTTCCTGTACTCCCTCTGCCCCACCTGGTGATTAGCTATAGGGCATTGTTTACTCCATCTTGGGTGTGACAATTTCCTACCTGTCTGAGGGGAATTCCTTGTGCAGCAGCTAGTTGTGTAAGGATTTTCCCAAGCTGATTTTTCGAATGTCCCAGGTCTGATGTGTGTTCTTTCAACCTCCAGGCCCTTGCCTGGCTCGCATATGGCACAGTGGGGTGAACTGTACCGAGAGGGTGACGCAGACGCACAGACGCAGGTGTTGCAGAAGCCCTTTGGCTTATTTGGTACAGAACAGCCTCCCTTGCCCCCAGCCAATCACAGAAAAAGATCTTCCAAATGCCTAAAAGTTATGGACCAAATGTAATAACATAAAAACAAATTAGCCTAATTCAAAGTCAGGAAAAGGGTTCCCAGTTTCCATAAGCAAAAGAAATTAAGTGTCAGAGCAGGTCAAGAAGCTCAGGAGCGGCCTGTGGGAGCTTTAACTAGGGATGAGGGAGTGTAGCTGCCCTGTGAGCTGCTGTTCTTGCTTGCTTCCCTTGGTGTGATAAAACATTCTGGCTAAAAGCAACAAGCGGGAGGAAGGGGATTATTTGGCTTACTGGTTTAGAGTCCATCGGCCAGGGAAGTCAAGGCAGGAACCCAAGGAAGGAACCTAGAGTTAAGAACTGAAGCAGAAGCCTTGGGGAAATGCTACTTACTGGCTTGCTCCTCATGGTTTTCTTAGCTTGCTTATCACTATTTTTTTTTAAATACAATTAGGACCACCTGCTAAGGGCTGTGACTGCCCACACTAGACTGGACTGTCCCACGTGAATCACTAATCAAGAAAATGCCTCACACACTTGCCTACAGGCAATCTGATGGAGGGATTTTTCTCAACTCCAGGTTGGTCTTCATTAGCAGCGAGGGAAATTCTAGACTAGCAAGTTAGAAGGAATTGATGTAGGGCCCAGTGACAAAATGTGTGTTCTCAGAAAACAGAAGATTGAGGGACAGAAACAAGGCACCCAGCCTGCAGAGAAGAACCTAAAATCCACCAACCAAAGGACAGGCTGAGAAGTAATTCCTGGGAAATCCTTCCAGCTCAATCCTGAATCCTGTCCTTTCCTGATCAGTGAGTTCTGCCCTCGGATATTTCTCTTGCTTCCACTCCTCCAGGAAGTAAAATGTGTACATTGATATTTTTCAGAAGGTAACTGAGTCTATTAAAAATATTTTAAGTTCAGTAATTAACCTACAGGGCATTTCGTGCCTTAAAAATTTGCAAAAACATGCTGTCTGCTATTGGGGGATTCTGAATATTTTAAAATAAGGTCAGGCCAGATCCAACTAGAATGTGAATGCATTGGGGTCATAATTTACTATAAATTTACTATAAATTACTGCAATTTTCTAAAGATCCCATTGTGACTACATGAGATAATGCTGCGGGTAGCCAAGCGTGCTCTATAGAACCAGATAATACAGAATTACAAGAAACCAGCAGTGATAAACCAGCCCACAGTTGCTACCCAATAATAATATCAAATCACATCAGCAACTATTAGATCATAGGTTATAAGTATCAGAAGTTCAAGGCCATCCTCAGCTAAAGCATTTTAGGGCCATCCTAGGCTACATGAAACTGGGAAGAGGGGAGAGAAAAGGGGCAGAGAAGATCATCAATACCTTGATCAATCTGTTTATGCTTTTAGCAAATCAGCTAGGCTGGTTCTTCTATATAACAGAGGTGGGGTTGAAGGAGAGAGGAGCATTGGGATCAAAGACTGAAGTTTCAGCCTCCTCTGGAAGGGAAGGTAATCTATGCTCAAGGAACTGAATATAAACAGAGTGGCAGGATTTCTGGAGCACCACAATGGAGTGATAAAGGCAGGACGGAAAACAAGGAACGAACAATATAAGGGTCAGCTTGGGTGAAAACCTCTAAGTGAGAATAGGCTGGCAGATGTCAGACTAAGAGCCAGCAGCAACCAGAACATTTGGACGTTCATATCACACTACATGTGGATTTGAAGACTTATGTTGACTTCACTGTACTTACTAAACCAAAGTTGGGCAAAACTTGGGTGTCAGCACACAAATAAAATGACATTGTAGATAAAAGAGCATGCAAGGAGCTTACCAGAGTAAGGAACTATAGAAACAGGGCAGTGGCTGCCACCAAAAGCAAGCAAGGTGAGTCTATAATGCCAGCCCAGGCTCGGCACAGAAACCCAGCTTCACCTGAAAGGTATTTAAGGCAGGACCAGAAAGGCTACGCCCCAGTTAAAGAGATCATTGTGGTTTTCTCAAGTGAAGTGATTTTTTTTCCAGTCTCTTAATAATTCGTAGAAGAGAAACTATTCCTATGAGTTGGAAGTAATCTTCACAGATGTGCGTGCACCCCACATTCCCTTGCTCACTCCACGTTAGCATGGGCTCATTTTCTTCTCTCGCTGTAAAATGAGTGGGAATAAAATAATTCTCTAGTCCCTGAGAGTCTCTTTATTTTTTTTAACAAAAATCACTGCACAGGAAAAGCTCTGAGGTCTCAGTTATGTGGCATAATAAAGTGTTCTTTCTTATTGTTTCATCTTTGTGCAAGGCAGAAGTGGCATCGAGACAGAGCCTCTCATTCACAGAGTAACATCATCTTATTTACTAATGGGTTCTCCTTGAGGATCTCATTTTGACGAATCTGTCTAGCTTTGCTGAAAACACAGGTTAATGTGGCGTTTTAACTCCAGCAAGCGATCCTTTCCAGCTCCGCACTGCATTAATCGCAACCGAGGCAGTCACTGTACGGTCAGCAACTTGTTTTCTCCCTAATGTGAAACCTGCACTCCCTCTTGGATCTTCACAGAGATACAGCCAGCAGCAGCTTTGCGGTAGCAGGTGGACGCATGCTGTAACCCTTCCTCGATCTATGCCTGTTCTCAGAAACAAAGTAAATGTTTGCCAGGCTGAACGCCACGATGAAAATATGAGCTACATCTGCCAACCTGGAAACATCAAACGTCTGAACCCCACCTTAGCGGCAAATGGCTCGGGAACAAGTTTCTTCCTCGTTCAATTCCAGCACGCCTGACGGGGCAATGCTATGTTTGTCCGTGGAGAGCTAACAAATCCCACAGGACCAGCACAGTCTTGGCAGCTGTGATCCCGATCCTGGGTGAGCAGTTGTAAAGTAAGGACTTTGTCCTAGGACACGTGGTGATACAACCCGCTGCAGAGTGCTCCCCGGGCATGTCCAGGTGAGGCCCTGAACGCAACCTCCAAATGTAGAGGGGGAGAACAGAGCTTTAGAGTAGACACCAAGGCACCATGGGTGTGCAGTTATGGACTGCCCAAAGAGTTAGTGTGTGTGTGTGTGGGGGGGGGTTATGTTTCACTGAAATTACTCAAGAACACATACACTTAAAAACTAAGGTATGTGACCCTAAGCCCACCCCAGTGACATTGCCTCCCTTCAACAAGGCCACACTCTTCATCCTTCCCAAACAATCAAACCCGGCACCAAGTTTTCAAATGCCCGAGACTTCAAGGGAAACATCTCATTGGAACCACCATACTTTATCTTCCTAGTGTTTGCTCACAGCACCCAAAACTCCCAATTCAGGACTAAGCCTTCTTGGAACAAAATAACCCCCCAAACAACTGCAGGAAGCATTTGACCTGCTCTGTCACTCAGCTCCAGTGCAGAACTGCAGCAGGTGTAACTTCAGCTTCTGTTCCAAAGCCACATGCCTCCATCTTCATCATCACGGTCAAGAATCTTGTAACTTTTCTCTCTCTTCGTCTAGTTTCTACCACAGGCATGGTTATCCCACCTTACCCACCAGAATAAAATCTAATCCGGGACTGTCCATCTGAATCCCTGGAGATCTTGCCCATCACCTTGAACTTGAAGTTTGCCATCACCTGACGATGGTTCCCTCTTTCGTCGTTTCTAGCGGTTATATCTCATATTCTGCTTCTTCTCTCTGGCACACTAGACATGGAACTTTTCCATCACACCCCTCTATTTCTTTGTCCCAGTTGCCATGAGATCTGAATCAATTGCCCCCCTTTTATCACTTGATAGCGCCCACATTCTTCTATGGTTGTGCAGCGTCTCCCGATTGCCTGACATCTTCATATTGCTGGAGCTATCACGAGGCATCAAGCTAGGTAAAACCAAAGGCCTTGTCTTTGTAGTCTTGGGTTCCAAGCAATTTCCCGGATGTACTCCCAAGCCAGTGGCATGGAACTGGAGAGGATGGCTCAGTGATTAAGAGCTCTTGCAGATGCCCGGGTTTGTTTCCCAGCACCTGCATGGTAGTTCACAACTGCCTGTAACTCCACTTCCGGGAATAACTCCACTTCCGGGAATCCAACACCCTCTTCTGACTTCTGTGGGCATCAGGCAAGAACTCATACACATAAAAAAATTAACTAATTATATTAAAAAGCCATTTGCTGTGTTAATGGAAAGTCCACTCCCCGACAGGCCTGCACCTTCACGCCTCTGTCAATTAGAATACTCACGGGTGCCCCCAGGGCTAGTGCCTGAAGCTTGTTTCCTCAAATTACACGTGGATGGATGCTCAGAGATTGCCAGGCCGCACTCAGGAATCTGAGAAATGCTTTAAGAGCCTCACCCCATCTCTAATTGCCTTAATCTCCAAGTATATGAAGAGACAGCACCACCTTTGTTTTGTGAATTTGCTCAGAAAATAGAGGCCAGGCCTTACCAGCTAGGCTAGGTTCAGAGAGAAAGGAGGCAGTCAAGGAAGGAAGGAAGCTCAGGTCACAGCCAAGGCCAACAAGCAACACAATCAACTAGTTAAGAACTTTAGACTTCTCTCACCAGACGCCAAAATAAGTGACTCTAAGCTCATAAAATTCCTGTAAGCTTCCATTTGCAATTTTCATCATTTTCACTTTATGTTGTTATTGGAAAGGGTGGAGATTTAAAAAGAAAGGGCATTTCGAGTCTGACTGCAGCTGCCTTCTGTGTGAGGGTGACTATGGACAGACGTTGAACATGGGGTTCTGAGGGGACCCTCGTTACCTCCTCTCCCAAATCCCTAGTGGTTCTGAAAAGTCACTGTGCCTTCCAGTCGCCGAGGCTCTGCTGCCATGCAGGCTCCAGCTCAGTCGGTCTGCATCCTGCACCACGTCCCAGGTGCTGCCCCTGGACTGGGCCTAGACTTGCCTTTGTGGGTATATGTGATCCATTTTGTTGCTGTGTGCTGCCCAGGGACAGAGGAACGGCCCCATTGAGCTTTTTGAAAGAAGTATACAATTCCACTTATGTCAGTTTCTGTAAGACTGTGAAATGAGAAACACAGATACCACACCTGATTCATCTATCAGATCACCAGTGTTCAGCCCATGTGGCTATGATCCCAAGGAATTCAGGAAATAAAGCTCTGTAACTCAGAGGAGCAGATCATTTGGTTCCTGTCGGAGAAGGCCACTTGTTGGTTCCTGGCCGCCCAGCTAGCTTAGAGCCAAAATAATCACCCAGAAACTGTACTAATAAAATCATTGCTTGGACCATTAGCTCTGGCTTCTTATTGGTTAACTCTTATATCTTAATCTAACCCATTTTAATAATCTGTGTATCGCCACATGGCTGTAGCTTACCGGGTAAAGTTTCCAGCATCTGTCTCCAGCAGCTCCATCGCTTCTCTGTGACTCTGTCCTGTCCTCTTTGCCCCAGCATAAAGCCTAGCTTTCCCCAACTAGTTCTGTTCTTCCCTGCCATAGGCTCAAAGCAGTTCCTTGTTCATTAACCAATAAAAGCAACACACAGCCAGAAGGACCTCCCACACCAGTTTTCATTTAGCTGCTGCAGTATGCTGGAATGCTGATGTTGCAGGATTTCTGACCTAACCCTTGCACAATGCACCTGCATCCTGTGGAAAAACCCTGACCAAAGCTACTTGAAAGAAAGAAGGCTTCATTTTAGCTTACAGTTCAATGGTACAAGTCCATGGCAGAAAGGTGCTGAATGCCAAGACCACTCGTCACACGACCTCCACAGTCAGGAAACAGAGATGACAGCTGGTGGCCACCTCACTTTCTCCTTTTCATTCAGTCCAGGACCAGTCTATGGATTGCTGCTGCCCACAGTTGAGGTAACCTAGGTAACCTCGTCTGTATAATCCCTCACAAGTGTGTGTGTCTTTTAGGTGATTCCAGATTCCGTGAAGCTGAGGGGACT
>NC_022015.1:46547591-46550171 GCF_000317375.1 Microtus ochrogaster | reverse complement strand
AATGCCAAGAAACTGCTGAGTAAAGATGGTGTGATGGGTTGGAGAGAGAGCCCCGTGGTTAAGAGCACTCACAGCTCTTGTGGAAAACAAGAGTTCAGCTCCCAGCACCCACTTCAGGTGACCCATAACCACCTGTGTCTTCAGCTGCAGGGGATCTGATATCTTCTTTTGACCTCCATGGGTACCCACACACATGAATGACAACAATAATAATACAAACAACAGCTAAATATGAAAAAAGACAGCATCTCGTGACCAAATGGATGCTCAGAGGTTAAAAACACTGTTCTTACAGAGAACTTGGGTTCAGTTTCCAGTACCCACATGGTAGCTTACAATTGTCTTTACTCAAATTCCAGGGGGTCCAAATCCCCTCTTTTGACCACCATGAGCACCAAGCACTCAGTGTCCAGGAACAACACAAACCAAAGGCATTGTTTTGTAAATACAAAAAGATCTTTATTAACTCAACAATAGCAAGGGAAAAAAACCCACAAGAAAAACCATCTGAGACATTTCCTCAAAGAAGATATATAAACGACCAAAAAGTGTTCAACCTAAATAAAAACAAGGAGGACCATTTCACAGCTATTAGGATAGATACAGCATTTTTCAAAATCAAACAATCTACCACCAACAGTATTCTTGTTACTGCCCAGACTGCTGCCCCTTGAAGCAGGAATTAAACCTTTCTGTGGAAAAATGAACAACAAAAACCCAGAAAGCCAAGCATTTGTGTAGAGAAATTTGACTCCTTGTATATCACCAGTGGGTATGTAAAGTAGATTGGCTATTATGGAAAGCAGTTTGAGTTTCCCCAAAAGATCATTATATAATACAGCAATTCTACTCCCAAGTCCATAACACAAATAATCAGAAACCGGTCCTCAGACTAGTGCCTATGTGTTTATGGCAGTTCCAGACATAATAGCTAATAGAGAAACAACAAAAATGTATATCAACAGATGAATAAATTATGCTTTCTTACAATGGAATATTTTTCAGCTATAAAAAGAATGTGATACAGTATGAATTAATCTTTAGACAGCATGCCAGTATAAATCACATATTACAAGGCCATATATTACATGAATCCACTTACACTGAGAGTCCGAATAAGTAAGTCCATGGAGACAGAGTGCTGATTGATTCCTTGCAAAGCAGGAAGCTACTGCACAAACTATGGAGGCTCTTTCTAAAGCAACGAGCATGTCTTGAACCAGTTAAGTGATGATTGCACAACCTGTTGAAGATGCTAAATGCCACTGGACTGTGGCTCTAAGTGGGGGATTTTATTCTGTGTAACTCACCCCATTAAAACACACATGCACACGCAACAGACACAGACACACACACTCTTTCAGAGTCCACAGAGTTCAGAAGTCCTAGAAACAAAGACTGACAGGGATGTGCTATTTCTTTGGCCCTAGGGAAGTTCTCCATTCCTTGCTCTTTCCATCTCTACAAAACACTGCCATTCTTTGGCTGTGACTTCTTCCTGTAATATCTTCAAAGCTAGCCTCACACTCAGATCTCTGTTTTTAATGTCAATGTTCGCCACTGCAGCTCCTTTTCCAACACGACCCTTTCATGGCCCACCCCCAATACATGGGCCCTTGTGAGAACTGCAGCTCTACTTGTATCAGACACGCTCCTGCACTCCACAGCCTCATCCCAGCTGCAATGTTCCTTTTGTCATGCAGAATAACAAAGGCCCAGTCCTATGATTTCAGTGTGACCCCAACAGCTCATGTGGTGGAGACTTAACACCTCATATTTATGTTAATAGAATTTGGAGGTGTACAGTTTTGGGCAAATAACTAAGGTTCGACTGGTAAAATTCCTGTGGCTTTCCTTAGTCCTTCCTCACCAGAGTAAGAAAACGCCACATCTTGCTTGAAGCTTACATGCTTACCGTTTTATTCAGAATGTTTCTGAAAGCTGTGGCTAACTGCCCAAGGTGAAGCCAGTCAACATCCCCTCAAAAATGAGGGGAACATGTGAGCCCCTATCTCTAGCTGAGACTATTAGGGTACAGGCATTGCAAGAACAAGAAATTAGCATGCTTGTCTATCCCAAAGGCCCTCATTAGGTCTGAGCATGTATAGGAACCATGCTTGTTCTAGAACTACCCAAACTCTACACAAGTCAATGAGTCTACTCTTTATAAATTACCTGCTTTAGGGTGTTTAGTTACAGAAGCAGAAAATGGGCCAAGACATCAAGTTTTCAGGGATTCAAATGTCAACATCTTAAAAAGGCCATTACTGTCTGTCCCATATTATACCCCTCTCTCCACTTATCTTCTTCCATGCTCAAGTTAGCCAGTGATGTGGTTTGTCATCATGATATTCAACTTTATAGTTGACAGCACTACTCTTTATATTTTTTGGATAGTAGGCTTTTTCCATGTTTTTAATTTTTTCTTTGACAATTCATAAATGTACATGATGTATTTTGATTATATCCATGCCCTGTCTCTTTGTCTCCTTTTATTCTCCCTCTTTCCAGTCTTTCTTTCAAATACTACTCTCCTATTTTCATGTATTTAAAAGGGTAATAAAGCCGGGCGATGGTGGC
>NC_022015.1:46544346-46546492 GCF_000317375.1 Microtus ochrogaster | reverse complement strand
ACATTGAATGTATCTTTACACATTTCAAAGTACTGTCACCCAGGAATACAGCCTGGCACACCAAAGGAAAGGGAGCTTATAGGACAGCCTCGTTAAGAAAAGCCAAGACTCTGTGGTGGCACACACCCAGAATCCTAGCAATCCAGAGGCCGAGGCAAGAGGATTTTGAGTCTGAGCTAGCCTGGGCTACACAGTGAGACCCTATCTCAAAGAACAAAACAAAAACAAGAAGAAGAAGCGGGGGTGGGGGAGTGCCAGAACAATTTAGATGGGTTCATTTTTAGACACTAACCTAAAGACTCTCTGTTCTGTTTTTAAAATCAGGCTTGAAATGATAGAACTTTTGGTTGTCTCGTGGATCTATTTGATTCACCAACTCTCAGGACCAGTTTACCAAAACTTGGCATTGATTTCCACTGCACATTTCTTGCAAGCCCAACTGGTCTAGAGAGCAAATTGCTATCAGTCTCAGGAAGCAGCTGTATAGGCCAGGCCCCCTCCTTCCTGGGCCTCTTAAGGGAAAGACCATTCAATTGTCTGCCTCAAAGAAACTGTAATTGCTGCCAATTATTCTGACTTTGACCTAGAACTCTTGTTTATGCAAAGCACAGTAAGGTATTTTATGAGTGTGCAGGGGTTCCTGGAAGAGCAAAGAACATTCTTTGTTCGATGCGTGATCCTAGAGTTGAGGCAGGAGGTACATTTCATCCTCAGAGCCTTCACCTAAGTCAGCCTTGCCTTTATTGGCACATGTTTGTTGAAATGGGAGGGGGCTGTTTGCTCGTCCAGGGTGGAGAAGCACTGAGGGTAGCTAGATATTGCCTTTTTCCTCTCCCCTCAGGTTATAATCTTTCTTCAGTATACAGAGTAAACTGTCCATGACCTGAAGCCATGCTGAGGGCTGGAGTTGCCTACTCAAGCACACCGTTCCTTGGTTGACTCATACTGGATTTTAATTATGGTCACCCGAGTTATTGCCTTCAGTACCAAGAAGTTCCTTTTCTAGAATGTCGCTTTGCAGACTCTGTCTTGTGTAACCAGGAAACATTAAACGGGAGGGAGAGCAACGTCTCCATGCCTCTCTGAGGTCGGGGAAAGTAGTGCAAAACCAGTTAGAAACACAACAAAATCCCCCACCATTCCCCAGCTTTCCCTGGTCAACTTCTAAGCAATCTTTCTCTGTAAAATAGTTTCTAAACATAGCCTTTGCAGCAGAGAAATCTCATCAGTCTGCATTGTCTGGGGAGCATGGGTAAAATTCACAAATGCAACAGAACTAAGGTTGAGCACCATCCCCCATATTCTGCGTGCCTTGAAACCATCCTCAGATGCCCTACCTTTTCCATAAGAGCCCTAATGTCACAAATTCTTTCCTACCATCCCACAAAGTGATTCGCAGGTCCCCAGCCATGAGAAACAGTCTGATTCAGAACGAGGGACAGAACAAACACTAGCACAGGATGAGGGAAGTAATCTTAAATCTTTTTAATTCTCAAAAATTAATTATTTTCATGTGTTTGGGTGTTTTGCCTACAAATATGTCCATGTACCACCAGCATGCGGTACCTGTGTAGGCCAGAAGGCATTGAGTCGCCTGAGACTGGAATTATGTATAGCTGTGAGCCACATGTGGGTGCTGGGAATCAAATCCATGTCCTCAGAGAAAAGAGCAGTCCTCTCAACTGTGGAGCCATCTCTCCAGTCCCTGGAAATTTATATTTGTGTATGTGTGTGTGCGCGCTCACGCGTGCATGTATATGTGAGTGCCTTTGGAAGGCAAAAGAAACTGTCAGGCCCTCTGGACTTGGAGTTCCAGGTAGCTGTGACCTGTTACATGGCTGCTGGGGACCAAATTCTGATCCCCTTCAAGTGCTGAGCCATCTTTCCTGCCCCAGGAGAAAACACCTTCTTAAAGGACCATTAATTAATTCATGAAGCAAGCAGACATCTCCTAGGTTATACACATGGACACCTCTCAGGATAATATTATTGCTCATCAACACAAACCTCCCACATGGACTCTTTTTCCAAGCTCTGCAGCGCACATTCAGCTGTACTGTTCACCTTTCTGCATAGCAACCCATAGGCCAAACATCCTACTAAGAATGGCGTACTAGCCATGTGTGGCGTCACACGCCTTTTATCC
>NC_022015.1:46536295-46544086 GCF_000317375.1 Microtus ochrogaster | reverse complement strand
ACACATTGAATGTATCTTTACACACATTGAATGTATCTTTACACATTTCAAAGTACTGTCACCCAGGAATACAGCTAGGATCTAAATGTGGCTTTGCAACAGGAGATTCTGTTATTCTCTAGGAACAGACAAGGGAGACAACCTTGAAAGAGTCTTCCCTAGAGGCAGATGCTGTCCTGGAATGCTGCACGTGGGGAGCACTTTGTAACCGTTTCCATCAATTGGGGTTCCCACAGCCTCCTCTGGTCACCTACTACATCGCGCTAACACACAGGGCTCCTATTCGAATAGAATGTTCTATCTTTGCTTTCAAATCCTTGGTTCTCCATCGTGAAATTATAGGACAATTGTTAATGACAAGAAATAAAATCAATCGATCACTCTTCTGTCTCCTTCTCCTTCTCCCTCTCCCATCTCCTCCCCTTACCCTGTTAGTCAGAAGAACAAAAGTCCAGGTTTAGGATAAAGTGTCCCTGGATTCAAACCGAGATTCCTTCTTTCCAAACTGATCAATCTACTTTGTGGGGAGTGTCTCCCCCAAGCCTTCCTTTTCTCATGTGTTAATAGAGATAACTACAAGGCAGCCAATTGTCTGCGTTTGGCAGGGGTTAAAGAATGTTCTTTTGAGACAGTACATGAGAAGCATATACCCATCTCTCTGACCTAACAAATGTGTTGGAGAACACAGATAATTCCAACAGAAAACCCACTCTCTTGCTTTAAATCCTTCCTTGGCTCCACGTTCTGGCAGCTAATATCAAAGCCTCCTCCCTGGCACTGTGGGTCCTCTGAGATGCTTTTCAGATGAAGTCTGCAATGCTCCCCAAGGCACCCCCTCAATTTGCAAGCGTTTTCTGATCCACTAGGATGAGCCGATGTCCAACACCTTCTTCTCTCAGCCAAGAGAGTGAGTCTTGAATCCAAATTTAAGTTGGAGGGTCATGAACTAATAAACTATTGAAAGGGTCGATGGGATGGAGAAAGGGCTCTGTGTAAGAGCACTTGCTGCTCCTGTAGAAGACTTAGCTTTGGTTTCTACACCTACATGTGGTTCATAACACCTGCAGCTCAAGTTGCATGGGATCCAATGTCCTCTCCTGACCTCCAAGGGTACCAGGTATGCAAGTGGTACACAGACATACATACAACCAAAATACTTACATGTAAAACTTTTTTAAAGTAAAATTTCTGAAGGTGTGTGTGTGTGTGTGTGTGTGTTTACACTTACAGAATGTTAGTTTATTTTCATTAGTTACAAAGATTGTGATTTTTTAAAAAAAATTCCTGGGTTTTTCTAGATCCTCATGAACCTGGTCTCTTGGGTGCAGTGTCCTTGGTGGCAACCACTGGTTTTCTGTTAGCAATGATCACCCATTTAAATAGAAAGGACAAATTTTGTCCAGGTTTACTAGGGCCATTGTAATCCCACAAAGTCCACACTAGCCTGACTTCCTTCTTAGCGTACATCCCTGTCTGCCCCTCAAAGGGTAGCAATTTCTTTTCTGAATCCTACTGGTCCTCAATTCTTCATTAACACTTGATTCATCTGCTTTACGTTTTTCTTTCCCCCTTTTTATCCCCAGCAGCTACATTTGTTGTTACACAAGACCATATTCTTGCTGCGTGGTCCCCCTTGAAGCACCAGTCCCTTGACCCAGGACCCAGCCTGCGCCTATACCTGGCTTATCACCAGATATGAAAAACTACTTGATTAATACTTATTCAAATTAAATTTGTTCATTGACATTTTCATACGTGAACTTAAAGCATCCTCATCACACCCCCCTCCTTGCTTCCTCCCACCCACCCCTGCCAACTGCTTCCTTCTCTACAAGTCCCCTTTTCCATATCCATGTGTTTTGTTGTGAGACCCAGCGAGTTTTAACTATCTCCATCTGGGACCAGTTATATGGTTGTACATTTGAAACACTCCATTGGATGCTGGTGGATTAACAGTTGATATCTGTGTCTTCCCATCTTCAGCTCTTGCCCTTCTCCCATCCCTCTTCTGCACTATCTCTGAGCTCTGAGCCTTCTTAGTCATGACTGAGCCCTCAGCTTCCAGTTATTCCCAGCACTGTGAACAGTCACGTCTCTGCATCCACCGCTTTTCACTGTGGAGAGAGGCTTGTCAAGGGCTCCTCAGCCGTTCCTCCAGCTATGCCTTTGCACACAACCACACCCCTGAGTGATGCTTTTAATCAACTAAGAACTAGGGAAAGTTGGGCTGATTTTTCCTCCTGGCCTGGGATAAATGCTGATGATCAACTAAGCCTAGGAAAAGCAGCGGGTGACCCAGAGGTGGAGGGCAGAGAGAAGGTGCGTTTGAGAGACTCAGGGTCTAGGTATGTCCGAAGTCCAGCTTTAAATTTCGCTCTTGGTTCATTTGCAGGAAGAAAAATTCTTCCACTCCTTACTGAGATGTGTTCCAGTTCTGTATCCAGTTGAGGCTGTATTTTAATCGGACATTATCCTTAGGCATTATTAATCACACAACACCCACTGGGAGTGAAAAGCCTATGATCTGCCATCTCAGAGGCGGCGGCAGTATCTCAGATGAACCAGCCATCTTTGCTTCTTTCTGTTCCATGGGCACTGTCTCGTGTGTAGTACATACTGGTCTCCAGCATACAATCTTCTTGCCTTTGCCTCCTGAGAGCTGGGATCCCAGGCCCAGCCACCACACCTGGCTTCAAAGGCTGAAAGAGATGCAAAGCCTGCTAGGGGCTGAGCAGCAGGTACCTGTCTTCCCTCTGCCACCCAGACCAGGGCAAAAGAAAGTTGAGAGAAGTGGGGAGGAGGAAGAGGAAGAAAAGGGAGGAGAAGAAGGTATTTTGAACCGTTTCTTTTTTTTTTTTGCCTAACATCTCAGAATATAAAGGGCCCTGTACAACCAAGGCATCGGTGTGCAGAATTCTCTGTAGCACAGGGAAGTAGACGTGGTTAGGTGAGGGGAGTAAGATTACATAATTCCACAGACGAAATAAACTACAATTACAGACATATACATTTACGGGGATATGCATATGTACACACACATGGGGTTTGAACCTGAAATGCTCCCTCTGGGGTTATGTTTTGAATGCTTGTTCTCCCGATGGTGGCCCTACTTTGGTAGGCTGTGGGACCAACCTTTAAAGGCTGGGAGCGGAAGGAATTTATTGAAGGTGGGCTTTCATGGTTACTCTAAATCCCTGGTCTGGCTGCATTGTTTCTACTTCCTGGTCCACCATAATGTGCTCTGCCTCGGGTTCCCACGCAACAGACTGCAGTGCTCTGCCTCGTGTTCCTAACACCACGGACTGTGGTGCTCCTCCACGCCTTCCTCTTCATGAAGACTGAAATCCTCAGAAACCAGGAGCACAAATCAATGTCCTCCCTTACAGCGTCATAGCCACACAGGAGTCACGAAGGAAGGAGAAGGTGAGCTTCCATGGCTGCCGGCCTGCGCTGCTCTCCAGCAACCTTAAATAGTGTAATTACAAAAACAAGTCTCGTTGTGTCTCTCACACCGTATTTTCTTTCTTTTGGGCTGAGAAGAACTTCTGATGCCCGAAACACACTGCCAGCTGGCTGTGGTAAAGGAACTTCTCTACTCTCCCAAGTGTGAAAGGGTCCTGGAACACTTCGAAGGTGTAGTAGTTTGGCTGATATCTACAACAGGTAAAGGCACCAGAGGCTTTATGTGGTAAGAAGCCTCTGGTTTGGGTATAATGGAGTTGGCAATTTTCTTGAAATGAACTGCGTTGAACTTGACCTTGGCACTACTGAGTTTGCTGAAGTTTCTATTCAATGATTGTATCTTCGCTGTGTGCTTGGCAGGGCAGTGTTCAGTCTGAGTCTGCTGCAAAGAATCTCTTTTTGAAAAGGAGAGAGATGCCGTGTTTTGAAAGAATAGGAGCACTGTGAACTTTGTGGAACAGAAAGAGACGTAACTGTTACTTTGTGTACAAGCACCTATTCCTAAATTAAGCCTCCCCAAGACCTTGATCTGCCTGAAATGCTACCCCCTAGGACCCCCACTAACCTTCAATGTCCAGTTCAAACTTCACCCCTTGCAGGAAATCTGCCTGCCTCCAAACTACCACAGCTCTTCCCAGCAGGCTTTGCACGCTGTGCAATATTGCTGGGTCCATAGCCCCATCCTACTATGGCCTACCATTGTGACATCTTTATACTTGCATTGCTTGTACCATGTGACATGGCCTAGCAGTCTGCAGCTGATGCTTGGTGAATATTTGAAAAATACAAGCCTAGATTTCTTCCTGGGCATATCTTGTCAAGGATTTGAAGGGGCGAAGTAGGTGAATTATACTTCTGGACTCCAAATGGGTTGCTGTAACTTGACTGTGGACGCACAGGATGAATTCTCATTATGAATATCTCCAGTGCTTCTCTCCAGCACTGTTTCTGTTCAATGATAACAGCCTCACCTCCAGGCATCCCATGTGGTCTGTGCACATGCAAAATACACGCAGAATTGTGCAGAAGATGAGACCTGTGGCTATTTCATCTCCTCCGTCCTTAGGGTCTCACAGGTGAGTAAGCAGTGGGACTCTGGTTCAGAGCCTTTGCCCCTATCCAACCCCGCAGGCCACTCCCTTCCGGACCGTTGTTCCCAGAGCTAAATATGATGATGCGATTATAAAGCACAGCACTTCTCATTTCCCTCTTGCTGCCTGCTGAGCTCAAGAAGCCCACGCTATCACTCAAAGGCCTGCGAATGTGATAATGTAAGCCTGGCAGCTGTAGACACAGAAAGTGAAGTTCACTGCAGCAGAGCTCAAATTGCAACCATTTTGACAGGAGAGCCAGGAACACCATGCTGGGGGCTGCTAGGGTGTGTTCACGAGACAAGCGCCTCTTCCCTGCTTCATCTTTTTTTTTTTCTTTTAAACCAAGATATGAGTCTTTGGAAATATTGTCCAACCATGGAGCTGTGTTTATCTCCCAGAAAGGAAAAAAGGAAAGTGCCCACCCGGGCTCCCTTACACCCCAGGGAGGAAGCTGCTCTCTGCTCAGCATGAATGCCTTGCCAAGTGTGCTGAATATAAAAATGCCTGGCATCCCAAGTGTTTTTAAACACAAAATGCAACAGGACTCTGTGTCTTTCTGCGTTTGACATGCTCCTCTCTGAAAGCCAGCAATGTGTCAGTGCATCAACTGCAGTGTCATTAAGCAAATGTCATTCATTGTGCCAAACATAAACGTAAGTGCTGGGGATAATAAAAGGATGTGATTTTCCTGAGGACCGAAATTAGTCTTATTTTTTTTTAAAGCTGATTAGAAAGGTCTTCAGTGGAGGACAATGGTTTATAGTAACTTCTGTCCAAACAAAGACTTCTAGCTGTTTGGGGGCTACATTGCCGAGGATTAGAATAGAGACCTAAGTAAGAAATTGTAAAGGCTTTCTTTCATGGTACAGGGCTGCTTTCTTCTTGTAGGCCTCCTCCCCCAGCATGCTAGACCAAGTCCTTCTGATGGTAAGATACATTGTAGATCAACTGCCTGTCCTGCTGGCTTCCTGAGCTCACGTGGGGGAAAGGAGTAGAAACGAGATAAAGTTGCCCTCAATTCTCACTATCTCATTTCACGTCTTGAACTTCAGTCCCGATGGGTATACGGAAGGGCAAGCCAACACTTAGCGCCTTGCTCCTGACGAGCAGCATTCCACAGGCTAACATTCCACCTACCACACGTGCTCTGAGGACCAGTCCTGTGTCCAAATCTCGTTTAGTTCTCCCCATGGATACTGCCTTAGTAGCTTGAACATCTCTGGAGCACTGATAGGCAAATCTAGCAGAAACAGCTACAGCTCAGCAACCTTGAATGGAAACAGTGTAACTCTAAAGATGTGATACCAAACCCTCAGCATCAAGACTATCATGCCAAGAAACCTATGGACAGATTTTTCCCTCAAGATTCTTTTCCTATCCATTTTAGATGCCCCCTATTGAATTTTTCAATTTGATGTGTATGAGTGTTTTTGCTTGAATGTATTAATGTGCACTACATACATGCCTGGTGCCCAGGGGACCAGAAGACCAGAAGAGTACATTAGATCCCCTGGAACTAGAGTGATAGACGCTTGTGACCAACCATGTAGGTGCTGAAAACGGAGTCCAGGTCCCTTATAAGAGCAGCAAGTGCTCTTAACCCTTGAGCTAACTCTCCAGCCCCTCTCTAGAAAATTGTAAAATATTGCTCTTTCCCTCCTCTTCCATTTCTGGAGCTCTTCTTGGTAGAATTTTTTTTTTTTGAAGTAGAAAGAAAAATAAGATCATCTGAGAAAATTCTATCTCTAATAAAATTTTCTGTTAAAAAGGTTTTGTTTCAGCACATGAAAACCTTAACTGCACTGAATCTTGACATTTCTTCCATACTCCCTAGACCATTTGGTCATTTGATATAACTGTGGCACTGTTCTGTAGGGCCAAACAAAGAAGCTATTACTTCTTAGGAGGGTGGCCAGAGGTTGGAACTAATCTGAGCATGCGCCTGATTAAGCAGTTCTTGTTTCCCCACCTAGGAAAAATGGGCAAACTCAGATAAAACCCACTCCTTACTTTGGATCCCTCTTACCCCCACACGTGTGAAGACCCAGAGCCAAGAGTCTATGGTGGTTTCTAAACTCTCAGTCAGTATTTTAGTTTTGGTTTTGTTTTGTTGTCTGTCTTCTTTTTTTAAAATCATGTTAGACATTTATCTACCCAATCCAGTCACACTCCTCAGAGCTGGTACTGGGTACTTCTTGGTACCCAGAAACATCTGTTTGTTAATTAATTAATTAATTTTCTTTTTTGCCCTTCCCTTCTATTTTCCTTCCACCCTTTCCTCTTTTTGCCTAAGTTTAGGTCCTTGAATCCAAGGCCTCACTCATACATAGCCAAGTGCTACTACTGAGCTACATCTGCCTCTCACCAATGAGAATCTGAGAAATCTAATCCAGGAAAGCAGAGGGTTTTCTGCTGTGCACTTGGAGGATCCCATTGCCCCTGAAACTCAAGGAAGAAGCAAAGAACTAGGATAAGCCGCTCCTCAGAGTTCTCAGCCCTGGCTGCTTTAACCATAAGGAAATGCACAACACAACTGGATTCAGGCAAAGGTCAAGAGGTCTCCATCCTTCTGCCTATGCAGGCTCTGATTCGCTGCTTGGTGTGCAGCTTCCAGAAGCCCCCTTTCAGTGAGAAGTCCCATGTTTGGTACTAAGTTTCACCAACCAATTCATCAAAACCAGTGATGCACTCATTTACTGCCTGAGCTCCTATTTAGTCACTTTGAATAGAATTTTTACTATTTCTTTGAGAATTTCATATAATGTATTTTGATCATGTTTGCTCGCTAGTTCTTCCCCTACTACTCTCTATCCCCACAACTTTGTGTCCTGCTGTTTTGTCTTTAAATCATCCATAACATCCTATCAGTGCTACCCATAAACTCCTGAGTGTGGAGACATCCATTTGAACATGGTCACCTTACCATGGGCCATATTGTACTGGCTAATTTTATGTCAAGTTGACATAACCTGAAGTCATCAGAGAGAAGGAAACCTCAATTGAGAAAATGCCTCTGTAAGATGGGACTGTAAGCAAGCCTGAAGGGCATTTTTTTAATGAGTGATTGATGAAGGACGGCTCAGCCCATTGTGGGTGGTGCCACTCCTGGGCTGATGGTCCTAGGTTCTATAAAAAAGCATGCTGGGGCCGGGCGGTGGTGGCGCATGCCTTTAATCCCAGCACTCGGGAGGCAGAGGCAGGCGGATCTCTGTGAGTTCGAGACCAGCCTGGTCTA
>NC_022015.1:46529661-46536181 GCF_000317375.1 Microtus ochrogaster | reverse complement strand
AGCAGCACTCCTCCATGACTCCCGCAGGTCCTTTGCCCTGCTTGAGTTCCTTCGCCTGGTCCTTGCCCTGTCCTGACTTCCTCTGATGATGAACTGTGGTATGGGGAAAGAGAAGCTGAATAAACTCTTTCTTCCCCAAGTTTCTTTGGGCATGGTGTTTCCTCACAGCAATAACAACCCTCAGATACACACTCGAAAGGAAAACTGACTGTCCTTCTCCTAGAAGTCACCAATTGTCTGCCACTCCTTGGTTGGGGGTGGGAGCTCCTGAGTCCTTTCCCTGCCCATGCTAGAATGTTGTGTAGATCTTCCACAGTCACCATGGGCTCTGTGAGTTCACGAGAGCAATGGCCCTGCCATGTTCAGAAGACATGGTTCCACTCCAGACCTCCTTGGCTTCTGCCTGACAGTCCTTTCACACTCTCTTCTGTGACAATCCCTGAACACTGGGAGTGTGTGTAAATATATATGTCCCACGTGTGCTTGAGTGTGCTTGAGTGTGCTTATTCCCTATACTTGGACTACATGTCAGTTTTTTAGTTGACTGCCAACCATTGCGCATATAAACTTATCTGATGAGGTTTGAGAACTACACTAATTTATAGGTATAGAGATATACATTTAGAAAGCAGTTTGATATTGCATGCATTTAACTGAGTAACAGTGATATATTTATCCCTGGGGCCTGTGCTTGCCAACCAAGGATTCTTGGACAGATTTTTAGTACCAGGCATGTGTTTCCTCCTATAGAGTGGGCTTTAAATACAATCAGGAAACATTTGGTTGCTTCCATAAAACATTTGTACCACTATTATAGCAGTGGGCACATCTTGCTATACTTGTCGTTATTATAGTTCACCATGCTCTCAGCTACAGAAGACTATTGATGACTTTGTTTCCCTAGCAACCTACATCACAACTTCTTATGAAAGCTCTCAAGCTTCCTGGTCAATATCAGTTTGATTGGGGGCTGGAGAGATGGCTCAGAGGTTAAGAGCACTGGCTGCTCTTCCAGAGGTCCTGAGTTCAATTCCCAGCATCCACATAGTGGCTCAAATCCATCTGTGCTGAGATCTGGCCCCCTCCTCTGGCGTGCGGGCATACATCGAGGCAGAATGTTGTATACATAATAAATAAATAAATCTTTAAAAAAAATATCAGCTTGATTTCTCTATGTCCTGTGAACAATGTATGTGGTGTTTCAATAATAAAACAGGGTCTTATTATCAAGTCTTTATGGGCAACCAGGAGTAATAGCAATAGTGTGTGTGTGTGTGTGTGTGTGTGTGTGTGTGTGTGTGTGTGTGTTTTCCTTTGGTTTTCCAGGACACTTCTGACCAACTCATGTGGAGTTATGTCACACTTGATATTGTACTTTTTCTTTGTCAACCCATGGCTTTTTAGGAGGTTTATTATCTCTTGTGAAGGGTAATGCCAATTAAACTCCTTTGTGTGAATATATGTTCCACATACACGTGTATATATACACATATAGTATATATATCTTATAACATAGTAGGTTTACATATGGCTTGTTCAGACATCCTTGGTGTCCCCTCCTCGCTCTACTGCTTCATCACTCCCCACTTAAGCCTGTCTCTCAATCCCCCCCCCCCCCCCCCCCGTCTCCTGTTTACTTCTGAATAATAAAGCAGGAGCTGGGATAGAGACAGGGACAGCACTGTATCTGATCTCAGGGAGTGACAGCCTACGTGGATACAGACAGGAAAATGTATAATAGCAGTGTAAGAAACCTGAAAACAGACACACCAACTACATCAAGAATTTGGAGATTATCATTTAGTTATTACTCAGGCGAGAAGATCTGGGAATGCCTTACAGGGTAATCACTATTTGTGTGAGGAGTTTCCTACCAGGAATTGGGACAGCCAGGACACAACATTCCAAACAGTGAAAACAACTTGGCGGTGTCACAGGGGGCCTGGCACAAACACTGCTCTTAACATCTTGACTTGAATGTCTTTATCAAGTTGTTAGGTCGCTGGGAAAAAAGAATGTCCTGGAAGAAAGGACAACAGAAAAAGAGCCTCAAAGGTATGGTGATGAAAGCAAGCCCCCCACTGGGACACTGAGCACCCTGGGGCTCTCGGCCAGTTACACCACCTGCAGCAGGTTTGCCTCGAGAGGTGACCTTTTCCTAATTCCCCATCAAGGCTATACTAGCCAATAAATGTTAGTTGTGCAGAACACAAAGCTGAGTGGGAACAAATGCCATAAGTTCTGAACCGAGATAAGTGAGTGCCAGTCCTGGGAAACCTGCCACGATCTGCTTCCAGTAATAGCTTGGTCAAGTCCACATGTATTGGCCAAGGAATTGCTGGCCCAGGAGCTGACGGGTGCATCTGAACCTCCTGCAGCCTGAGGCATCTCCCAGTGAGGCATCCCTTCCCCTCTCCATCAAGTCAAATTACAGAATGCTAAGATTACAGCCACCCAGCTCATGGTGCCCATGGACAATAATGCTGGCAGTTAAATTTTATTTTTTTAAAGTATTAATTGATATAGAGCGATTATATATAATAAAGAGGGGGAGTCTTAATTGTAGGGGAACTCTACACTCAACTCAGGTTTGAAATCCAGTCTGGGCAGCTGGTTGAAGCCCAGACCCTACCTATGTGCTCACCAGAGCTAGGGAATGTCTTTGCAGCCCACAGCCTTGGGTCTACAGCTTTTCATGCAAGGTTCCAGCTTCCTCTATGCCCACTTCTGGGTCTTAGGACAGTTTCACGATAGCCTACAGCTCCCAGATTATAGCAACCAGTTCCCCACACTTGGCACGATTGCACTTGCCCTATAAACCAGAGCAAGTCTTCTCCTCACCTCAAAGCCTTGAAATTACAGGTACTCACAAAAGCCCGGGCATCACCCAAAATTGCCTCTTAATGATGGGGGACAATCCCGATAGCTCCAGAATGGTGGTTGTCAATGCTAGGAGCTTCAGTCCCACCAAGCGCTTGCTTGGCATGGCTTAGAGGCATTCCTGGGTACCCGCCTCCCCCAGCTCCAGAACCACAGGTTCCAGTGTCTGCCTACTGTTGGAAGGGTTCATTCAATGGATAGCAACTGTTCCTTAAAGTTTCCTCTCAGAAACAATTCTTCGAAGACTCCCAGGACTACAGGATCTCTGTGTCAGAGTGATTACTGTGACTCGTAGGTGCACATAGATGGTCTGGCAGTTAAATCTTACCTACAGCCTCTCCTGGTCAAGCCTATACTGTTTGGAATTGTGAGGCTCTGAGCATCTCTCATAGAACTGAGAGGCTCTGGTGTCTCTCAACGTCCTGTGTTCTCTCCTTGCCTCATCATTTACCATTGTCCTCTCAGAGTTAGCTTCGCCTGGTGCCCCTGTTTAAAGAGGAGTTTGGTCTCATGCCCTCATTAAGGACGATGCTTGACTGAATGCACAAACACTGCATTTGCCACGAAGCTGACTCAGGTTGACAGCCTTTGTTTCATTGGGGTCCCGCTGCCTCTTTTCCAGACAAGTGCAATCTCTGTCCGTGCTAATGCTTGCTTGCAGCCTGACTATTTTTTTTTTCAAGATAGACAAAACCAATTCACATTCTGACCACATAGCAAATGTTATGAGTTTTGGTGAATTGTGTGAAAGAGAAGCCCAGAATTATTTAGCCAACTCATTCTGTGGCTGTGTGGGTGCTCCTCTAGCCTCTCTGTGTTGCTCAAGCACCCCCAGGAGAGAGTTGGTTTACAGCACTGGGTCTGTCTCCTTCACTCTCCTCTCCACACAGAGCCAAGAATTTTTTGCCCTGCATCCACAGGAAGACATATTTCTCATGTGAGCTCCATTTCCTTTTTTATTTCAAATGCTCTGATATCTCCAAGTCCTTCATATTTTTTTTTTTTACACAGAAGCCTACACCTTGCATTTGTACTGTGTGGAAAAATTCTATTTCTTATTCAGCACATGCTTAAACTACCACCTAACTTATCAGTGGGCTGCACGTCTTAAATGATAGCTCTTCAACTCTGCTACCTTCTATAAAGCAGGACAAACATCCTGTCATGCCAGGTTCCCAACAAACACACAATTGCCAAAGTGTGGCCAGCAGAGCTCCACACAGCAGCCTCCCGTGGAAAATCACCGCTTCATTGTATCTGTAGTCTGTGCTCAGGAAAAACCCTACTTATATTAAAACCAGATAGCACCTGCTACTTAAAGCATCGTCCTGCTTCTTGATTATTACATCATTTCTTGGAAATTGGAATGAGGAATGGGTGGGGTATGAGGTGCTTTGGTCTGTTGACTATAAACATCTCATGTCCATTAAAGCAGCCCTCAGGACACACCTATTTGTGCTATCAGGAAAGAGTCCCAGGTTCCAACCAGCTGGGAGAAGCGAGAAGAGTGTGAAGATTAGCCTGAGTTGTTGGTTCTTACCCTGAGAACCACCAAGGGTTGGTCAACAGCATATCATCGAACACAAAAAGCACAGAAATATCTAGACTGGTACTCCCTGCATGCCATATGAAACATTATTTTCAATATGGGATAGAGATTTTAGGGTATGATTAAATAGTAGTTATTATTTTTGTAGATGTAAAACCTTAGATCTATTTCCTACTGAGACAATATTGATAGAACCCTGTGATACTATAACTAAGGCAATTTATAGGAGAAACGGTTTATTTGGGGCTTACAGTTTCAGGGGCTAAAGTCCACGACCATCATGGTGGGGAGCATGGAAGCAGAAAGGCATGGTGCTAGACCAGTAGTTGAGAGTTCACAGCTTGAGATACAAGAAACAATCAGAAAGAGCTAAATGGAAATGGCTTGGATTTTTTTTTTCTTTTCTTTGGAAACCACAAAGCCCATTCACAGTGATACATCTCCTCCAGTAAGCTCATACCTCCTAATCCTTCCCAAACAGTTCCACCAACCAGGAACCAAGAATTCAAACATATGAACCTATGGGGGCCATTCTTATTCCAACCCAAGTGGCCAGTGTTCCTTCTTCATTTCCCCTTTCCTCGGTGAGGAAGGCTTGGATGAAAACATTTGCTCTTCTATGTCCAAAAGCAAAGCCAACCCAGCAAAGCCTTCTAAGATGACAGTCCCATGAGTTCACACGCCAACATTCATCCTCTGGGTGACCATGGACAGGTGGATAACAGGATAAGTGGACTTGCTCCAGTCCCATGCCCATGATGCCACTGGAATAAATGTGAGACACACAGCATCTGCCTTGCCTTTCTTCTTAAGCACCCAGTAGTCCTGATGATCCAATTATGAATCTTTACCAAGGAAGTTAGATGGCTTGGGGAAAAAAAACACATACTCCAGAGACCAAAAATCCAAACTCAAGCCACATTTCCATCATTGGCTAAATGCAGTTGAACTTCTACAAATGAAAACAGGAAGCAATAGTTGACATTACAGGGTCACAATGAGAACCGGATTAAATACAGAAAGAGATGCATGTCAATTCTGAAGCATCAGCAATTATTAGACCATTTATCCTTGTTGATTTCAGCATTGCCAGTCTAGCTGCATCACAGTCCAGGTAAAATACACCCTTCGATCTCAGCTTTGTCTTACGGCTCTAGTGAAGCTGTTCTCAACCTGTGGGTTGTGACCACCTTGGGAGTCAAATATCAAATATTCATAACAGTAGCAAAGTTCCAGTTATGAAGTAGCAACAAGTCACCATAACATGAAAAACTGTATTAAAGAGTCAAGCATTAGGAAGGTTGAGAACCACCCCTCCAATGCGATGGAACTCACTATGTATTCCATGGACTAAGGCTTCACCTTCAAACATTAATGAAAAGCAAAGCAGATTTTGAGCTTTGTATTTGTGTGCTTGAAAACTTAAACTTGGTTCTTAACTATAGTAACTATATAAACAACCTCAATTTTTTAAAGGCAAGACTTCTCTGTTAGCCCTGGTTGTCCTGGAGCTCACTCTATAGTCCAGACTGGCCTTGAACTCAGAGATATCTGCCTGCCTCTGCCTCCCAAGTGCTAGAATAAAAGGTAGATACCTTCACCACTGGGCAATGTTACACTTTTAATTAGAATTTTGTGATTTTGTTTTGTTTTGGGTGCTAGACTCTTACCTCGGGGCCATAGAACTTGTAAGGCAAGTGATTTACCATGAATTATATGTCCCAATCCCTAGAAGGTTTAAATGAAAACACAGCCTGGATCCAGCAAGTACAGGAACCAGAGTGACTTTGTTGTACACAAATTCCTGCAGATACCAATTAGGAAGAACCCATTTGGGGGTCTCAGCTGTGTTAACTGAAGACATTAGAAGTGGGAAACAAAAGAAAATTCCTTGGGCTAACTGGGAAAAGGCTCAACTCAGCCATTTGTTGGCTCAGACCCACTAATGTGTCGCTGCTTTTGTGTTTCTACACTGAGGACACAGGAAGACTGTGTTTCCCCACTGTACAGAGACCATCACAGACTAGAGCCACCATCAGAATGCTCCTCCTTCTTCCTTTCCTCTCGCTCCCCTTTCTCACCACCACCACC
>NC_022015.1:46527595-46529470 GCF_000317375.1 Microtus ochrogaster | reverse complement strand
GAAGTCAATGGCAGTACCTTCATCAATTACTTCTCTACTTTACTTTTAAGACAGAACCTCTCAGTGAGGCTGGAACTCACCGACTCACTATAGCCGCTGGCCCACAAGTGCCAGGCCTCTCCTTTGCCCCGGCCTTCCCAGCACTGGAACTGGACTGAAATCAGAGCACTGATGTTGGTGCCGGGGACCTGAACTCAGGCCCTTGTTGCTCGCATAACAAATACTTTCCTGACTAAATCAGCCCCCGGACATGCCAGTTTTTGGTCCTGCAACCCACACGGTGTTTGGCACACACACACAAAAATGGCTGCTGAGTGTTTGGGGAACTCTTTTTCCTAGTTGTGTGTCTCACGTATTCTTGCGTCCCAGAGAAGGTTCAAGGGAGGGCTGTTGCCTAAATGCTGCAAGGACTCTTGGTCTTCCTTTCTTTGTCATTTATCATGGCTGCAATATGACTTGAAAGTACCAGTCAAGTTAAAAAGAAGGTCAATACTGTGGACTGGAAACTATTTTAAATTGGGAACCAGAGAGCCCTGATTCCAGTTTTTATTCTTTAATTAGCAAGTTTCTCCGTTTGCCTCAGCTACCCCTGTTTTCCGTAATAAACTATGAGATGTCCACATTCTTTTTAACTCCTACTAATATTACAAAAAAGACTGTTTTTCCACTATAAAGTCAGACTAGATAAAAGATTATCTGCTGGCAAAGAGCAGCTCTTGATAAATTCAGTACACTGTGCTGAGAGATGTCTCCCCTTCCTGTGAGCCGGGAGGATTGATTCAGACAATGGGGCGATTCAGGAAGTGTTTACCAGCACGAGGAAAGCTACATTCCTGCAATGAAACACTGTCCTGAAAAGAAGGCAGCAGCTCTGCCCTGGCAAGGCCTTGGCCTGGGAGCCCCTTGTCTAATTGATGTGTGGCGGGGGAGGGGGATGGGGCGTGGGGGGGTGGAGAATCTACTAGCAATTCTAAATTATTGTTTTCTTGTTTTAAAAGGTATTCTATAGAAAATGTTTCTGAGAAAGTGATTTTCTTGTTAATAGACTAATAGACCTCATTCTTATTAAAGCTCTTTTTGTCCTGTAAGTGAGTGTGTCAGGGCAAGCGCTTTTCTCCCTATAAACCCGTGAACTTGCTTCTTATTTTTGGAGGAACTGGTTAAAGAATATTATCCCCTGGTTATGCTAACCCAGCTTCTCAGCCTCTTGGGCTTTCTTCACCACAGCTGAGCTCTAAGCCAGGTGCTGTCCCACACGGGTCAACACACCCACCGAGTCCTACTGCAGGGTCTGAAGAGCGTTACCTCCTGGCTGCTGCCATCAAGTGAGCTGCCATGGGTCTGATGAACAGGAGTGGACAGAGAGGCCATTTTCTGGGTAGACCTTGTAAAAGCACCGAGGAGCAAAATCCTCAGTGATTTGCACTAAGTGTTTTCCCTGTCTCTAAATTCCTAATTTAGCCTGAATCCACTACGTGACTGTGTGAAGAGGAAGAACCTTCAGGTTGTTTGAGACTGGAGCTCAGGGGTAGGACTAGAACCCGCAGAGCAGGCTGAGCCTTTCCATCCCATACCAGGGCACCACGAGAGAGCAGTCATACAAGCCCAGAAGAGAGAACCGACAGGCCCTAGCCACACTGGCACCTTGATCTCAGAGACAGAGAAATCCGTGCCTGCAGGCTAAACCTCTTAGTGGACGGTGTTTGGTCATGGTTTCATTTCTGGAAAAGAATTGCCCTGCCTGGGCTGATCCGAGAGTCTTTGGAATTTCAATACAAGAAGACAGACAAGAGCAGGAAGAGATCTCAGGACGGGAGATACGGCGCCATGGCTAACATGCTCACTGAACCAGCATAAGGACCTGCATTCAGACTC
>NC_022015.1:46513895-46527016 GCF_000317375.1 Microtus ochrogaster | reverse complement strand
GAGAGAGAGAGAGAGAGAGAGAGAGAGAGAGAGAGAGAGAGAGAGAGAGAGAGAGGACATAGACATCTTTAGGAAGCCTGAATTACTGAATTAGTGATGGGTTCTGAGTCTTGGGAACCAGAAGTCAGAAGCAGAGAATCGCACAGCAAAACCACCATTGGCTGTAGATGCGTCATCCGTATGGACAGAAGCTGCAGGAGCTGAGTGTAGCATAGAGGAGGAAGTGGCGCTCAAGCCAATGGCTTTTCATTAGTCGGCCACTTCAATACTTAATACCTAACACAGGCATGGCAGTCAGCAGCTATGACTCATGTCGGTGACAGCACTTCCCAAGCACAGACCTAAGTAAGATTTTTCCTCCATAGAGGAAATGTACGTCTTTGCTCACGGACTTCCCTACTCAAAAGTTCACTCTGTGTATCCCTTCACTGTCACACTGAAGACAAGCACCATAACAGCGGCCATGTCTGAGCCTCAGAGGCCAGAACAGGACCCAGCCCACAGTGAGCTCCCAGATACTTGAAGGATAACTGGTTCTAATTCATCGTCCTCATCTGAGAAACCTTTCTCTGTTCTGAATGCATTATCTCAGCACTCCAGTGTCTTAGAGGGTCATTTCATCATTAAATTGTTACCTTACAAGGAATTCTCCATTCTGCTAAAGCCGGAATGGACGAACCACTCTGCAAAGCACTTACTGAATACAAAGACTCGCAGCACTGAGCGGTAGAGCTGAGTGGTGCTTCTGGATGTCACTGTGAGCTTGTTCTACAGGTTTCAGAACTGAGCCACCCGATATGGCAGCCTGTAGTTGCGTGAGCTACTGAACACATAAACCCAGGGTCTTCACTCAGGCATGCTGTAAGTGTAAAACACACAGTAGATTTCAAAGACCCAATATGGAAACAGGAATATGTAAGAAAATCTCAGCCGGGCCTGGCGTTGCAGGCTTCTGACTCCAGCTACTCGGGAGACTAAGGCGGGAGGATCACCCGTTCACATCCTGTCTAGGCTACAGAGTACACTCAAGGCTAGTAGGTACGACATGTTAGTGACAACCTCGAAATAAAAAATACAGGGGCCTGAAGAGATAAAGATGGCCCAGTGGTAACAAGCATTGGTTGGTCTTCCAGAGGACCTGGGTTCCATTTCTATAGCCCACATGGCAGCTCACAACCATTTTTAACTCTAGTTCCAGAGGACCTGATTAACTCTTTCAACTTCTTTAGGTAATGCATGTATGTAGTACACAGACATACATGCAGGGAAAACACCCATCTACATAAATAAAAATAAATAATTTTTTCAAGTTTAAAAAATAAAAATAAAATGAAAAATACAAAAAAAGGGTCTGGGGCTATAGGCCAATGGTAGTGTAAAGGAAAGCAGAATGTAAGCTACAAGCTTACCTTGGACAGCATGAGTTTGGGGAAATGAAACAACCTTTAAAGCCCCAGCACATCGCCACTAAGACCCAGAAGCACATGCCAGAACCTGTTCTTCACTCTTGTTTCACACTCGGTCCTTCCCGAGCCCTGGACTCCTAGGCGTGAACACTTCAGCATGAGCCGCAGAATCCCTGACATTCGGCTCCTCACCAAGTGTGGCTGTGGGCAGCTCCTTAATCTTTCTTATTTTGGTTTTCTCATCAGCAAAGGAAAAGTGTATCTGATATCTCAGGGACTTATAGGGTTGAAATGAATTATTAGATACAAAATGTTAGAAGGCCACTACAGGCCTTGGTCAGTACTATACATGTTCAGTGCTGTTGCTCTTGTTCAGCTGTTTAAAACTGAAGACCAGAAGACTTCTTAGTAATAAAATCATTGGTGTTGATAGATATTCTGAAATCACAAGTACTAGTCTGGCGCCCACCTCCCCTTTGTCCCCAGGAAATCTGTTTTGATACACTGAGAGTGGTAAGCATGTAAGGACCTGTGTCCCAAGAGAAATTCAAACACTGTTAGTGAGCAGGGGTAGGGGAGACACAGACTACTTGGGTTTTTGCCACTGGACACCACAAACAGCAGCCTGATCCTATTTCCTCTATTGTGCTGGAGAAAGGCAAGAATCAGCATCTCTCAAAAGGGCTCCTACAATCGCTGGAGAGTTACCGTGGAATCAGGACAGCAGCAATGGGGGCTGATGGATCTTAGCTCCTCAGTTTACTGAAGAGAATTAGATCTCCTGATTTGCCAAAGATACCACTACGAATAAGAAGTTGTGCGGGATCTCTACCAAAGAGTTCCGGCAACTCACCAGAGAGTTTAGATGATACCTAACTCTTTCAGGGATTGGAGGTTGAAGGCGCTAACAGAAAAAGCAATCCGTTCAACAGAAGGCACAGCATATCAAAGGGGACGTTCAGAATTCTGGAAGGAACATGAATTATAAATAATATTTCTAATACAGTCCCACTGACTCTCACGGTATAATCAATATAATCTGAGCTTCCCACTCATCATACTTTAGGCAGAAAGACTTCAGCTTTGGCCAACGTGATTCTCCTTCAAGAAGAAATGACTATCTGGGCGGTGGTGGCGCACACCTTTAATCCCAGCACTTGGGAGGCAGAGGCAGGTGGATCTCTGGGAGTTCGAGGCCAGCCTGGTCTACAAGAGCTAGTTCCGGGACGGGCACCAAAGCTACAGAGAAACCCTGTCTCGAAAAAAAGAAAAAAAAAAGAAAAGAAAAAAAGAAAATGACTAGACAAGTTTTACATACTCAAATAAATACTTTGAACCAATAAATACACTTTGTCTGGATAGTAAGCTTTTGGACATTTTATGCTTAGCACCAAGATATAATCACATTGGCATAGAATTAACTGTCTCAGTAGTGAATTCAGATCACTTCATGAGTGGTAATTTCACCATATCTACAGAGATATGTGTGCATACTTGTTCACACTTGGGTGCACACACAAAATCTGCCTTATGGGGCTGTACTGAAGTGACAGCCATTCTCTTTAGTGTCCAATCTCACTCTGGTGTGCTACGCCACAAAAACCAAGCTTCTTCCTCATCCCTTACACCATCTCTGAACACAGACACATATTAAACTGTAAGCCAGGGAGAAAGACTTTTGCACTGAATGGCAATTTGAATGTGGTCAGGGAAAGTTTAAGCAGTTTTCTCACGCGTGAATTATCTTCATGTCCACAGCTGCAAATGAAAGGCAGATGGGAGATGTTGAAAGGCATGAGTCAGTGGCTTGTAGAATGAAGAGCATTTGAATGTAGAGTTTGCTGGTGGGAGAGTTTCCAGAAGGCTTGTGTCCTGTGATAAAGGCTTTGGGGCTAGAGGTGCATCTTGGGAGATGAGAGCTTTGCTAAGCCAGACAAGGTTTTAGATTTCCATTGCTCTGTTTACTCTTGATCTTCAATTCACTCTTGAATAGCCTAAACGTCCAGTGGAAAGGAAAGAAGCATATAGATACATAGAATATTGGACTGAAAATGGATTTCAACACAGGACAGCCAAAGTAGAATAAAGGATGGTCAGTCCTAATACAAAAACCCCATATCAAAAGTGCTCCAAAATGGGGCTTGGAGAGATGGCTCAGCCATTAAGAGCAGGTGTTGATGTTGCCAGGGTTTGGATTCCAGCACCTGCATGGTGACTCATAACCATCTATAACTCCAGTTCCAGGTTACCTGATCACCATTTTTGCAGGCAAAATACCCATACACATAAAAATAAATAAACCTAAAAGCTTTTTAAACTGCTCCAAAAATAGAAACTTCTTTAGAAGTACCATGGTGCCACAAGGAGACAATCCCACACCTGGCTTCACAGTCAAAGGCTGCACACACAAAATGCCTTCAGGCTTTGAGTATGAGGTAAGCATGAAACATAAATGTGCCTTCATGCTAAGACAGGCTCCACCGCCAGTTATAGCATCACACACATGCACACATTTCCAAATCTGGAGAAAGGCCAAATCTAAACCATTTCTGCTCCTTTGCATTTGGAGAAAAAGGGGACACTTGGCCTGTATGAACAAGCATTTCAAGATTACCTTATATCTTTCATATCTGAATCTGAGATTATTATTTTTTTTCTTTTTAAAGGTAACAGCTTGACATGACAGCACACGCCTCTTATTTTCGTCTGAGAACGTCCTAGGGTATATATACAATATGACACTGCCTTAAAAGCAAAGACGTCCTAGGGTATATATACAATATGACACTGCCTTAAAAGCAAAGTGAAATTAATTATAGTCAGAAAAGACTTAGAAATGATAGCCCCAAGAAAGCTTAAAACACATAGCATGATGAGACTCCAGCACAAACGAGGAGGTGAAGAGACACACCACCAACACAGATGGACAGGACAGTCAGCAGTGAGAGAAAGAGTGGGGATGTGAATGAAGAAATAAGTGAGGCTTTGGGATTTAAGAAAATGTATGGGCTTAAATCCTAACTCTTGGGTCAAGGTTTCCATCTCTTTCTGGTTGCTTGACTTCTGCAAGCCCCAAAGCGGTTAAAGACCAGCAAGGCACACCATCTGTTGCTTCGCTGCTTAGCTTCTTTCTTCCAAAAAATATTTCCATTTCTTATTAAAATTAAAAATATTTGCGGACACAGAAGTTCTTTAAGTGTGAAAATGTCTTAGCTGCTAAAATGAAAGTTATTAACTGAATTTAATAATTCCCTGAACCATTTAATAATTATTGGCTAATTCAGGGAATTATTAAATGACATTAGTTATATTATAGGCAGATGGAAAACTGACCGAACATTTAAGTGAAATCCATAGTTACTGATTTAAAAAGAATACTAAATGCTTAAAAAAATAGGTATTTAAGGTCTTAAGAAAACTTAGTTTTTATACTTTTCCATTTTAAACTCAACATCAATTAAAACAAGTAGCTCTAAGTGCTGCTTTGCTCCTAGAAGACCATATCAACTCTCTGAAAACTGTACTTCAGAAAAACAGCAAGTTCGAGACGTTATGGATGGTAGGAGAATCAGAGGCCCTGATACACACAGCCCACAGCCAATAATATCACCCTAATTCCCTGGCCCATATCAGAGGTTAGGTTTTGCATTTTAGAAGTCTTTGTGATTTGGAGTATTTATTACTGAGTACTCATCATCTAAGAGCACAGTTGAATGGACAGTATTTTTAGGTAAGGTATCAGGCAATTACAAAAGAACTGAACCCTTTATAGTGTGGCCCTGCTTCTCCCTTGGGATCATTGGTGTCTTGGTCCACGAGGGTGGAAGGGGCAGAAGTGGGAAACAGACTTCCGACGGCTGTGGGCACGATGAACGTAGCCCTACAGGAGATGAGTTCAGTGAATCAACTCAGCTTTACTCCAGAGTATAGGGACTATATAGGCTTGGGAAGCCTGGGGACACACCCTAGTTCGCACTAAGAAGTATGCAGGGTCCATAGCAAAGCTCCCAATACAAGTCTTAGTTACCATATGTACAACAGGGAGGCTTCTAGTGGAGGAAGTGTGCCAAGGGTCACACTAGAGATAAATCAGGTACCCAATAGGCTTAGAGACAGCTTTTAGATAACGTCAGTCCTCTGAGCCCAGGGACATTCTCCAGATAAGGGCAGGTAGAAAGCAGGAAGTCTCACTGGGGAGGAAGTCCCCATACCACTGAGCTTTGGAAACAGCTACCAGGCCATGATAGACTGCAGCCTCTTACCAGAAAGGCCTTCCAGCATTATAGGTTCCTGGCTGATATGAGCAGGCCAGTTCATGGTTACTAGAAACATTTCATGGTCTTTTCAAGCATTGCCTTCTCATTTCAACATCCTACTTCCTCGTGGTAGAGACAGCTGCTGCAGCTCCTACTGTTAGGACCATATCCTTTCCTAGAAAGGAAGAACCGCTTTCTCTTAAGGAAGCAACTCAGAAATTGCCCATATTGATGTCGCTGATATCTCAATGCCTGTAACTTAGCTGCATGGCTACCTCTAACAGCAAGGGAAGCTTTGAAGTTTAGTCTTTAACTAGGTGTGCCTAGACAAAATTTTCAGGATTGAAGGAGGAGGAAGCAGTATATATCAGTGTGACCGCTACTCTCCTTATGCTACTTTTGATGCTAAAAGATAAAGATCATATTCAGAGTATCTGTTCACATTCCTGCCTCAAGGAAATCTGATAATCCAGGCAGCATGATGCAAACACTAAATGGTTCCTTTGGAATATCAGTTTGTCATCTGGTGTCAGTGTGTAAGAATGTTTTCATCCATACAAATGGAGAATTTGTCTTGAATTTGTGTTTCTTCTATCAACATGATGCCCTAACTCATATGCTCACTCTAGTTTTTGAAGCCAAAATACCCTTTCTCTTATGCATCACTAGGAATGTCAAATGGCAGCATATTGCTCCATTTTGCAAGTATTTATGGAGTTCATCCACTATCAAAAGCGCTGAAGATCTACTGCTAATACAAGACCCCTTCCTCTAGAGGAGTTTGAACGTAGCAGGGAAGATGGGTGGTAAGAGCATGCACCAGAATGGTTCTGCTTTTTTTAATGTAGAAGATCCCATAAAGGATATTCTGGGAGACTTCATTTGAATGAGCAAACCAACAAAGGCTTCTAGCAGGAAGAGCTATTTAAGATGCCTTCTGATGGGTGCCAGCTAGCTGGACTAGTAAGAAAGAGATTTGTGGGCCAATGGATTGGCATTGCAGAATCTAGTGTTCTGGGGAGAGGGGTGGGTGTTAAAAGTTTAGTCATCCTGGAGATAACAGTGTGGGCTGGGGGTGTGTATCAGAGGAGAAAGAAATGGTCTCAAGGACTATGTGCAGGTTCTAGGTCTGTGCCCACGGGCAATAAGGGGACAGAGGAAGCAAGACGAGAATGCCTTACTGAGAAAAGGTACTAAGTCACGTGGCTGACACAGACAAGAATTTTGGGTTGATTTGAGCTAGTTAATAGTAATCCTGAGCTAATAGGTCAAATAGTTTATAATTAGTATAATTCTCTTTGTGTTTCTTTGAGACTGAATGACTGCAGAACCAGACAAGACAGAAACTTCTGTCTACAAAGACCACTTGAGATAGACCTTAGTGGGCTGATGGCACAACACTTAGGCCTCCTTTCTAATCTAAGTTCAGCATCAAGAAAGATCTAATCAAATCGAATACTGTGTCAATAACCAGAGCAGTTTCACTGTTTTTATATTTGTACTATCTGGGGGTTGGAGGACACCAAAAAAGAAAGAGAGAGAGAGAGAAAGAAAGAGAAAGAGAAAGAGAGGGTAGCAATCCATCTTGTGCTCTGAATTCTAAGACCTTTGTCTATACAAAGCACCATTTTTGAGTTTGAGACATCTGCACATTTATGTATCCTTACTTGTGGTGCTGTTTGTTTCTCTGAAACGCTATTCAGAAAGCAAGAGCATGCCGCAGAATCAATGCTGCCACAGAAACTGAGAAGTTCAGCATGAAGATGGAGACCTCAGCGAAAGGGTAGGCTGGAAACAGGGCTTTTCACTTAAGCTCTTCTTCCAACTCACTAGAGATCACCCAGGCCTTTGACATCCCCCCACTGCTCCAGATCCTCCCCCACTAAACCACATAAGGAAGTTTTGGAGACTGTATTAAGGAAGTCAGCTTTTTTGGCTTTCCCATCGATTGAAGACTGACACATTTATGAACAGTAGAAACTTGGATGCTACAGAAATGTGAGTCTCTAGGTGGCTCTTGTCTATGCAGTTCCGTGTATGCAGCCCTGCTTGGGCAATATTAGATGATGTGTCTACAAATGCTTAATCACCCTTGTTTATTTGATTTCAATTGGTAGCACAATCAGCTTACATTCCCAATTCCATCGTCACTGGGAACCAAAAACACAAGCTCTATAGGTGAGTTCCTCAAGGTCGTATGCATGTCATGGATGATGCACCTCAATCACATGATGGTTAACATGCCAATACAGAAGAGGCCTTTCAAGTAAACGAATCTGACCTTTTCCTTGCGTTTATTTATTTTTTTGAGAAAAACAGAACTTATACATCAAGAATCTTACCCCTTGCCTAGAAATAACCAACCAAAACTCCATGGAGGTGGGTTTTCAAAGAGAAGATAGGTGACAGAGGATATAACTATTTAATGTCTATGAGCTACAAAAGCCATTGCAGATATGAGAATACAGCTTTGGAGGCATACATCAATATGCAAGTCCCACATAAATGTGAGTGACTCAATGAAACACAGATCAAAAACAGACACTTGTGCTTGCTTTTCCATTTTTGTCATTGTCTGGCAGCTGGACAAACACAAAAAAGAGCCCAATATATTGCCCATCTCATGGAGTGCAGTGGCACAGACCCCTAAACCCAACCTGAGAGGCAGAGTCACAAAGATCATGAGTTTGAGGACAGCCTGGACAATATAGTAAAATCTCTGTCCCGTAAAACAAAATGTCACACTCGGATTCCGAGGCCTCTTTATCAAGAAGGTGAAGGGGAAGCTGCTTCAACTTCAGATCAAGTATCTCCTTGGGCAGGTCAGTCCCTGGTGCCTGCTATTCTACAGAGAGGCTGGCTTTGGGCTTCAGTGACCATAAGAGGCTAGTCAGCTCACGAGTTCCAGGCTGAAGGCTTCGAATAAGCTTGAGCAAGTGTCGGGACCACACAGAGGGCTTATTAATAAATGGATTGCTGGCTTCCCTCCCAAAGCTGATTCAACAGACTGCAGGTGGGCACTTCCACCAAGGACTTAGAAGAGGCTGTTGCTGGCACCACTGGTCCTGGGGAGTCACAGCCGAAGAACCGTGGGCAGGAAACATGTTGACAGAACTGGTAAGGCTACGTGCTCACCTTTCATCTTACAGGGGAAGGAGGGCTCTAGGTTCAGAGGAAATAAATGCCTTATTTGTGGCCAAAAGCCAGTACTCAGTCTCTTTTCCTGCACACAAAATAAATGGAAGTCTCTAGGGCTTAAACCAATGGTTCATCTCATAGTTCTGTACCCTCAGAAGATTCATAGTAATGTCTCTCAGTCACAGATGGGCTAGCTGTGTGACATTGGTCTTATGCACTTACAATGGTGTGAAAAAATTCCTGCCACTGATGTCTGCCCTCCTCTATTTTATCTATTTGAGATATATTTAGACCCATTGATGGTATCTATAATATTCAGGGAATCGGCATACCATAGAGATTCACAGCTGAGACATCTCAGGCTATACCATACAGCCTACTGTGCAGCAGGTTACACCATGCAGTTCCGATAAACATCAAGGATGCATCTCAGAAGGTTTGCCACCATTTGCTAACAGACGGCTGCATTTCTGGTGCACAGTGGGTTTCTTTTCTCTACGAAGGAACACCAGCAGGAGAAGGAACAAGCTGTTGGCCCTCCTGCCTGAACAGGCAGCAGGATGAGAACCAGAGAAGCTGAGGGTTCAGAATTCATGTACAAGCTCCCAGAGGCCCCAGCTTCTTCAGGAAAGCAAAACAAGACAGTTCCACTAAGAAGCAGAGGGTCATGAACCAGCCAAATTCTTTTCCTTGCTCTAATCCTCAACTTCTAGTCTTTATCATTTCCCATTCCTCTTTGCTGTTAATTGTCTCTCCCTGCCAAATTCCAAGAATATTGCTTAGTGCCCTTCATATCGATCCTTTGGTAAAGGACTCCTCACCTCTTAGGACATGCTGGGAGGGAGAAGGTTACAGAGAGGTCTGGCTCCTCTGGGCCCTGAAACTTCTGACTTTCCATAACTAAATGGATGTCAACTTCACCCCACCCAAAAATCTGTGATCAGGTATATATTTGTGGGGAAAAAGACACAAGAAATTAATTTCCATGCCAGAAATCTCCTTCAATAAATTTCACAAAAATACTTTTTCCCCTTTGGGTTTTTTCAAGACAGGCTTTCTCTGTGTAGTCCTGGATGTCCTGGACTTGCTCTGTAGACCAGGGTGATTTCAAACTCACAGAGATCCACCTGCCTTTGCCTCCCAAGAGCTGGGATTAAATTTACTTTTTATGTCTACTGGAACCTTCTTGGCTACCCCATCATTAAAGCTGCTTCTGTCTCCCTCTTCTGAACAATATGTGCTGGCCGGGACCAAGCCCATAGGCAGCGCCTCTGTGTTCATAATCTAGAAAGCATCAGCCTGGACTGCTATTCTCTGATACCTTTCATATTTCTTTTAAAAACTGTATTTAAAAAATCACTGAAAATACGAGCACTGTATTAGATACACGCTCTAGAGCTATTACTAAGCAACAAGATTCTTAACAGTTATGAAGATTTGATTTTTTTTCTGTCTGTAAAAGGGCATCCCAGTTTGGGTTTCTATTGTGATAAACATCGTGACCAGAAGCAACTTGGCAGAGGGGGAGGGGGAAGAGTTTATGCCGTACTTCCAGGCAATAATCTTAACACTGAGTAAACGCAGAGCAGAGACACAAGCAGGGCAAGAACCTGCAGACAGGAACTGATGCAGAAGCCACTGAGGAGTGCTTCTTCCTGGCTTGTTCTCATGACTCGCTCAGCCTGCTTTCTCACACTGTCCAGGACTACCTGTTCAGGGGTGGCACTGTGCAGTAAGCTGGACCCTTCCATATTGATCATTAGTCAAAGCAACACCCAATAGACATGCCTATAGAACAATATTACCGGGGCATTTTTTCTTTTCAATTAAGATTCTCTCTTCCTAGATATGTCTAGCTGTGTACCAAGTTGGCAAAAACCAAGCTGCAGAATGGGCATATCAACAAGTATTCCCTGAAAAACATCTGTTATAGTCCAATGACCGGTGCAGGTTCCAGTGAGTGGAGAGTTATTACAGCTTGTCTGTGCTTGGCTGCTGCCTTCTAGCAAGGATTCAGAAACTAGACAGGACAGCCCCGGTCTTGGGAATTTGTAGTCTCGGAGGAACTGCAGCTCTGTTTGAAGACGAAAGCTACAAGGCCACTGAGCTGGGCAACAGAATCCAACAACTGGGAGCGGAGGCTGCAAAGGCGGCTGACCAGGACGGGCTCTGCTGTGGGATGAACTCTGAGCAGAGATGCGAAGATAAAAAGGAAATAGCCTAGGCACTAGTGCGGGGGCAGGAAACAGAAAAGAATGCTCCAGGCAGGAAAAGAAGAAACCTCAGAGACTCAGAGGCAAACGACAACAAAAACTAAGGTGTTCCAAACCAGAAAGCTGATGAACGTCGGCCTGAGGATGGGGAGCCAGAGGAAGGAGGGACAATGCTACTTGCATTCCAAGAGGCATTGGAAACTGATTCCCATTTTAAGACGCTGGCTTGCATCGATGTAATATGATCTAAGTTTAAGATGGGCCGTGGAAGGCAAGTATAAACAGTGGGGCTCAGGGAGACAGTGCACAGATCCAGTAGGGTTGGGACAACCTGGCCTGGGCTCATGGCTTCAGACATTTGGGGAAGAACTTTAGTGCCAGAGACAGGGCTGGCAAGGGCTTGTGAGAGTTTCCTGGGATAACAGGATGCATGTGTGACATGTTTATATCCCCATAAAATAAACACAATAAAAAAGAGCCACCAGAAATGATTGCAGGCACTGTTAAGTATGCCTTCAGATTTGAAGACATCTGCTTCCTTTCTGCTCGGTTTCCGTTGTCCGGCGGCTTCTATCTGATTTTTCTTTCAGTTTGCATTTACCAACCCACTAGAGAAGACTTCCTTCTTCCTTTATGAAAGCCTCATATCTTTGTTTTGGACCTTGGTCATTTGGCGCTGTACAGCATCTGAGCACCCACTTCTGGTGGCAGGAGGGGAATTTCAGAAAAGGTAGATGCTCCAGGTTCCTATGGTAGAAACCCAACACTAGCACCCTGTTATTCAACCAGTGAAAGTTTGATTTTGTTTTGTTAGAGACATGGTCTCATTGTATAGCCACGACTGGCCTGGAATTCATTATGTTGACAAGGCTCGAACTCAGAGATCTGCCTGCTTCTGTCTCCGAAGTGCTTGGATTAACAGCATATGCCACCAGGTCTGGGTAGCCAGCACTAGAAGTAAACAGCACTAACTAGGTGACAGGCACCAAACATCATAAAAATAATGACTCATTCTGTTGAATTATTCATAACACCATCCACCTAGTGTACTTGCTATTCCCACTTAATGGATGAGAAAATTACATTAATTCAAGCATGCACACAGCTTTTCAGTGAAAGGACCTAGATGTACAACCCAGCAAGGCTGACTCCAAACACATATCCTAATCATCAAGCCCAGCAATCTAGTGATTTGGTCCCATGATGGCCTTCGTTTTGCAAAGCAATATAAGGATGCATCAGTGATCACAGGTAAGGGCAGAGCTGCTGAGAGACAAAATGTCCAGTGCCTCACCAGCAAAAGCTCCAGGTCCTGTTAGAGTGGCCTGGCTGGTAGTAACAGGCTGGGTTGATGCCAGGGCTCACTATGTTGAGCCTTTCTTGGAGCCTACCATTTTGCTGAGTCTGATGTCCAACTTTCATCAACTCCGTTTCCTACCTTCCTCTTAATATATTATTTTTCTGCTGAAACAATCTGCAACCAATAGCCTGGGCCAGCACAGTTAATTTACACAGCAGCAGCGAGCCAGCCAGCCACTGTGTTCAAAGTAAGGACTCCAGCAGATGCCCTTGCACCTTCTTCTGCCCTCAGCGGCCTCAGATTCCCACAGCATGCTTCTTTCCTCTGACAGTGCGCACCGTGAAGGCTACCTGTCTTTCACCCTGGTGACAGCCATGTCTGGAATGAATGTCCCTTGCCAGGGCTAATGGTTCCAGAGGGGACCCTGTCAGAGGCGCATCCTGTGCCTTCAGTTCCCACAGAGCAAGGAAGTCCACCCAGAGGGCTCTGCCACTCACGAAGGATGGTGGTGGCTCAGAAAGGTCATCCACGCCAACCATCCTGGCCAGGGCCCTCCGCCAGTCTTCATTTTTCAAATCTACTTTTGAGAGGTTGAATTCCAGTCTCATGTTCGAAGCACAGTATCTTTGCTACAGAGGTTCCTGGAATCCCTTTTCCCTGCTTACTCATCCCCCTGCATGCCACAGAGGGGAGGGAATTCTTATAATAGTTTTTTCTTTGTGATTCAGGAAGTGTTAGGGCAGAGATAAAGCAAACTATTATATAGATTAGAAAGCATCTTTTAAAACTGGGGTTTGTCTGTCTGTCA
>NC_022015.1:46501673-46513318 GCF_000317375.1 Microtus ochrogaster | reverse complement strand
GTGCAGGCATGTTGAACACCACGGTACTCACAAGGATATCAGAAGATAACAGTAGCTATTATCCCTCACCTTGCCCCTTGCTTAAGGCAGAGTTGCTCATTCATGGCTGCATATGCCAGGCTCTCTGGCCTCCACGCTCTTACAGGTTCTCCTGTCTCTGCCATCCTGCTGGAGTGCTGGGATGACAGCCACAGGCACTGCCATGTCTGGGGAGTCAACTCAGGTCCCGATGCTTGCACACCAAGTGCTCCTCACACTGAGCCTTCTCCCCAGCCAGGAAAGTGTATTTTAAGGTAGGGGGTTGAAAATGAGAGACATTTTTTATTGCTTTTTGCCAAACTCCATGGTGGTTCTTCCTATTTTGTATCTGCTCGCAGTTTAAGACTCATGAAAGCCTCAAAACTTCGTCTCCCAGAGGTCTGGCTTAAAAACTTTACTCTTCAGGACTTTGGTGCTGGAATTGACAGACTAATAGACACAATTGTTTTTGTCTCAAATCCCTAAACATCTAACAGTTCTCCACTGCCAGGATCAAGGTCCGTTTGGAAGTGCCTCATGGCAAACAGAATGGATACAAGTTGATCCTGGGGCATCATATTGTGCCAGGCAGAACATAATCAAGAAAATAATGGTGGCATGTCACAATGCCACGGGAGGCCAGCTTGGAAGGAACCTTCCTCATTGCACAAGTCTTGTACACATTGAGAAGCAAGTGATCCAACACTATAATAAATAAATGAAGAAAGACAGAAGTAAGTAAAGAGAGGCGACAGAAAGGCTCTTTGGTAGCTGCTAAGTGCCTACCCGTGAGCACCGAAGAGACTCCTAGAGATGGAAGATAAGTTTGAAGGCATCATACCATACAACTGACCAGTCAGGAATAAAAAACAATTAGTAAATCAAGAATATTTTGGTATCTGGGCTTGTAGGACAGGAATAAAGAACTTGCCTAATGTGCAAGGCCTGAAAAAAATGTTATTAAAAAGAACATTTTGAGAACTGACAGTGTAATTTAAGGGGTAAGACAAGCAGCATCTTGACCAGGTAATCAAAGTTAAAGTCATCAATGAGAAGCAAATGATCTCCGTGTACCTCCCATGTAAGTCCCTCTGAAAGATGTACCTCGTGGTGTTCCAGCCGAGAATGTCTAGTTGGACTACAGTCATAAGATAATCAGACAAAGCCTAAGCAAGGGATTCTTGGTTTGAAGATGGGCAAGATGGATGTGTTCTTCAAAAATTCAATATCTTGAGGGCCTGTAAAATGTTCTAGTCAAAGAAACAAAAATACATGAGAATCAAATGCAATATCTAGCTGGTATTGAGCCCTGAGCTCAGGATGAGGCAATGCCACTTGGGACATTCCTGGGCTGACTGACAGCTATATGATACAAGAAACACTCTGGACACAAATATTCTACCATGGTTAAACTCACCAAAGTTTCATATGAACTATTCTTACATAGGATTTTCTCCTGTTTTAGAAAAACTACATGGATGTAGTTAGAGTTAAAGGCTATAGCACATATATGTATAACACTCTCAAAAATTTCCAAAGAGTAGAGAAAATACACATGGAAGAACAAAAAGAGGTTGCAGGCACATAGCGAGTGAATTAGGGAAATAATATACCTGAATAGTTTATAAATTCATTGTGTGTGTGTGTGTGTGTGTGTGTGTGTGTGTGTGATGTAGGTGGGTCTGTTTTGTGTCGATTTCATTGGTTAAATAAAGAAACTGCCTTGGACCTTTGATAGGACAGAAAATTAGGTAGGTGGAGTAAACAGAACAGAATGCTGGGAAGAAGGGAAGTGACGCAGATGCCATGGAGCCAACCACCAGGTCAGACATGCTGAATCTTTTCCGGTAAGCCACCACTTCGTGGTGCTACACAGATTATTAGAAATGGGTTAAGCAAGATGTGAGAATTAGCGAATAAGAGGCTGAAACTAATGGGCCAGGCAGTGTTTAAATGAATACAATTTGTGTGTTGTTATTTCAGGTATAAAGCTAACCATGTGGGAGTCGGGCAGGATGAAAAACAGGCCTGCTCGCCTCATCCCTGCATATGTATGTATGTATATGTTGGTACGGGTATGCTCACTTGCAGACTACAGAGAAAAGCCAAATATCTCCCTCTAGAATTCTCCACTTTATTTGCGAGACAGGGCCTCCCAGTGAACCTGATCCACTGTTTTGAGGAGGCTGCCAGGCCAATGAGCTCTCAGGATCCACCTGTCCTTGACTCAAACACTGAGGTTCTGGGTGCATGTGGTCACGTTTAAATTTTATGTGGGTACTCAGGATTTGAACTCAGATCTTCTTGTTTACACAATAAAGTGTTCTTACCCACCAAGGTATCTCCTTAGGCCCCTTAGATTCTTTTTCCTGTATTTTTTATACATTCAAAGATGTTTCCACATAAAGAGCTATAATAAATAATTTTAGGGAGGAGAATAACTACAAGGGGATGCCAGAAACTTTTCGGGAAGGGGAGAATGGCCTAGGTCATACTTATGCCTGTGTTTATACAATGCTCATGTTCGCATCGATACACTCAGAATTGGCAGCTTTCATACATGTAAAATACCACAAAAGCGTTTGTTTGAAAAATATGATGGGAAAAGTCAAAAGATTGTCCAGGACAGACAGACAGAAGGAAGATGGGTACCCACCCATATCCCTTAAGACGTCTCCAGGAACGACCACATTGTGGATGGAAACAGGTCATCTCTCTGGTGGGTGGGGCTCATGTATTGCAGGTACAGAGAAAGCCACATGATCTTCCAAAGCATATTTTGGTCGAAAACAATCATCTTCATATTAACATCTGTTTTACAGTGAGCAAAATATTCTGACAAAGACTTAAAACATAAAAGCTGCTGCCCAAAGGGTCCTGCATACTATTCCCGATCCTGAGAATATCATCCACTGTCCTCAGCAATCTCCCTTGATAGACGAACAGTTTGTTCTGCTCTCTTCCTGGCATGAGGACCACCTAAACTCTAGTTTGTGAAGAGTCTGTCACTTCCACCCTGGGGTCCACGCATCATGAAGCCCCCTGAAGCGACCCTGTTCTTTCCCACTCCGCCTGGGCTGCCATCTCAGGTTGTCATTACGCTTTTGTGGCAATCTTTTCATTCCATTCCTCAAGGAAAGGTTCCTTATACTGAGCACCAGGCTTGGCACTCTGGAGAACTCTGTCAGACTAAACTAAGATTAGGAAAATAGGGAGTGATTGCCATTATGTTTCTTTTCTTTTTCAGGAAACTGTCACCTACAGAGAAAACCGATGTGAGATGCCCCTCTCTACGCTATGAATGTGTCTTAATACCATTGGTTAATAAAGAAACTGCTTGGGCCTATGGCAGGGCAGAATAGAGCTAGGCAGAAAAACTAAATTGAATGGAGGGAGAAAGAAGGCAAAGTCAGGCAGATGCCATATAGCTACCTAAGAAGCAAGATGTGAGATAACAAATCACGAGTCTCTTGATAAAATATAAAATAATAGAAATGGGTTAATTTAAGATGCAAGAGCTAGCTAGGAATATGCCTGGGCCATTGTCCAAACAGTGTTGTAATTAATATAGTTTTATGTGATTATTTGGGTCTGGGTGGCCGGGAAATGAAAGCGCAGCTTCCGTTTACAGAAAACACCATGCAGCATTGTCTCTGTGGTCTCCTACCCAGAAATGTCACAGTTAGTTTTAAGGAGAAATTTTGTTTTGTCTGAGTTGATAAAGCCTGTTTGGACCCAGACATTCTATTGCAGAGTATAATTAGGAAAAATAACCACAATCAATTTACAGTCTCGGAAACCCTGAAAGAAAAGAAAAGCAAAATATCCCCGTTAAAATACTACTTGGAAATTTTAAGCAAACCACTATGCAGCCAGTAACTGGTCAGCTAAAGTGGAAGATGACACCCATGACACCTACCTGATGCCTGAAAAATTACCAAAAGAATGGGTCAACAAGCGCTCACTGCACAGTGTGCCAGTCAGAGATTAAAGATGGGTCATCAAGCGCTCACTGCACACAGTGTGCCTGGCAGAGATTAATGGATCACATTCGCAGACAAGAAATGGCAGAGCCTGGGTTTGAAACCAGCAGTCCAGACTACATTTTCAACTCCTTCAGTGTTACTGGGGCAGGACAGAAAGACCTGGAGACTTTAGGGACACAGTCAAGAAAGAAGCTTCTCACCCTGTGATCTAGTCTGTATTTCTGTTGGCCGAGATTCAAGGCCATCAGCACAACTGATAACATCACAATTCCAACAGAGGTAGTGCCGGCCTTCCTAATGACGTCTCTGACAAGGATGTTAAAACAACAGGCCCTGCTTACTCAGGGCTCGGGCCAGGATGCTCAAGTCCAGGCCTTACATTTTAGCTGTGCCGGGACTCCTCTCTCTTCCCTAAACCCAAACAATGAGCCTGATAAAACCATCCTCATCAACAAAACGAATGTTTCCTTAATTTGTGCATGTGGTTTAATTTTAAGACAGGGTCTCTGTAGCCCATTCTAGCATCCAACTCACTACAGAATTTCAAATATTGATTCTTCTGCCTCTGCTTTCCACACGGGATTATAGGTGTGAGCCACCATCCCCCAGCTAGGAAATCCTTTAAGATGAGAGAAATAAACCAACTCACATTTTTCTGCTCTATTTTTTAAACGCTGCTTAAACCTTGCTGTAAATCGTCCATGTTCGAGCTGTACAGTCTCCTTTTTCTTTTCAAATAGACCAGTTGTGATGGTTACTGTTATTGTCAATTTGAAAGGCTCCGGGACATCTCTGAGAAATTATTTAGTTTAGGTTAGTCTCCTAAGATGCGTGGGAGGAGTTAAATAGGTCGACTGATGTGGGGGACCACCTTGAGGAGGGTGGTACCAGTCTCTGTGCCTGGGTCTTGGACTGCATAGGAAGAATGGAGCTGACTGAGCACAGGTGGCCATCCCTCTACTGCCTGAATGTGGATGCAATGGGACCCGCTGCCTCATGCTCCTGCCCCTGGAACCTGCCCACCACGATGGAACTGGGAGCCAATGAAACCCTTCCTCCCTGAAGTTGCTGTTGTCGGAGTGTTTTATCACAGCCGTAAGAAGTGACCGTGATATCCCCTTCCTTCCGAACTTCAGTCGGAAGCGTGTATCACCCCGTGTCTCTATGTAATAACCCCATTAACTTAGCGTCACTCTGACTTGTCCTGAAACGCTGTTCTGTGCTGTAGCCACGGACAGCTCTACCTGAGCGAAGAGGGCTACGCCAGGAATTCACAGGCAACGGCAGCTTTGAGGTGTGTCTTCCCCCCGCTGTTGACGTTATTGACTGAATTACACCCTCCTGCCAACATTTATTTGTTGATGTTCTCAACCACCAATACTTTAGCGAGAGATGATTAATATATAAAACAAGGCCTTTAAGGTCCAATCTAAGAGGACTAGACTCCCTGCGGGAGGACGAGAAAACACCAGGAATGGACAAAGGCCGCAGGAGGACATGACAGGGCTCCCGTCTACAAGCCAAAGAAGAAAGCCTCAAGGTTAAAAAAAAAAAAACCGCCTGAACCTTGACCCGTGGACTCCAGCTTCCAGACTGGGAGAAAATCAATTCCCATTGCCCAAACCTCCCAACCTGTGCTATTTTATCATGGTCGCTCTGCCAGAAGGTTATAATTAAGTACCACTTCCGCTTCTTTCCAGAAAGTTCCACGATGAAGTCTATGTTCAAGTCTATGTCAGGGTGACTGGAAACACTCAATGCTTCACCATGCCTCAAAGAGCACTGAAGTCAAAGGAAGACAATTCCTTCATTTGATTGTTATTGTCCAGAAATGAAGTTTTCTACATTGAAAACACTACCCATGATGGTGTTTGATTATTTGTTTTATTTTTTCACAGAAATTCATTGCCATGTAATTCATGTTCATCCTACAAAGATTAGAAAACAGAGAGCATAAAAGTTCCTCCATCATCGCTTTAGCTATTTTTATATGGTTAGCTTTATGTCAACTTAACGCAAGCTAGAGTCGACTGAGTGGAAGGAGCTTCAATTGAACAAAAAAAAAAAACCTTCCATAAGATGAGGCCGTCCACAAGCAGGTAGGGCATTTTCTTAATTAGTGACTGGGAGGAAAAGGCCAAACCTTTTGCAGGTGGTGCCATCCCTGACTGATGATCCTGGGTTCTATAAGAAAGCAGGCCGAGCAAGCCATGATGAACAACTGAGTAAGCAGCTCTCCTCCATGGCCTTTGCATCAGCTCCTGGTGTAGGAGGGTCTTCTTTCTATGTGTTGCTTTCATTGGTCAAATAAAGAAACTGCCTAGGCCTTTTGATAGGGCAAAACTTAGATAGGTGGGGAAAAGAGAACTGAATGCTGGGAGGAAGCAGGCAGGCAGAGAGCCGACCATCATGAAGTTGCCAGGTCAGACATGCTGAATCTTTCCTGGTAAGCCATGGCCTTGTGGTGACATACAGATCATTAGAAATGGGTTGAATCAAGATGTGAGAGTTAGCCAATAAGAGGCTAGAGCTAATGGGCCAGGCATCAAGTTAATTAATACAGATCTCCATGTGGTTATTTCAGGGGTTAAGCTAGCCGGGAGGCAGGACGCGGCCCCCTCCTCCATATAACAAGCTCCTGCCTCCAGGTCCCTGTCCTTTTTGAGTTTCTGTCCTGACTTCCTTCAGTGATGAATAGTGATGTGGAAATGTAAGCCAAGTAAATCCCTTCCTTCCCAAGTTGCCTTGGTTATGGGGTTTCACCAAACAATGGTAATCCTATATGACAATCATTTGTGCAGAGAGCCATTGTCTTGGGATCTGCCTCCCATGAAGGCCTTGCACATGTTTTGTTTAGGTGAAACGCAGAAATCATGTCAGGCCTCTAGACCCCTCGCCTCCATGTGGTGTTACAGAAGAAAAAAACTGATCAAGAGAATAGAGTTTTCAGCCTGGAGGGAGACCTGCCATTTTGACTGGGCTGGGTAGCTCACACTACTAGGGGACCACCCCAAGAGAGCAGGTCCACCCTGGGCTATACTACAGAGATAGGTGATATAATTAGTCCTTTGATGAGATACTGTACTTCTTCTTCCCAGAATTCCTATGTAGCTTGTAAATTCACTTTTTTTTATTATCAGAAAAGCATAACTTTTCTTTCTCTTTTTGAAGCATGCTGTCCTCAACCACTGAAGCTTTTTTCTCAATACTGCGGGCCTCCTTAGTATCCACAGAGCAGCAGTTCTCCATCTGTAGGTCGCAATCCCTTTGGAGGTCAAACAACCCTTCACAGGGGTTGCCTATGACCACTGGAAAACACAGATATGTACATAACCATTCATAACAGTAGCAAAATTATAGTTATGAAGTAGAAACAAAGATAATTTTATGGCTAGGGGTCTCCACAATACGAGGAACTTATTAAAGGGTCGCAGCATCAGGTGCTCGTGACACTGCTCTAGAGCCTCCCCTTCCCACCACGGCCGCTTGTCTGTCAGCGTGTCTGACCTCCAGCTGAAACAGAACTGTCTGTTTCTCCTCCTTTCCTCCCCTCTCCCTCTCCAGGAAGTTGCTGAGCTTTTACATGTTGTCCTCCCTGGTTTTCCCTTTTCTCTCCTCCCACGTCTCCTCCTCTCCTTCCCCTCTCCTCCTCTCCTTTTTTAAACTAATAAAATCATCCTTGAGCTAGTTTGAGCCCCCACCCCAAGACAGGGTTTCTTTGTACACCTGGATGTCCTGACAAGGCTGACCTTGAACTCAGAGATCTGCCTGTCTCTACCTCCAAAGTGCTGGAATTAAAGGTGTGTAACACCACCACATGGCTTTGAGTCCATTTTTAAAGAGGGGAACCCTGATTTCCCCTGGATCAGTGGTGCCCAGCCAGATTCCCAGTCTGTGCCCAGCCAGAGATGGGTCTTGGAGACTGCAGGGAGCAGCCAGAGGTTGAGTGCTGCTCTACCCTTGCATAGATATTCAGGCTCAGGGCACATTCCTGCAGTGATTGCACAGAAGTCCCAGAAACGCTTACGTGTCCTTTGCTGGACCTGGAATGTTGCAGCTGCCCTGTGGCCCTAGGCTTCAGTCCCAGCTCTCAGCAAGCCCGAGGCTGGCCTGTGGGCTGTTCTCCAAAGGGGGAACCTGAAGAGAATCCCTCGGTTCCCGGGGAGAAGCATCATGAGAAGGTGGCCCACAGACCATTGGTAGACTGTAGTTACCCAAAGATAAACCCCAGAAACCTTGGCACTCAGAAGAACACATTAATGAGAAGCCCTGTAAGCTACCCCCAGGGCATGCTAGGCTATGTTGCACTGACAAGCTTTTGTATCCACCCTCACTACACAGGAAATTTCTACTCTAGGAGAGAACATGTCTACTCGGTAACCAGCCAAGACGGCCTCTGATAAAAGGGACTTGGGATCTGTGGCCAGGCCTCCGTGTTCACAGTTACCCACATCCATTCACCCAGCGCACCAAGATCCACAGTCTGTTGACTTCATCTTCTCTGCCCAGGCCATGCTTCTGCCACTGCCACCAGCCCCGTCTCCAAGAGTGGCATATGAGGATGGAGCCTGAACATGTGGCTCCCCCTGTAGGAAGTTGGGGACCACTCTGGATGCTTGAATAGTCACAGATGCCCCTCCAGGATGTAGGGTGGACTATGGGTCGGTGGGAGGGAGCAATGAGGCCTTGTTCTTCACATTTTTCACAGCCATTCCACCAGGAAGCTACTGGGCCAGACCTGATCTGACTCCAGATAGGACCATTTCACAGGACCACAGGAGTGAGCATATGGGGGTAACAGCCCTCTTTTAGAGCAAGCCAGAGCCGCAAGACAGTGCATCCCAGCTGAAGGCAGATGTGGAGGTAAAGGAAATGGGACAAATAGAGAGAGGCCTTTCAGGCTCCTCGGTATCCTTGGTGACCCAGGACATCAGAGTGGGCTCCCAGCTCGGGACAATCCTCACAGGGCTGCTGAAGCACCAATGACGTAATGGCCTATGAGGAAGCTCGATCAGGCCTGAGTGTCCTGCCGGGACCAGGATCCCTACCAGAGGTAGGAAAGGTGCCGACGTCTCAAGAGTGAAGCCCCTTGACGGCGCCCAAGTTTCACTCTGAGGATCCCTACATCAGCAACCCACCCAACTCTGCCCAGTTCAGAGGGGCATGGGCTCATCGCGCAGCTAAGTAGAAAACCTGTCGTGGTTCTGATTGGGAAGTGAAGTCACCGAAGGGTGTCGGGCCACAAGGGCCACAGTCCATAAAGCACTTTGTTCCTCCTCTTCCCCTAGGTTTAAAGCCTCAAGACTAGGCAAGGTGCCACCAAACCTTAAGACAGGAATTCAAGGCTGCTGGCACCTCTACCCACCAGGGCATCCCCGGCGCTCTCAGCATGTCCTGCCCTGGTCAGAGCTAGGGGCCGCTTTCCGCAGCAGCTGGTGGGTCAGAGGGAGCTAGCTGTGCCGGGGGTCCTTTCTTTCTCAAGGAGCTGCTGCTGCTGCTGCTGCTGCTGCTGCTGCTGCTGCTGCTGCTGCTGCTGCTATCTCTGGGTTGAGTACCCTGAGCTCTGCTGACCTGGGCTCACGGGGCATCCTGTCTGCGGCCACAGATCTCACGGAAGTCTCAGTTTCTTGTTAGGCAAAATGGCCTTTGGCTCTGCATCTGTCTTTAAGAACGCCATAGCCTTTGGTTCAGCCCCAGCCTCTGCATCAAGGAACTGGGAGGTTTTGTCTGTGGTCTGACAAGGATGTTAGTATGAAGGAATGTCCATTCCTTTCCCATTCCAGCCACAGGGGCCTGTGGAATATTAAGCTCCCAGGCGCATGACTCAGAGGCACAAGTCCAAGCTCCAATTCCCACGGGTGTACAGGACACGTATTGCCTTCATTTTTCCACCAGTGTTATTATACCTGTTTGTTTGGGTCCAATTTTATCCAATTAGAATAAATTGGATAAAATTTACTTTCTACTTAATTTAACTGTATCCTTTATTTTCTTCTGCTGAGAAAAGATTCCGCCAACATCTTGCAACCACTAGCTGTAACCAGACAGCATCTTGGGTCCCTCATTATTGGGGAATGACCTAGACTTGGGTCCCTCAGTATTGGAGAGTGACCTAGGCTTGGGTCCCTCAGTATTGGACAGTGACCTAGGCTTTTGCTAAGCACCGTCAGGACTCTGCTACTCTGTGTCCACTTCAGAAACACCCTTGCCCTGGCTGCAGACACTCTCATCACTGTGAGAACCCATGGCTTCTGGGAACATAACTCCACGCAGGATCCCAAAGTCCCGTGTGTGAAGTGGGGCTTTTATACCTGAGACACGTGATCAGTGAAGGATCTGATCCAGCCACTCTAGAAACTCTGGTGAAATTTCCACTCTGTGATTTCAGATAGAATAGCGCATACCCTTCCCTGACTGCTGAAACTTTTGAGTCACAGCCAATCCATTTAGCTTGAGAATTGGACTGTGCTTTAATCCTTTAAAGACAGAAAAAACTTGGGCATTTAAGCCCATCCTTAAGGTTCTGGTAGCTCCATGGGATTTGAAACTGTACCTTGAATGGGAAAATTGTCACCATAATAATTTACAGTCCCATCTGGGAGAAGGGAGCACAGAGTACTTCAAAGGGTCAGGAGAAGTGGAGCCAGGGCTAGGACAGCCTGAGGGATTTGTTGCCTGGATTACATTTTAAGGCAAAAGGCGTACCCTTGAGTGTTCCTTTTCTACTTTGTGTGTCTAAGTGTGTCAAACAGGTCTATTACCAACACATTATGGCTCAGCTTACTGCATAATCTGCCTTACAAGGAGCCAGCATATGCCCAGCTCTTGGTATAGGCCGTACAATACTTCAAACATTGATATGAATCTACATATTTCAAAATGAATTAGAGTTTAGTCTGCCCTTGACAAGAAAAACTATGCATCTAAAGTCGAAGGGAGGCATAATTAATTACCTTAGTATTAATCAAGCTACAAACTGCGACAGAGCACTCCACTTGACAAGCCCAGCTTGGTCGCAGCCTGCAGGGTTCAGCTAGAGCTCCCAGCCCCAGCCCAATTCTGGATGGGTAGCCCTGGCGGTCGGGGTGCAGAGTGTACAGAGTCCCTTTCTTCCACCCTTACTTCATAATTCGCCCCCCTTAGGAAGCTCTTCCACCGACCCAAGCTCCCTCCCAGCCTCCCAGCCTCCCTTTGGGCTTTCATGCTGGATCAAGTCTCTCCTCCTCACTGGCTAAGACCCTGACAGTGAGCTAGGAGTTCTTCCTGCAGGGAATTTCCTCCGGCCTCAAAGGAGAGGCTGGCGTGTGGAATCTGGGTAGTCAGCTCTTTGGACTTGCAAGTCTCAGGAAAACTAGGGAGACCCTTTAAACCCAGGACTAGGGGTTACCCAATAGAGGGCTCCCTTGCCTGGGTCTGAAGGCAGAACAGACTAAAAAGGCCTCTTCAGGTCAATCTTTTTCTCCTCCGTTCTTGAAATGTGATTGCTTGAAGATAATTAAACACAGGGTAAAAGAGAGGACTCGCTCCCGGAAGGATGGAGGGAACAAGTTGAAATACTTGCAGCTATTTAGGGAGGAACGGTGAAAGAAAAAGCCAGTATTCATCAGTGGATGGACACTGCAGGAGAGAGAGAGAGAGAGA
>NC_022015.1:46491716-46501101 GCF_000317375.1 Microtus ochrogaster | reverse complement strand
TAACCCCAGGGGGGGGGAGGGGAGGGCAGTGGGACCGAGAGTCCCAAGGCTGAGGCTTAGCCTTGCTCTGGGATGTTGGGAGTCGGGGGTCGAAAGTGACCCAGCCCTAGGTGAAAAAGACCCGCGCCTAAGCCCGGAGGCAGCAGCATCTGTAAGCCGCAAAGGGACGGGAGGAAAGGACAGCGCGCCGCCGGGCTTGCACGGCGGGACGGGAAGGAGCCAGGACGCGAACATCGGGGCTGCCTGCAGGATAAACGCAGCCACTCACCCAGCAACAGCAGCTTGAGCTCACGGCGCGCGTCCTTCTTGTCGCGGCGAAGCTGCCGTTCGATCTCCGCGCTGATGCGCTGCGACTCTTTCTCCTCCGCAGACAGACAGCAGCAGCCGGCCATGGTTTGTCACTCCGACGGGGCCACAGGGACCCCCGCGCTTACCGCTGGGCCTCGCGGATTATCCGCTCCAGGCGCAGGGTTTAGAAAGGAAACACCCGAACTCACTATGGTTTGGAGTAAGAGGCCCCGAAGGAGCTCCGATCTTAAACTTCTCGAAGGCAGTTCCTCCCGAGCGCCTATGCGGTCCTGGATCAGGCACCCAGCCCCTTCACTCCTGCGAAAAGAGCGAGCTGGGTCGTGTGAATGGCGCGGTCTTCAAAAGACGCGCGCCTCCGGCAATGTAGCTCGGCACCCCGGTAGACAACACAAACCGCGAGAATCAAAAGCTGGGCCGTCGGTGCCGCTGGGAGAGTAGTCTCTTCGGGTCTGGGGGGTGTAGCAGGCTAGCAGCAGGAGTGGCGTGGCTTTCAGTCAATGGACCAGCTTGCCTCTGCTTGCAAAGTTCCGAAAACCTCTGCAGTTACAGGAGACTTTCGCCGCCGACTGGAAGGTTCTTCCGTCACTGATGGCTCTAAGTGGCAGGAGGAGGCGGGGCGTCTCGAACCTACAGCCCTGGCGTCTGTGGGAGCTGCCCCTAAGCCTATTCCAGACTAATGGTGTCTGGGAACAAAGGAAAACGAAGACGAAGAGGCTAGGGCGCAGAGCAGCCTCACACCTGCCTCCTTGGCGGTGGCGCCCTAGTGCAGGAAGGGCCACTTGCCAAACTTGCTGTAACCAGCAGGCGCTGGCTGCCAGGCCCTTCCCGCGGCCAGATCCGGGTTCGGACAGGTGAGGGAGTTTCGCCAATTCCCAGCCTCAGTGCCAGGGGCGGAAGCAGCGCACTAGTGGACCTGAATCAGGCGGCTGCAGCCAGGACACACACTGCGTGCTAACAGCTAGGCTCTGGTCTCCCCTCCCATTAGAAGCTGAGCCTTGCCCACCAGCCTCTCCACTGCTCACACTTGGGGTTCCTAGACCGGCTCACACTGCTTCCCGGATGCCCCAGTCCAGCTTGGGCTTGACGCAAGTCCTGGGTCAGCTCGCAGCCCGCCTGTCTAGTGTAGATGGGCTGGGTGGCTCTGCTAGGAACCACAGCCGCCTCTGGAGTCGGGTAAAAGAGCAGGCAAGCTAGTTAACGCCTCCCAGCCGGTCCTACCTCCTGGCACCGGATGGGGGGCCGGGGATTGGAGGGGTGAGGGTGGAAAAACGTCTGACTGCTTTGCATTTGGTGATGGAAAAGAGTCATGCTTTGTAAAAAAGAGTTGGCACCTTCCCGACACACCTGGCAGTTCCCTGTTCAACCCTGCAGTCAGGCTGCCGCCTTAGGACAGCTCCGGGAATGCCGCGTGTAAAATCTGAGCGCACCCTCGACAGCTCAAAGGGAAAGACACGTTCCTTTATTGTGTAAGATTGTTAAGCAAGTTGTACTCCTTGATTTTGTCTGTGCAGATTTTAAAGTGCAAAGCGAGAACAGAACAAGAGATCCTACGGACCACAGGGGAAAAAAACAAAAAACAAAAAACCACCTTCTTTTCCTCCTCTTCAAGTTGGCATACGACGTGTGCACACCTACGGAATCCGACACTAATGCTTTCCCTATAAAGAGTTGAAGCAGGCGTGGGGCACTGAGGTCATTGTATAAGAACTTGGCAGCTACTGCTATCTGGCTGCAAAGTCTTGTTTATTTTACAGTTTAAGAAGTGCGGACTAACCAGGCTTTAAAATACCCTAGTATTTTAGCTTCCTTCCAGGCATAAATTGACGGCAACAGTGACCCCTGCAGGAAAATGTCTGGGTTTTTCCTCAGCTGCTACAGACTGTTTTACAAGGGAGATCTCCACTGCTTGGCTCCTCCAACTGAAGTCCCTATCATAATTTTTAGTTCCTCATGGATACTAAAACCAGAGAAAAATCTGAATTCCAAGTTAATCGGAACAACTGAAAGAGTCCGTCTCAAGTCACTAGCCTTCAGAAACAGATCATGGCAGACTGTCCCTAGTGAACTTGGTTGTACCTATCCAAAGCCCTCAGGGTTCCCATCTGCTTATCCAACCTGTAATCCTCCCATAGGATGTGACCCCGGAGAAGCCCCACAGTTTTGTAGGCAAAGGTTTTTTATCTTCAGATAACAAACAAACAAACAAACAAAAAACCCTCAATGATGAGAATGTCAACAATAGGGAATAGGCCAAATTAACCACGTGGGCGATATTATGTTGCCACTAAGGTAATCCGTAACATGAAGTCACAATGAATAACAAACACCTTGTGATGTTTTGGTGAATGACAGACTGCGTGTGTCATGATGGTCCCACTTTTCTCTCAGGGCTGGAGCTGCAGTTCAGTGGTAACGCACTTGCCTCCTGTGCATGTAACATCCGGCACCGAAAAGAAAACTCACATCACCAAATGATAATGTAACTGTCCCCGCCTGGCTAAGAACGCTCCAGAGCAGCCATGCACTGTTGGAGCTGATTAGCCACATATTCCTTAAACTCTCTTCCTATTATTTGTGCAATTCTGCATAAGAATAACAAACAGGCGAGAACCCTCAAAATACACTCATCTGAAAAGACAAGGCACAAATCTATAAACCAGTAAACTACAAATGGTATGGTGAGACTACACACCTGCATTTTTGAGAGCCTACACTACGTAGAGCAGAAAGGTTAGTTGCTCTGAGTCAAAACAGGCTGGCAGATTATCTACCACAAGTAACTCTAATGATCTGATAGAGTTATTTGTGGCCCCTCCCATCGTATTTAGATTGCACGTTTCTTAACTGCAAACAGAGCAATGGACTAGAATCCGTTCAAAGGACTCACCCAACTCTAACATTCGGTTGTTTCTTGGATGATTTTCACACTTCGAAAAAGACATTAAGGGGCTGAAGAGCTGGCTCAGAAGTTCAGATCATTGGCTGCTCTCCTAGAGGACTCTGGTTCAATTCCCAGCACCCATTTGGCAGCTCACAACCATCTGTAACTACAGTTCCAGAGAATCCAACACCCTCTACTCTTCTGGCTTCTGCACATGCTACACCAATGTGGCACACAGACATACGTGTAGGCAAAACATTCATATAAAATTAAAGCGTTCATATAAAATCACCTTCATATAAAAACATACATATAAAATTAAAAATTAAAAACCAATTTAAAAAAGACAGTAAGAATGTAAACTTTAAGCGATTATTGGGCATCGTAAACTCCTGAGAACTATACAAAGGGATAACACAAGGCAGTGAGCTTCCTTTTCTGTATTTGTTTTTCTGCCCCCATCATCTCTAAGATCTAGGGCATAAGATAAGAATAATTTTGTATCATGGTATTTGAAACACTTTCCAGGAAAGGCTAGCTTTGAAGAAAGCGCTTAGACATGGAGAAGACTTTTCCTGCTCCTTGCCAGGCTGCTGCAGTTCCTCCTGAATCCTCATAGACTCCAGCGGGGCTGCTTCTGCCTGCCAAGAGCTGAGCTCTGTGGGTCACACAACTGCAGGAGTCTTCAGGATGCCCACAGAGTCTAGGTCAGTCTGATCAGTGACGGGAAGTACTGAGCTGTGCTCTACCAGAAAACTTTAAAGTTGAGCCTGCAACCCTGCTTCCCAGGAGCAGCATCCCTCTATGACAGAATCTCCTTGTCTGCCATGCTAATGGGATCTCAGACAAATGTACTGTTGTCATCTATAGGCCTTGGTGAACCCCCTTTCCCTTTTCCAGGAATGCCATCTCTTACCTCGGGCAAAGTTAAGTCATTTCTTTTCCAAACACATTTCTTCTGAGAAGCCATCTCCACTCCTGCTGTGGGAAGTCCTTTTGTATATGTGTTGCTTTTATTGGCTAATGAAAAAAGAAGCTGCTTTTGGCCAATGGCTTAACAGAATAAAGCCAGGTTGGAAAAGATATATATATATATAGAAAGAGAGTAGGTAGAGTCAAAGAGATGCCATGTAGCCGCCACCCGGTAAGCCACAGCCACGTGGCTATACACAGGTTAACAGAAATGGGTTAACCAAATATATAAGAGCTAGCTAGCAATATGATTTAAGTGATTGGCCAAGCAGTGATTTAAATAACATAGTTTCTGAGTGGTAATTTTGAGACTGGGCAGCGGGAAACAAACAAGTGGCCTCCTACAACACACCCTTCACCAGAATCAAGGCCCACAGCTGCCTATGTTGATCTCATCCGACCCTAGCACACCTGTCTATCTCTGCTAATTCCTGTCACCCATGGGTAGTTTTTCTTGCTTAACCCACTAGTCTTATACTAGCAAAGCTTAGTTTACAACATAAAACTGAAACCAAGAAAAGAATCATCTAAGGAGAGAGAAAAGAAGGCTCTCATGGTAGAAGGCATCAATGATGATGATGGTGATGATGATATGAAGATGATGATGGTGATATGAAGATGGAGAAGGAGGATGCCAACCAAAAAATGTGCACTTGAGGGCTGGAGAGATGGCTCAGATTTCCAAAGAGCCTGACTGTGTTTGCTGGCCACTCTTCAGTTGCACCCTTAGGGAGGGTGACTGCCCCGATTCTAAGGCAGAGCTACAAGGGAAGGAAGATCAGAGGGCTGGAAAGATGCCGTTCTCTTTGGGACATATACGACTTTAGAGTTTAAGAAGTACTGTATGATCCAGCTATACTGTTTCTAGGATCTGCCTAGAGCACGCTGTCACTGTATCACAGAGACTGCACATTCGTGTTCACTGCTGCACCGGTCATAACAACGAGGTCGTGGGATCAGCTTAGGAGTCAGTCCTAGGAGTCTACCTACAGATAAATGGATTTTTATTAACATGATTGTGTGTGTGGGGGGGTCTTATTCAACCATAATGATGAATAAAAGCCTGCCGCCTACTGGAAAAATGAATGCAACAGCAATCACCACATTAAGCAAAAATAAACCAGACTCTGACACAGAAATAGCACATTTGCACTTATTTGTGACTCCTAGAACTTTATATTAATATCTAAACATGGGGAGGGATAACAGGAAGGAGGGGACGAAGGAACTGGAACAGAAGGACAGAACACGAGAGGTGCATGTGACCACAGTCCACGATGCATTTGAAAGAAAAACTGTCTTGATGAAACACAGCACTATGTATGATGAATATATGTCAACAAACATGCTTTGAATTAAAGAAAAAAGAGTTTAGAAAGAAGAGCATAAAAAACAGACCCAGCGGAAGTGAGCAGAGCTCATCACCAAGTCAGTTTTCAAGCTGTGTTTGGGACTCATTGCTAGGAATGACCGCTGTTTCTTTAAAGGAAGGAGTCAAAGTGCAGACAGACCATAATGAAGCCCATCCACATTCTGCCCTGGAACTCCAGAAGACTGTACCTGGGTGTGATTACTATAAGGGTGGCTTGAGCCCCGCCCCCCTTCCCCTGTAGCCTCCTCGAGGATCAGCTGCAGGTCCACAGGTGAAAACAGATGGCGTGTTGGTGGCTGTGTGGATGAGGAAATAATAGCACACTGGTGTGCACAGCGTCTATTTCTCTACGGCAATTGGCATCTCAGCGTATTGCTCCAAAATACCCTCTGTTGGAAGGCTAGAAATCGTTTATTAAAAACTTCAACTGAAAGATCTAGAAAAAAACGGATGAAGAAGTCTGTCATCTAACACTTGTGACCATGAATGGACAGGCATGGCTCTCTTGAATCTGAATTTTCATCAGTTAAGGATCTCAAGAACATCAGAAATAAAAATCTATAAGAAGACCATCTGAAGATTTTTATTTTGTTGATTTTCTTTTCAGCTGTGCTCAAGTTTCATGCCCATTTCCTGTCTTCCTTTGGGGAAACAGATATTGCTAACCTAGTGTATATACTTCTGTGATCTAAAATCATAGATCAGCGTAAATATGAACACACTGGGGAATGCTGCCACCATGAATGGCAGCATGTTATCTCTACTCTTCCCCTCTACTCAGGAAAACCTCAGTCCCTCTGATTCATTCTGCTTGCAGCTGCATACGATTCCATGTTGTGAAGACGGCGTCCATCATCCACTTTGTCCACCTTAAAGCATCTCTACTTTGGCTCAGTTTTGGTCAATAAAACAATCTGTAGCCATATCTTTGTCTATGGACCTTCACATACTATTGCTTTTATTTCTAGGGGATAGAGTCCCAGAAAAAAGTTGCTATGTTGTATATATGAAATTATATATGACATATTTAAAAATATTACAAAAATTAAATATGTGTATATATGAATATGTATAACTTTATGTGTGTAATTATATATACATGTGTGAATACATATGTATTATGTATATATATGTATATGAATACACACATTTTTATTTTAATAGATGTGGCCAGATTCCTCTCCCTCCCTGCAAAAAAACAAAAAAAACAAAAAAACTTTAACATTCTCAGCTGCTGCCAACAGCATAATCTCCCGTCTTCTACTTCCCTGCCAGCAATAAATACTGTTACTCATTAACTTTTGGCAGCTTGAAAGGAATAAAGTAATATTAAGGAGCTGTTTCCTTTGCTTCCTGTGCTAGCTAGTGCCGTATCTGCCTTTCTGTGACTTGCCCATTCATGTCCTTTGCTCATTTTTTAAAAAGTGGGTCATTTGTCTCCTTCTTGACAACCTGCAAACTCTTGAATAACGCATGTTGGCTCTTTGTCACCTGAATTACAAACTGGCAAATATGGTGTTTGCCTCCTTCTCCTACTTTTTTTCCTCTTGTTTGTTTATTTGGTTGGTTGGTTTTGAGACAAGTTCTCACTCTATAGCTCTAGATGGATGGGCTAGAACTTGTTATGTAGACCAGGCTGGTCTTGAACTCGCAGAGATTCACACGCACTCCTACAACACATATTATTGCCCACTATAAAGTATCTGGTGTTTATTTTTGTGTGGTGATAGAGATAGGCCAGTTTTGTTTACTTCTAGCTGGATACCAGGCTGCTCTATCATACCTTCCACTGAGCATAGGCTTAGCTCGCTGTCTAAACCATCGTGGTCTGACAGCAGAAGGATGTGTTATGTCACCTGAGAGGCAGACCCGCTCCGTGTCATCACACTCTTCCGGCTGTGTATCAACTTATTTTTCCATATAGACAATCACGTGCCAATGTCCCTCCCTCAACTTCACCCTAACCTTGAACTTCTGGACACACCAATTTGGATATCTAAAAGACATCTCAAATTAAGAAATTTGAGACAAAATTCTGAATTTATTAACCACATCTCTTCTTTCTGACCTCGTTCCCATCTCAGCACCATCAGACACGTCTTAGCCCACCTACCCTTAGCAATTCTGGTCTCCTTCTTTAGTTGTATCCTAACATGTAAGAGCTCTTCAGCCACCAGCTCCAAGATGTCTTGCACATTGCATTTTTGCGAAAGGAGGCTGCTGAGTTGACCTTAGAATGTCACATGTGGCTGCCAAGGGACAGTCTTTTCTATTTTGTTGCCATCAGGTCTAAACAAGCTACCACCATCTCCAACCTGGCCTAAAAGTACAATTTTATGCCTGAAATTCCTGTTCCACTCTTGACTCTCTAAAACCCATCACAAGACAGACAGGACCACCATAATGCATACCCGTTAATCCCTAGATTCAAATTCTTCTATTAATTTCCTTCAGAGAACAAATTCTTTCTCTCAACCATGAAACTCCAAGCAACATAGTCATTTCCTGCCTCTTCCATGGATGCTAACAGTCACCGTATTGAGCCCACTCCACCTCACCATGCCTTACCTCTCTGGACAGCTGCTGGCCCCTGTTGTCAGTATCATGACTTCTCCAGACCATGAAATACCCTGTCTATGTCTGTCAATGCATCTCAACACCAATGGGATTCACTAAGTGTGGGCTTCCCTGACAACTTGGCTTGGCATGGTCTACCCCACCATCCATGCCCATTTGTCATGGTGCCATAGCCCTATACTTACACTGGAGGTACTCAGCGCTACCGTTTCCTTGCTTTCTCTTTCTTCCATCAGAAAAAGAAGGTAATCTCCACAAGAGGCTAGATGATGACCAGCTAATTTGAGGTTAGGGAAGTCATATATCATCTTAAAATTGTATCTTCAAACTTTTCAGACCCCCTTCCCGGTGATAAGCTTGGAGAAATCAGGATCACGTTCTGGTTGGCATATGAAAGTGTGTCCTCATATGCTCGGGTTTTAGCTCTTGCCCTCATATCGTGGCAATATTTTGGGAGGCTTATGGACGCTTAGGCAGTGAGGCCTAGATGACAGGAGGAGGTCAGTAGAGTGGACTATTGAAGGTACAAGCTGACCACACTCCCACCACCATAAAATCCATCACAAAATCTCTGTCGTGAGATCAGAGACACTCTGAAACTATGAACACAAGTCTTTCCTTCCTTGTGTTGTCTATGTGGGGTGTTCTTGTCATGGAGACATGGAAGTAATAACGTATAGCATTTTGTGATTTTGTGTTTGACTATTGTAGACTTCATTTCTTATATATTTCGAAAATCACAGCCCTGAGGACCTGATCTGTGGATACAGTCCTGACTGTGTTTCCCAGGACCATTAACGACCAGCGCTAGAGACTAGATATAAGTTGACTTCAGCTAAAAGCACTACTTACTGGACCTTGGGATAGTCCTGATGTGAAGCTCTGCTGGATCCAGGCACTTGAGTGACGCTACAAAGAGGACATTGACTGGTTAATAAGAACTTGTTGAATAAGACAATGACAATTACCGTCACACGAGATTCTTCTAAAGATTTGAGAAGGTAGCATGTCTAAGTGGTTAGCCCCAAGCCTGGAGCTAGTAAGCACTCAACAAGAGAAGAGAACTTTGGTTCTGTGATGGCTAAATTTGGTTGTCAATTTGCCTGGATCTGGAGTCAACTAGAAGATGAATGCTACAAGAGATTTTCCTGATTAGCTTGATTGGAGTGGCAGAGCTATCTTAAATATGGCCAATATCTCCTGACAGCAGCCCAGATGAAAAGAGATTTGAGAAAAAAAGTGTGTGTGTGTGTGTGTGTGTGTGTGTGTGTGTG
>NC_022015.1:46485364-46490741 GCF_000317375.1 Microtus ochrogaster | reverse complement strand
GAGACCTAGCCTGACCTGTCTGGCCAATAACAGAGTGTAACCATTGAGTCCTATTGAAACAAAACATTAATTTTGAATGTCTGATTCAAATATACAGAACCAAGGGCATATGAATGAAGTATGCATCCTACAATATGCCAGGCTCTGCTTTCCTCGACTTAATTTGCATTCAGTAATTTCTTTCATGAATTAAAAGTCCATGAAAATGGTAAGAACTAGTTGGAAAAGTGTTGCTTAAACATTAACGTGAAGTTGTCTTCTGTTTTTGTAGGTGTCTGATGCCCATTTTGAAGACCCATGGACTCCTCTGTCCTTTTCTGACATCACTGGGGAAACTAGAAATGTCCAGAACTTCTTAGACTTTGTCTTAGGGTTTCTGTTGCTGTGAAGAGACACCGTGACCATGGCAACTCTTATAAAGGAAAACATTTAATTATGGCTGGCTTACATTTTCAGAAGCTTAATCCATTATCACCATGGCAGGAAGCAAGGCAGCATGCAGGCGGACATGGTGTTGAAGAAGGAGCTGAGAGTTCCATATCTTGATCCACAGGCAACAGGGAAGTGAACTGTCCCCCACACCGGGAACAGCTTGAGCATATGAGACCTCAAAGCCTGCTCCCACAGTGCCACACTTCCTCCAACAAGGCCACACCCACTCCAACAAGCCACACCTCCTAATAGTGCCAGTCTCTATAGGTAAAGCACTCGAACACACGAGTCTATGGGGGCCATACCTATTCAAACCACCATAGACACTCCTCCCTTCGGGAGACAAGGCATGTGTCCTCTGTTAAAGGCAAACAGGTTTTTGTGGCTCTTTGGGCTAGTAAACTTACAATTCCTGTCTTCTAGACGTGACAAAAGCCCACATTTCTTCATCTTTTGCTGGCTCTGAGCTCTTATCTTAAGCAGTCCTCTTCCCCCAGAGTGACAAGATGTCGCTGGAAGCCCCGTGTGTGTTCCTGTCTGCTGACAGCTCTAGTGAAAAGAGTGCTTCCTTTTCCCCCAGTCCAGCAAAACGCTAGGTTGACCCTGATTGAGAATGTGTTTGTAGCCCTGCCTGAACTGACACGTTTTGGCCAAAGCAGCAGAACACTTAAGGGACCAGCCCGGGTTAACTCTAGCCATATAGTTTATTTAACCCAGGATACCCTAAATACTATGATTTGTTCAATATTAAAATTATTAATAAATGTTTTGTAACTTCAGTTTACAGTGTATAATTTACATTGGCAGTCAGCTCGCTTTGGATCACCCTCTTGTTTAACAGTTACCTGGTGGCTAGTGGCTGTAAAATGAACAGAGCAGCACAGAATAACACAAAGTAGACCAAGAGAAAATAAGGACATTTTGGCAGATTCCAGAGAGAAAAGACATCATGACCCAATATCAATGGAAAGGAAACACACAGAGACAACTGTGGGCTGATGGTTGCCTTGGACCAGACCACGCCCTGCACTCTGTCTCCTCTTGGTGTTGAAACTGAGACAAAAGCAAAGACATAAAAGACCGTGAGCTGCCTGAGGGAGCTTTGAATCTAGGGTTGACTCTGCATTAACCTGTGCCGAGAGGGAATCTTGAGAAAAAACTCAGCTCAGGTGAGTTACATATACGTTACATGCCTGAAGTTATTGACCTGGAGACAACAAACCCACAGTGAAGTCTCAACAACAATGTGTGACTGGCAAACAGAAGCGCATTCTGTCCTCTAGGAGGTGGGGTTTGGCAGGCGTCCCTTCCCAGCAATATTTGGCAATATCTGGAAACACGTTTGCTTGTCACCACTCAGGAAGAGATGCGACAGCGTCTAATGAACAGAGGCCAGGGCTATTAAAGCATCCATTTCATGGGACAGCTTCCCCCAAGTCAAACAGACACACAGGGATCCCTAGCCTCATCTCAGTTCTGAGTAACCCACGAAAAGAAAAATGTCAATCTAGATTCTTAAGACAAGTGAAGAGGAGGAAATGAAAGATTTTTCTGTGTTAAAGTTAGCTACCAGGAAGGGCAGACACAGCTGAAGCAGGCAAGCGTAGGGAATAGTTTGGTAACCTGGGACTCTACTTGTCTTAGGCTGTGCCCACTTCTTCTTCTAATAATGCATTTGGGAACCTGGCTCTTTTACCCGCATGGACTATGCATGCACACGGTTTTCCAAACAGTACACCTAGCAACCTGGGAGCCCACCGACACTGGGCTTCAAGTACGCCTCTCTCTAACCAGTGGAGTGGATCCTCCCCGCTTAAAAGATGATCAAACTCAGACAGATCCTGCTCGTTCTTACTCTCATCATAGGGGTAGAAGAACGAAAAGGCCCATCTGGCCTGAATTGGGTTCAGGTGCATGGATGATAAGGCAAAACTGTGTTTGTTCTCTACTGAACTGATCTCCTATGCACCATCTTAAGCCTGAGCATAATTAGGTATGCATATAATTAAAGTCAGATGCATATGGGGAAGAGACATGCATAGCAAAAAAAAAAAAAGAAAAAAAAAGATTATATCTTCTAGGCTAGAAATCAAGGCAGAGAACCACCATCATTACACCTCTAGTAACCGAATGCCCCCTTCCTCCTGAACCCCATAAAAGGAAGCCCTGAACAACACTCGGGGCTCTTGAGTACCATCACTCATGTGGACACTGTCAATGTATGCATTTCTCCCGAGCCTGTACTGTTGCTTTGGTTATGAATAAAGCTAGCTTCCTTGCTACATCTGCTGTTTTTCCGGATCCTTATTTCAATCTTTTAAATAAGACGCCAAGGGAATGGCAACACTGACTTGGACCTAGACTGCTGGTAACACAGCCTCGCGCTGCATGTGATGTAGTTCCTATGATACTGGGGAAGCAAACGCTGCCTCAAAGCTCTGGGCTGGGGGATTGTAGGATGAGGCTGGCCAAGGGCTGCAACTGCTCAGGGATTCCTGCTCTTCTCTCCCCTTATCCTCTTCCTGTCTCTCCCTGTCACCCCCTCAAAGGAATGTCACTGAGGTGACAACAGAGCTTTCTCATCCTCTGTCTTCTGCCCACCAGTGGCCGAGCTCCCCTGCAAGGCCTTGAGCTAAATGCAAAATGCAGCTGAGAGGCTGGCAGAATGAGGGGCCATGCTAGCCAGGGTAATGAACCTCTTTTTCCCACTGGAAGGATGCTCACACTCTGTCCTCTTCCTCTTAAATCTCCCCTAAGTACCACTTAGAGAGCTGGCTGAGGAACAGCACGCTAGGCTGACCCGCCAGGGGTTCTGAGTCAGGTGTGGAGAGCCTGCAGGGACCAACACATACGGGCCAGCCTGGGATGGCCAGTGATGGCACCAGAAACCCTGCTTCCCAGCTGGCACAGCTGGATGGAAATCCTGGGGAAAAGCTCAGATTTTTCACTGTAAGAGGCTGGCAGTGATGTGGATGCTGGGAGAAAGTCACTCTTCCCTGGGGGACTTACCCGTTCTCAAGGCCTGAAACCCTCCCTCGGCTTCCAGCCCTGGCACAAAGGTTATCACCTCTAGACCGGGTTCCTAGTGATTCCTGTCTCCCTTCCGGAAATTGTAGCATTGCGTTTGAGTCTTTCTCCTGGCAGGAATCACTCTTTCTCATTGTCATGGGAATCTCTGGCACCAAAAATATGGAAGATAATGAGTAGATTGTTTACGTAAACAGAGTTAACCTTGACTGAGACATGAGGCTCTTGACTAGCCCTCACAACAGAATCTTGTGGTAAATGTTACTAATCCCCTAGCTTACAAATGAAGGTTACATATTAAAGCAGAAACAGTTACGCAAAGTCATCGCAAAGCTGGAGGCTGATGGACCTGAATTCTTAGTCCCATCTAACGTCAAAGTCCACACCTTGCCCACCATGTATCAACGACGATAACTACATGGATGACCAGGAGAGGAGTCCTTACTACTTGGTAAATTTCTCTTCACAGGGGCCCATGTGCTTAACTACGTTTGTGTGTTTAAAATAGACTCATACCCTCTTCCTGGGAGTAATGCTGACATTCTCATTTAGACTTGGAATCTACTGAGCCCTGGTTAATCGCTGCAGCAATTTTTATTCTCAGCAGAAGTAGAAGCAGTTTGTCTGCCCAGTCTCCCTCGAGGATACTCATCTCTCATTTCACAAAAACCCACTTCATCTTTGTCATTTACCTGGAACTGTTGATTGAGTCTGGCTCCAAGGATAAGCGCATGACCCAGCTGTGACCTAGCCAAACATTGCATAGCCTCAACCATGACTGGTCCAGGGACGAGGGCTTGCTCCAGGTCTAGTCAGTCTAAATACTGCATCTCTTTAATCCAGAGGCTGCTTCACTGGCCAACTAAAGAGAATGCCACCCCCGCACAAAGAAAACTTTCCAGAGTCCTTTGATATGTCAACCTGTGGGTCCTGGCAGCCCACAGTCTGTATATGGCCAAGAAAAACTGAACGAGGCCCAACACAAAATAGTAAACACACTTAAAACATCACGAGGCTTTTGTGATTTATTTATTTTTGAAACTCAGTTATGTGGTTCTCAGGTGTGAACTTTGAGGATGGTAATGTCACATCACAATGTCAAAAGGTTGGACATATCCGGGTGTATAAGATGCCCAACTTGATACGTGAGGTAAAGTTGGTGGCCACCTTTGGAAATGAATGGAACATCGCTACCTGAGGTGACACTAAAGAGGACTAAGCCAAGAGATGGAGAGAGAAGGAGAGGGTGTCAGTCGTCTGATTATTCTCATATTTAAACCCTACAGTCTCAATTACTTGAACGAATAAAAACTCTTATTTAGACCCGGGTAGATTATGTTTTCTGTTGCTTGCAGCCAAAAGTATGATGGCTAGGGTTTCTGATCCAAGAGAACCGAGGGGGCAATTAGCAGAAGCACGGGAGCTAGCAGCTGAGAGAAAGAGAGCACCACACATCCTCTCATGATTATGTGACAGTGTCCCGTGTCCTCTTTCTGTCACTGTAACAAGTAACCCAGACAGCAGCTTATGTGTATCGAGTTCTTCACCCTCACAGTTCCAGAGTTGAGTCCAAGTCAGTTGGCCCCAAGACTCTTGGCCTTCTGCAACTAAATAAATAAAATAAAGAGAGAAAAAGAAAGAGGCCAGAGTTCCACCTTCCTCTTTGAGGGCACCCCAGCAGTGATCTAAAGGCTTCTCACTACGGCCTGCTTCTTAAGGCCAGGGTCATCCTGGAGACCAAGCCAACCCACTGCAGCATGACTCTCCGTGGGACACTGAAGACCCAAACTAGAGTGTAGAGAGCTGCGTGGAGCCACACCTGATAATCAGCTCCTAATATTGGCTAAGGCCTGATCACGCAATGATTGTCAGCTGCTTGCATATGCGTGAACCTATGGGCAGTGCCCACCTGGTAATC
>NC_022015.1:46477018-46483689 GCF_000317375.1 Microtus ochrogaster | reverse complement strand
CAGGCACTAAGGGAACGAAGCCGAGGCTCCTGCTTTGAGGCATGACCCCTGGTCCAGGATTTTTTTCTGACTTTAGATCCTGAGCTTGGCTTCAAGGCTGTCCTCCATGCTGGCCTGTAATGAACTATCAGTTTCGATTCCTTCTTTCATAAATGTTTATCGGATTCTATGGCAATCAGAAATGGTAGGGCCCGTTTCCTCTGGACCCAACAGTAAAACAGGTCCATGATAACATGGTTATGCTGGGCACATCTTAAGAGTTCTCCACGGTGTCCTGTGAGCTCTGGGATCACAGAGGTTAAACTCTTTGGGACAGATAATACTTATTTTCTATTGAAAATACTTTCTTAATGAGTTTGCTATTGTGTAACTCTCTTTTTTGGACGGTCTCTTTTCAGAATACTTGTGAGTAAAAGAAAAAGTTGGGTTCAGCTCCTCTCATGACTAATATTTTCCTTCTTTTTTTTAAAAAAAATCTATGAAATTTCTGGACATAACAATGAGCACTTGTAAATTCTTTATCTAAATTTACTGCATGTCAACATGTTCCTCCGTGTTTGTTCTAGCGTCTCTCTATTCCAAAACTATGTATTTCCTAGCCCATCTGAAGGCACACTGTTGGCAGCCTCCAGCATCTCCCCTAAACAGCTCAACCAGCATGGCCTAAAATAAGGACATTCTCTTGTAAGAACAAATAGCCCAAATGATGACACCTGAGAACCTTCCGATCCCCACCTCCGTTCACCAGGCATCCTGTGTTCACATGTATCCAGTGTCTTTTGTACCTGTTTCTACTGTATATCCAGGCTGCAACAAGGCTTTTAAAACATTGTAAATTCTCACCACTTGTACAAGAGCTTTTTTCATATATTTTAAGTAAGCAAGAAAGAATCTGCTTCTCTTCCTAGGTGAGGCTCTGCATGACAATGGTTTCCCCAAACCTCTGCCCAGGAATCCTTTGGTTTTAAAACATGTGTGTGGACACCAAAGGTCATCAGGAATGTTCTTATTTCATCACACTAGCAGGCATGGGGTGGACATGGTTCCCATGTGAAATCCTAACTAAGGAAAATACAGAAGTAGACGAAAACAAATACAGGGAGAACATCAGGTGACTTTGCTTTCAAATGGTAAGAAGACCTGAATATATGAAGCAGCTGTTCACAGGGGTCAGCAGACCTTAGAAATAGCAAAGAGCGACAGGCCACTCCTGCCAAAAGACCAGATATTCTCTGCCTGACCTCCCCTTCCCTCCAACACCAGCAAGCATTCTCATGAACATACCAGTGGAGCAGGCCAGTAAAACTAGGAACACAACACCAACACACTCTGAAAATCCAGAGAAAAAACAGAAACCAAAGAACAAAACACCAACCCAACAAAGACAAACCCAGAAATCACCACCTAGACCTATAATCATCCCAAACCCATATGCCTAGATATCAGCATAAGAACACAATAGCAGCCAGGGCCACGTGTCTCCATTAGAGCCCAGCTACCCACTATGGCAGGGCCTGACTTTTCCAACAAAGCTGAAGCACAAGGGAAAAGACCTTAAAACAAATTATCTGAAGATGATGGAAGTCCTTAAAGAAGGAATAAACAAATCCCTTAGAGAAAGAAAGAGGGAGGGAAAGAAAGGAAAAAAGAAAGAAAGAAAGAGAAAGGAAGAACAAAACCAACAGTAGAAGAAAATAAGTAAAACTGTTTTAGATCTGGAAATGCAAATAGAAACAATAGGGAAAACAAAAATTGAAGAAATTCTGGGAATTAAAAATTTAAGAATGCAGACAGGAACTACAGAGGCAAGCTTCACCAGTAGAATACAAGGGATAGAAGAAGCTTAGGTATTGACAATATGATGGAAAATGGTTACATTGGTCAAAGAAAGTACTAAATACGAAAAATTGCTGAGACAAAAAATCAAGACCAAACCTGCCAATAATAGGAATAGATAAAGGAGAAGAAACCCAGCTCAAAGGCCCAGAAAATATCAACAAAAAGGCCCAACAAAATCACAGAAGAAAAATTTTCTAATCTAAAGAAGGAGAGTACTTTCTTGTACTCATAAAGGTATTAGAAGCATACAGAACACCAAATATATTGGACTAGAAAAGAAAGTTGCATCACCACTAGTAATTAAAACACTATTACAGAATATAGAGAATATACAGAATATATAATATAAGATACAGAATAAAGAAATAATATTAAAAACTGCAATAGAAAAAGACCAAGTAACATATAAAGGTAGACCCAGCAGAATTACACCTGACTTCTCAATGGAGACTTGAAAAGCCAGAAGAGCCTAGATAGATGTGTTGCAGACTCGAAGAGATCACAGATACCCACCCAGCAAAACTTTCATGGATAGACATTACCAAAGAGTAATATACCTCAGAGTATATAGAAAAACATATTCCAAGCAAATGAACCTAAGAAGCAAACTGGTGTAGCCATCTTAATATCTAACAAATTAGACTGAAAACCAAAGTTAATCAAAAGAGATGGGGAAGAATACTGCATATTCATCAAAGGAAAAATACACTAAGATGGCATTTCAATTCTTAATATCTATCTCCCAAACACAAAGAAAACCAGCTTTTGTAAATGAAACACTACTACAGCTTAAATCACAGATTGACCCTCAACCACTGATGGCGAGAGATTTCAGTAACCCACTCTCACCAATGGACAGGTCATCCAGACAAAAACTAAACAGGGAAATACTGGAGCTAGCAGACATTATAAACAAAATGGACCTAAGAGATATTTAGAGAACATTTCACATAAACACAAAAGAATACATCTTCTTCTCAGCACCTCATGGGACTTTGCACAAAATTTACCACATACTTGAACACAAAGAAAATCTCAATAGATATAAGAGAATTGAAATAATTCCCTATATCCTCTCAGACTGCTATGGATTAAAGTTGAATATCAACAACAGCAGAAACAACAGAAAGCCTACAAACTCATGGACACTGAACAACACTCTGATGAATGAAAAATCAATCAAGACAGAAATAAAGAAATTAAAAACTTTGTAGACTTTAATGGAAATGAGGGAAGTGATGCTAAGAGAAAGGTTCATGGCACTAAATGCCTTCATAACAAAACTTGAGACACCTCACTCTAGCATCTGAACAGCACACCTGAAAAGCTCTAGAACAGAAAGAAGTAAACACACACCAAGAAGAGTAGGTGCAAAAATATAATCAAACTGAGGATTGAAGTCAGCAAAATTGAAACAAAGAGAACAATACAAAGAAACAAGGAAGCAAAGAGTTTGTTCTTTGAGAAAATCAACTAAATAGACAAACTCTTATCCAAACTAACTAAAAGATGAACAGAGAATATAAAAATTAATAAAATCAGAAATAAAAAGGGGGACATGACAACAGACACTGAAGAAATCCAGAGGATCATAAGGACACATTTTAAAAAATCTGTACTCCACCAAATTGGAAAACCTAAAAAAAAGTGAATAATTTTCTCAATAGACATCATTTATCAAAGTTAAATCAATATCAGACAAACAATTTAAGTAGACCTATAACCCCTAATGAAATATAAGCAGTTGTTAAGAGTCTCCCAATTAAAAAAAAAAAAACATGAAACAGAACAAAACAAAGCCATGGTTTTAGTACAGAATTCTATCAGACTTTAGACTTTCAAATAAGAGTTAAGACCAATAGTCCTCAAATTATTCCACAAAATAGAAACAGAAGGGATACTGCCCAATTCATTTTATGAGGCCACATTTCACTAGATACTGAAAACCCCTTTGACAAAACCCTACACCCTTCATGATGAAAGTCCTGGAGAGATCAGGGATACAAGGGGCATCCCTAAACGTAGTGAAAGTACTTTACAGTGAGTCTAGAGCCAATATTAAATTAAATGGAGAGAAACCCAAAGCAATTCCACTGAAATAGGAACAAGACAAGCTTGTCCACTCTCTCCATATCTACTCAATATAATACTTGAAGTCATAGCAAGAGCAATAAGACAAGTGAAGGAGATCAAGGGGGTTCAAATTGTAAAGGAAGAAGTCAAACTTTCACTATTTGCAGATAATATAATAGTATACATAAATGACCTTGAAAATCCCACTAAGGAATTCTTACAGCTAATAAATATTTTTAGGAAAGTGGCAGGATATGAGATAAACTAAAAAAAAAATCAGTATTCCATCTGTATACAAATGGCAAACAGACTGAGAAAGAAATCAGGGAACAACACCCTTCACAATAACCTCTAATATAAAACATCTTGGGGTAACTATAACCAATCAGAAAATGGAAAGATCTCCTATGTTCATGGACCAGTAGGATTAATGTAATAAAATGGCTATACTACCAAAAACAATCTACAGAGTCAATGAAATTCCCATAAAAATTGCAAAACAATTCTTTACAGACCTTGGAAAAACAATTCTCAACTTTGTATGGAAAAACAATGCTGAAGGATAGCTAAAACAATTCTGAACAATAAAAGAGCTTCTGGAGGTCTCACCATCCCTGATTTCAAGTTGTACTCCAGAGCCATAGTAATAAGAACTGCATGGCATTGATATAAAAACAGTCATGTTTGATCAATGGAACCAAAATCCAAAGCTAGATACAAATTCACATACCTATGGACCATTATTATTATTGCAAAAGCCAAAAATACACACTGGAAAAAAGGAAAGCATCTTCAACAAAAAGTGCTAGTCAAACTGGATGTCTGCATGTAAAAGAATTCAAATAGACCTATAAACCCATATTTATCACCCTGCACTACACTCAAGTCCAAGTAGATCAAAGACCTGAACATAAAACCAGACACACTGAACCTGATAGAAAACAAAGTAGGAACAGCCTTGAATACATTGGTTTAAGATGTCAACTCCCATTCTCTCCACTTACCCCCACCCCACCTCACCTCCATCCATTCCTCTCTGAACAGAACACAGATAGTGCAGGCATTAAGATAAACAATTAATAAATGGGACCTCCTGATATCTAAAACTTCTGTAAAGCAAAGGACCCTGTCAATAGGACAAAAAGGAAGCCTACAGAATGGGAAAAGGTTTTTACTAACTCCATAGCTAATAGAAGTCCAATATCAAAAATATATAAATAACTCTATAAATTAGATATCAAGAAAAGTAATTCAATTAAAAATGGGGTAAATATCTAAACAAAGAATTCTCTTTTTATATTATTTTAATTTTATTTTTTAAAAAAGAAAACAAGCTATCTTTTCTTCATTATACATATCGAATCTAAGTTCCCACTCCTTCCTCTCCTCCCATTCTCTCCACTTACCCCCACCCCACCTCACCTCCATCCATTCCTCAGAGAGGGTAAGGCACAGTGCTTTGGGGAAGGCCCAAGGTCCTCCTTATTATATCAAGACTGAGCAAGGTATCCGTCCAAAGAGAATAGGTTCTCAAAAGAACAGTACAAGCAGTAGGGTTAAATCCTGGTGCCAATTCCAGTGGCCTCTCAGTCTGCCCCAGCCATGCAACTGTCAACCACATTCAGAGGGACTAGTTTCGTCTTCTGCTTGTCCGGCTGGTGTTGGTGAGCTCTTATTAGCTCAAGTAAACTGTTTCAGTGGGTGAACCCGTCATGGTCTTGACCACTTTGTTCATATTCTCACTCCTCCCACTCTTCAGTTGAACTTTTGAGAGCTCAGTCCAGTACTCTGATGCAGGTCTCTGCTTCTGTTTCCATCCGTTGTTAGATGAAGGTCCTATGGTGATTTTTAAGATATTCATCAGTCTGACTACAGGGCAAGGCCAGTTCGGGCACCCTCTCCTCTATTGCTTAATGCCTTAGCTGGGGTCATCCTTGTGGATTCCTGGAAATTTCTCTAGAGCCAAGTTTCTTGCTAACCCCATAATGGCTCCCTCAATCAAGATATCTCTTTCCTTGTTCTCATTTCTGTTCTTCCTCCATATTGACTATCCCATTCCCTCAAGTTCTCCTCACCTCTGCCCTTCCCCCCTCTTCCCCTTCTATCCTCCCTTCTTCCCCCACCGCTATGTTCCCAATTTTGTCAGGTGATCTTGTTTATTTCAACTTTCCAGGTAGATCTATATATGTTTTTCTTGGGGTTCACCCTGTTACTTAGCTTTTCTAGGATCATGAACTATAGGCTCAATATCTTTTGCTTATAGCTATTATCCACTTATCAGTGAGTATATACCATATTCATCTTTTTGAGTCTGTGTTACCTCACTCAGGATAGTGTTATAAGGAGGCCACTTGTTGGTTTCCAGCTGCTCAGCCCTGAAATAATCACACAGAAACTATATTATTTAAATCACTGCTTGGCCCATTAGCCCTAGCTTCTTATTGGCTAACTCTTACATCTTAATTTAACCCATCTCCATTAATTTGTACATCACCACAAGGTCATGGCCTATCAGCAAAGTTTCAGCATGTCTGTCTCCAGTGACAACTCCATGGTTTCTCCCTGACTCTGCTACCTTTCTCCCAGCATTCAGTTTAGTTTTCCCCACCTAGCTCTGCTCTGCCTTATCAGGCCAAGCCAGTTTTCTTTATTAATTAACCAATCATATTTACAGCATACCAAAGGGAATCCCACATCAGATAGTGTTTCTTAATTCTATCCATTTGCATGCAAAATTCAAGATGTCATTGTTTTTTTTT
>NC_022015.1:46465431-46476837 GCF_000317375.1 Microtus ochrogaster | reverse complement strand
AAAAAAAAAAAAGAGGTGCTGCCAGGGCCTTGAGGCTGCTAAGTGCTCCAAAGGATGTGCCAACAGCTCCGACAGGTTTGTGCACTGCTACCCCAGCCTTTCTCCCTAAGGCGTGGTCTTCGTCACTTTCTATTGCTGTGAGGAGACACCATGACCAAGGCTTTCTCATAAAAGAAAGCATTTAACTGGGGCTCGCTTACAGTTTCAGAGGGTGAGTCTATGACCATCATGGCAGGAAGTAGATGGGCAAGATGCTGGAGCCATAGCTGAGAGCTGTCCATCCTGATCTGCAGGCAGCAGGCAGAGAGATTGGAGAGACTGGGCCTGGCATGGGCTTTTGAAACCTGAAAGCCATCCAACTGACACACTTCCTGCAACAAGGTCACACCTCCTAATCCTTTCCGAAGAGTTTTCATAGTCAGCTGAGGATTATGCATGCAAACATTTGAGCCTATGAGGCCATTTTCATTCACTCTACCACAGGCACTAAGGGAACGAAGCCGAGGCTCCTGCTTTGAGGCATGACCCCTGGTCCAGGATTTTTTTCTGACTTTAGATCCTGAGCTTGGCTTCAATATTTACAGCATACCAAAGGGAATCCCACATCAGATAGTGTTTCTTAATTCTATCCATTTGCATGCAAAATTCAAGATGTCATTGTTTTTTTTTTTTTACAGCTGAGTAGTGCTCTAATGTGTAAGTGAGCCGCATTTTTTAAAAATCCATTCTTCACGTTGTTTCCAAGTTCTGGCTATTACAAATAATGCTGCTATGAACATAGTTGAATATATGTCTTTGTAGTATGTTTGAGCATCTTTTGGGTATGTGCCCAAGAGTGGTATTGCTGGATCCTGAGGCAGGTTGATTCCCAATTTCCTGAGAAACTGCCATACTGATTTCCAAAGTGGTTGTACAAGTTTGCACTCCCACCAGCAATGGATGAGTCTTCTCCTTACTCTACATCTTCTCCAGCGTAAGCTATCACTGACAATGGGTGCTGGCACTTGGCTTTCCAGAGGAGAGGGTTATCTATTGTAGAGACTCTTAAGACATTTTCAGCTTCTCTTGAAAGAGAAAGTTGCCATGTGACAGCTCTGGCCAATAAAGTGGAAACGAAACACGGATTCTGCTTCTGCACGGACTCTGTCCATCTGCCTCTCCTGGGTGCACAGCCCTGCTAGGAGAAAAGGGTGAACGAAGACTCTCCATGATGTCAGTGCTTGCCCCTCTCCTACGAGAACTTCTCCAGTCATCTTCAGAGGTGCACGCCTCTGCGAACTTCTCCAGAATCTAATGAAAACACAAACGTGTGTCCAAATGCAAGTACACATTACTGTATACAATTTTTCTAAAAATAGTTTGAGATTGTTGCTGCCTCTCAGCTCTGCCACCATTTAAGCCTGACCCTTGGAGCTGAGAATGCAGATTGGATGGTAGAGTATGTACAGAGCCCTGGATTCATTCCCCAGCACCACACCACAATGCCAGCACTCAGGAGGCACAGAGGATTAGGAGTTCAAGGTTATCCTCTGCTACTCAGCAAGATTGAGGCCAGCCTGAGCTATATGAGACCCTGTCTCAGATATAAATTAGAGATAGAGAGAGGGAGGGAGGGAGGGAGGAAGAGAGAGAGAAAGAGAAAGAGAGAGAGCAATCTTTAACCTGAGGAGTTACGAGTTTTTGAGTTCTCAGTCACTGGCTTCATCTGTCAGTTGAGGAGACTTGATTTGGTTCAGTTTCTCTGTCAGTTTGTCAGTTGAAGAGCTGAAAAGCGGGGAAATCTTGAGCACCATCACTAACAGTGGATGAAGTCTCTCAAACTCAGCAAACCACACTGGAGTTAACAGGTAAAGGAAGGCTTTTATTAAGGGCAAGAAAACATACACAGCAAGGCAGAGAGAAGACCTCCCCAAGCACAGGAGAAGCCGAAGCCACCTCTCTCCTCGAGTGCTGGCATTTTAAGGGTTCCCCCAGGGAGTTTTCATCCCCCAATCTGGGGTTTGTTAGTTTGAACACACAGGCTAAACAGGTCCCAATGTGGCTGCCACAAGCAGGAAGACCCTCCTTGGGGGAGAAAAGGTGCACCAGGCTAGTGTTTTAAGCTACAAGACTTTAGTCCTGGCTCAGGAAAGGAGCAACCATCTTAGAATTTCACCATCATATTACTATGGTCCTCCCCCCTGTCTGTTGCCTGTCAGGAAAATTTTCTAGCTCCAAGTCCCTCCATTCTTTGCTGGCTTGGGTGCAACAAGTTGAACAGAAGATTAACTACTCCTCTCCCCAACCCATAATGCATTAGTAACTGCTTTGTGTGCAGTAGAAGAATCGCCAACAGTGGGAGATGACTCTACCCATTAAACATGTATTGAGTACTCGGTTTGCAAAGACTGCACTAACTACATAGTTTGCTAAACTTTTTCAGGAAAGAGCCAGATAGTAAATATTAAGGTTCCATGTGTCAAGATGGAGATCTGAGTGTGTAATGTATATGCTATGTAACCATTTAGAATGTAAACACTAAGACATTTTACAACCACCCTTACTTCACAACTATACACAAAAAATAACTCAAAATAAGCCAAAGAGTTGGTTGAAAGGGCTAAAAGATACGAAACTCTTAAAAGAAAACACAGGCATAAGCCGCCATGGCCTTAGATTAGGCAATGCCTATTTGACAACAACACAAACACAGAGAGCTTCACCCCCATCAAAGATGCTTTCATGTACCAAGTAAGAAAATGACAGGGAGTAGACAGACTAGCAAAAAGTCTCTCATAGGAGTTTAAAGTCCAGGGAAGAATAAACAATCCAATTAAAATTTAAAAATGGAGAAGGACTTGAATAGACTTCTTTAAACAAAGGAGGAAGGCAGGTTGCCAATAAACACATGAAAAGATATTTAGTATTATCCCTCACCAAGAAAATGCAAATCAAAACCACAATGAGATACCATTTCAAATCTAATACAATAAGTCAACAGATACGAGAAAGGAAACGAGAAGTATTTCTGATGGGGGAAAAACTGGAGCCCTCATACATGGCTAGCAGGGATGTAAAAGGGTACAAGGGGTATAGAAAAAGTTCAAGAATTCCTCAGAAAGCTAAGCAGAGCACTGGCGTGTCACCCAGAAACTACGCTTGTGAATAAAAGCCCGTAAGAATTGCAGCCGGGAATCCTGACAGATGCTTGCACACCAGTGTTCAGTGGTGTTAGTCCCGACAGCCAACCAACAAGCAACCTAGTCCAAGTGACTCTCATTCAGCCACAGAAGGGAAGTTTTGACATGGGCTATGTGGTGGCTAGTTTTAGATGCCAAGATAAAGGAATTCAGTGATACTCAGACAGAAGATAAAGCACTATGTCTGTCCGTCCAGGCGTACGTCCAGGAGAGCGTTTCTAGATGAGAGATGCATTGCAATCATTAGAGCGGGTGCTCCAGTCACTTCTCCCAGTGTGGCCAACATACATGGCATGGGCAGCTTAGAGGCTAAAAGGTTGACTTTTTTGTCATTATAAGAAAGACATGGGAAATCTTTGGACAAAGAGGCTCAGAAAAGATTCTGAGTAACACTTGTGCAGCGTAAAGGGAAATTATGCAACAGTCACAAATGCTAATATTCCAGGCTGCCCCTTTACAAGTTGAAATGTAATCTCCATTTTAAACTAAATTAACATGATTTCCAAACAGAGGATCATATTTATATCAGATTTATACAACCACATCAGATTACTATTAACATGTAAAATAGTCTCTTTTATGCTATGGGTAAGAAATAGATTGGAAAGAATGATTTGATTTCTGCTTTAATGCCGAGGTTTTAAATTAATCAGAATGGACATGTTTAGGTTGCACAAGACTCCGATGCTGGGAAAACAGCAGATAAGGACAAACTTACCTCTAGAACCTGTTGGGATCCTTACTCAGGATAGTCAGAATCTTTTCTGAGCCTCTTTGTCCAAAGATTTCCCATTCTTCTTATAAGAAAAAGGGCTTCTCTATTAGCTATATGTTAAACAGGTGGAAGAAATCCTTAAATGAAGAAAAAGATTAACACCAACATCATAAATGCATTTTTAAAGAAACATTTCAACTTACAACGTAATAAACTGAACAGAATGTCATAAGAATGTCAAACTGGGCACTATAAAAATAAATGTTATTCCCATGGGGAAAAAAAAAAGAAAGACATGGTTGCTGAATGGTCTTGGTCCCTGATGGCAGAAGCCCATAGCATGGCTTATTCATAAATCAGTAGATCAGGAAGCAGAGATGAGACCAGAAGCTGGCCTAGGCTATAACCCTAAAGGCCCACTGCTGGTAATTTATATCCACCACCTAGGTCCTAAGTCCCCATCATTCCACACCCTCCCAAATCAGCAGCACAAGCTAAAGATAACAAGGTTTAAACACAGGAATCTATGAGGAATGTTTCACATTCCATCCATCATACTCAATAACTTTCAATATGAGAGGCTACCAAATCAGCCTAGAGCCCCAATAGAGCAGAAGAGCAAACAAAGGGTTTCCTGTACTCCTCTCCTCTCTGCACAGATAGATACGGAGATAGATATAAAGAGATAGATACATACATATGCTCATGGATTAAGAGAAAGACAGAGATACAGATCTAGATATTTGGAAGCTCTTCCACTGCCCTTCGTATTGGAACTCTAGCTCTCTAGTCTTGTCTTCCAGGTCTTGGACTAGAGACCTTCCTGATTCCACAGAGTAATGGGTAGCTAAGCCACACTATTACCTCCTGTTCCCTCAACTTGTTGATGGCTAGTTATGAGACTTCCCGACCTCCATAATTATGTGAGACTATTAATTCACTTTTCATATATCTACTTATACAGACAGCTTTTACTTAACATTGGGGTACATTTTAAGAAATGCCATCGGGCAACTTTGCTAATGTCCCAGCATCATAGAGTGTACTTATACAATCCTAGATGGCGTAGCACTGCACCCCTAGGTGACAGGGAGTAGCCTATGACACCTGGGTCCATAAGGACCAGAGCGACAGAAGATTAAATCAAGCAGAACAGAAAACAAAGCCATCAAGATCTGAAGTCATCTTGAGTTAGGTGAAGCTGCTGCCGATGCCATACGGCACACCAGTTTATGGGACTCGAAAAGATTCTTGCTAAACTTGAGAACTCAGAGAGAAATTCTGAGGCTAAAAACAAGGACCAAGTTAAGAGGTGGAAGAAGGCTTCCTTTGGCCAAGGAGAGAAAATTATTCTGTAAAAGAGGCTGGAAAGGAAGGGACCAAGACTGAGAGAAACGGGACACCCAGAGAGCAAAGGTTCCGTGGGCTTTTCAGTGCTGAGGTCACTTTTTGATCCGGTCTCCATTTGGCATCTGAGGACACATAACAGTGAGCAGAGTACCCGATGTCTGCCATTCACACGCTCAGGCAGAGCTGCTCTCCCCTCGACTCCATGGCCAACTGGCCTCCGAAACTGCCAAACTGTGTCCCTTGCTGTGTCCTTCGTGCATCTGATCAAACCACTGGGAAACACTGCCCCTGAACTCGCCCTGTTTTTAAATCAAAGACTGGAGTACCTGCTGCTGGTCTATATCTAAGTTCTGGAAGCTTCCCTCTTTATGTGGCTAGCTCCGTGTACTGCATCCACTTTTTAAAGTTTTCCTTTACTTTACATAGGCCCCGCCCTAATATCAGCTGGCCCGTGACAGGAGTCCAGATGGAGAGCCACAGTCCCTTGGCCCAGCCTCATGCATCTGAGTCCAGTTCTCGCACTCCAAGGAGGCACAGGCTCCACAACCAGCGTCCTTCGACCCTGTCTCTGAGACACACGGAATAACAGCGTTCTCCACCCTCAGGAGGTGGGGGATAAGCCCACCCAGGAGGTGTGGGTGTTTGAGGTATGGCCTTTCGCCACACGACCCTGTGGCTCCTCTTCTGTCCAGTTTAAGGTAGTTCCGATTTCCTCTCAGTTTCGTTCAACTCTCCTCGGTCTACCCATTCGCCTCCCGCGCCGCACTCTGGAAGTGAGACAGCTCTGCTCTTCTCACGTTTGACCCAGGAGCCCCCAGCCAGCAAAGAGTCACTTCTAAAGCACTTTTGGGTCCCCTGGTTTCCCCTTACTCTCCCCGCACCCAAGACTGAGGGCAGAATGGGAGTTGGAGCCAGATCTCCAGCCTCCCTTCCGGTGCCCTGTCACAACCTCTCAAGGGGCCACACTCAGGATAATTAACAGGCTATCGGAGCTAACATTTCCAGGCCCTGGCCAGAGTCAAAGACATCGTCGGGGGTGGAAGATGCTTCTTAGTGAGGGAGAAAAATGCCGAGGATCCAATCCAGAGAAAATGAATGAAAAAAGAAGGGCTGTTTTGCTTTGTTTGAATTAATGAAAAGAGAAAACTCATATTTCTGCTTCCGTCTCATGTCATGTATGGATGTGTGTCTGTGTTTGTGTGTGTGTGTGTGTGTGCGCGCGCGCGCGCACATGTGTGTGCACACATATCACGGTGTATGTATGGAGGTCAGAAGACAAGCTCTATTGTTGAGCCATGCCTTCCATGATTTTTGTGAAGGGTAACTTGCTGTTTGCTCACTAGGCTGGCTGGCTGACCAGTTTCCAGGGATTCTTCTGTTTCAAGGTTTCACCTCCCACGTTAGTTTAGAAGCTCTTTGATTGCAGGTACATGCTAGCTACCACATCTAGTTTTAACATGGAAATTCAAACTCAAGTCAAGCGTTTCCCCACTGAGCCATCTCTGCAGCCTGGCATGGATCCTTTTTAATTGAGCCAGTGAGATAATCAAACAGAACCCTTTGGGTATCTATCTGTTCTAGTAAAAACCAAATTGAGAACAAGCTGTAACAGCAGTCACAAAAACCCACATATTGGGCAGGGCAAGATGGCACGCCACTGTATGAGTCCATCCCTGGGGAGGAAGAGGTTGGGGATCTCTGTGAGTGTGAGGCCAACTGGTCTATATAACAAGTTCTCAGCCAGCCAAGGCTACACAGTGAGACTCTGTTCAAGGAAAAAAAGCAGTGGCGGGGGGGGGGGCTACATACTGTTACCATCTCTTCAGCCTCTAACTTGATATAGTTAATATATCTGCCTTTCTGCCCACTAACTGATGGTCAATATATATTTCATATACTGAATTGTTGCAGAGAAACCAATCATGCTAAAATCTGATCCTTTATTCCTAAGAATAGTTCCATGTCAGCATGGCTTCTTGAAAATACTGCCAATATTTAAGAGAAGCCATGTTGATTTTGTGCTGGGATTCCGCGTTGGTGTGCATTAAATAAAGACCGTTTGTAATGTAGATGAACAAGTATAGGAATACAGATACGTTGGTCTTCGGGGGAGTGAAAGTCATTTGAGGATGGATAGTGGAGGGATTCTGAGAGCAGAGTGTTCCAGACCTCCCCGGTGGTTTCTTTTCAATTGATCATCTCTTGGCACCAAGCAAAGATTTTTCAATTGCTAGCTGTTCTCTGAGGCTGACAATAAATCCAAGCAGGGATATATTTAATATCCACACGGAATTTTGATGAAAGTGACTTTTGGTTCTCAGCTATTCCCATGAAGCCAAACAGATTTAGTATTCAGATGCTGCTATTTCTTGTTGTGCTATGAAAACCAGAGCAAAAATCAAATATCAGAGGCAAGACAATAAATAAGGAAACTGATGGAATTTCAGAAGGACGCGATTCTGTTTCAGAGATGAAACTCAAGTCAAGAGACATGAAGTGAATTCTCGAAGGTCAAAGAGATCAGAGTGCCCATGAGGGAGACGTCTGGATGCATTTGAAGATGTGATTGGATGGATGATTGCGTTGGGTGGAGAAGACTTTGCTTTTATGTCATCAGATCAACAAAGACAGAGATATTGGATGACAAGAGGTGGAAAATATGTTTAGCTAACACAGAAACAGAGCAGCACCCAACGAGGAAGGCCTGGTAGCACCTCTGTGATTGATGGTTAATCTCGGGTGTTTTCTTGATGAAATCAAGACTCTCCTGGGAGATGGGTTCTCTTGTCATACTGGATGGAGATTGCCTTGATAGGCTAATAGGGGTGAGATGGGAAGATCCACCCACTGCGGGGGACACCATTCCCTGGGCTGGGAACCAAGCCCATCTATAAAGGGGAGTGTAAAAGGAGACTGTGCATTGGTTTCCCGGCCGTCCAGACTGAAATAATCACACAAAACTATATTAATTACAATACTACTTGGTCGATGGCTCAGGAATATTACTACCTAGCTAATCTTAAATTAACAAATTTCTAGTAATCTATGTATCACCATGAGGCTGTGGCCTACCAGTAAGATTCTGGCATCCTTTTTCTTCAGTAGTTACGTGGCATCTGCCTGACTCTGCCTTTTTCCCCCTGCTTTCAGTTTAGATTTCCTGCCTAGCTCTATTCTGCCCTGCCATAGGCCAAAAGAGCGTCTTTATTTACCAATGATAATAAAACATATTCATAGCATACAGAGGGGAATCCCACATCAGGGGAGCATCAGCTGAGCATGCTACTTCCTGACAGTGGATACAATGTGACCAGCTGCCTCAAGCTCATGCTGCTACAACCTCCCAGCTATGATGAACTGGAACCTTGAAATGTGAGCCATGACAAGCCCTTTTTCCCTTAAGACATTTTGTCAGGATAGTTTTTATCTACCTTCATTTTAACAACAGGAAAAGTAGCTAAAATACCCTCCCCCCCACACACACACTGAGTAGCAAAAAGGATGTAGAAAGCAAATTGAGCTTATGAAAAACCCGGATATCCTGGTTACAGCGCAGACCCATTTTATATACGCGTTTCCAGTGTGTTCCAATTTGTATACTATGTTCAGGACAACCACAGTATAGGTCAAGGAAAGGGAAGGTAGAGGCAGATTATCTCCAAACACTTGAGGCTGACACTCTGCTTTCCTCCCTAATGCTCCTTGGAGCGACTCTCAGAAACAAGACATTGTCTCTTGTCTTTTTAATAGTTAAATGATGACACAGTGTATGGACACTGGTGAGTTTGGACCATCCTACCACTGACTGTCTTTATTTTTACTTTAATTAATCATTACTTTCTAACAAATCACCCCTAAATTTAGTGATCCGCATGAATGACTAGCCTGTCGGTTGGCCTCTGTAGACATTCTGGGTTCGCTCTCACAGATGCATTCTGCTAGGCCGAAAGACAAAAGTCAGTCTCGCTCACACGTCTACAGCGTTGGTGACAGCTGGGTCTTCTTGATCCCTTTCCTTGGGACCATTCATCTTCAGTAACTAGACCGGCGTCCTTGGATGAAAGTCACATGAACATTCCAAAAGACTGAAAGGGAAGTTGCAAACTTCCTGAGAACAGACCTCAGAAGTAGCTATAACTCCGCTTTGGCTGCATTTTCTTTTTTTTGGTAGAATAGAATACATTTTGTATGCCTCACCACAGGAAATGTGTTTGCCTGAGGGTCTCAGCTGCTACAATTCAAAATGCATTCTTGTGTTTGTACAGAGGCCACAGATGAGATAAGGCAGACCTTTACCTTGTTTTAACTCCCTACATTTTTTTTCTAGAGTATTCTCTAGTGTCTTTTCAAAACCTTTCTTAGACGCGTCTACCTAATGTCCTCTCTCCCTTTTCACACATGTGGAATTTATATTGTGACCTTGTGGTCTCCCAACTTTCTCTTAGGATTTTTTTTTCACATACTCTCAGCCCCCACTTATAAGATCTGTGCACATTTCCTCTGCCTTGACTTCCTGAAGAGGTTAAAATAGGGCAATAGTTTAGCATCATTGTCAACTTGACTGGACTTACGATCTCCTCAGAGGTTGGGTATTTGTCGGGGGGAGTAGCTGAGAGGGAAAGACACACCCTGAGTGTGGGCAGCCCCATCCTATGGGGCTCAGACTCTGAGAACCATGAACGGAGGGAAAGAAAGAAGAATGAAGGGTTTATCTTGGTGCGGACAGCAGTCACAGAGCAGGGAAACATGGAAGTTCCTGCCATCTCTGAGAAGAGGTAGAATGGTTTCCCCCTCAAAAATGGCTCGTTCCCACTCTTAGCCCACGCATTGTGGGTGAGTTGATTTCCACTCCTAATTCTAAGACGGGCATCAACTGCTAGCCAATGAGAAATCACTGTTGGGTTGTGGATGTATCCTTGTTAAAACTAAAGAAGCAGCGAGGCCTTTACTAGCACTTTAGAGAGAGTGAGAGAGATTACTTTTCTATTGGACTTACAACAGGGAATTCTGTGATGTAGCTCTCAACATGGGTTCTAGTACTTCAGTTTTTCTTAACTATGTCTCCATTTACATTATTTTTGTATCACTGTATAAGAAGTAGCCATGTATTAGTGATTCAAGATAATATATGTGTTAGTTCACCGTTTCAGGGTCAGGGAATTGCTGTATAGATTTTTTTTATGTTTAGAGTCTCTTGCATCTGAAAACCAGTGGTGTCAGGAGGCCTGAGTGCTCGTTTGCAGGTTCACCTGGGAAATAATTGCTCCTGGGATCATTTAGGTGGTTGACAAATTCATTTCCTTCAAGTTATTTGCCTGAAGGCCCAGGCTTTCTGCTGGCCATTGGTTACAGTCTACTCTCATTATCTAGGGGTCCACAGTTCTTACCACATATCCCATAATATGTCCATTACAGCCTGCAGGAAGGAAGTTACATAATTGTAGGACTAGTATCCTGCAACCTTTGCCATATTCAATTAGCTAGAGGCAATGGTAAGCTTCCCCAGTATTCAAGACAAGGGGATTTTACAAGGCTCACCTATCCCAGAATCGCAGAGTTTTTTGTGTTCTCTCTTCCATGGAAGTAGGTGTGTATCTTCACCTGTACCACACAGGAGCTCCGTAAATGTTGGGCTCAGGTAGATTGTTTATTCCTCCCAGTTTTCTTTCCTAAAGTTGTTTTAGCCCTTCAACCTCCTTCACCCTTTCTTTGCTATTCTAATATTTGATATAGGATAAATCTTGTTTCTATCTACAAGAAAAAACTTACTGGCATTTGGGTAGGTGGATTAACCCTGCATATTTGTAGTAATAGGAGCGGCGGGGCTGCGTCCCCAGCACGCCTTGGCTGCCTGGCTAATGCCCGAAATAACAACACACAAATTGTATTCATTTAAACACTGCTTGGCCCTTTAGCTCTAGCCCTTACTGCTAATTCTGATATCCCAATCAACCCGTCTCTAATAATCTGTGAGCACCAGTCTTACTGGGAAGATTCTAGCCTACATCCATCCTGGGTCGGAGCTTCATCCCGTGTGTCTCAGAGAGCAGAGCGCTCTCGTCCGCCCTGGAGATGGGAGCATGGCGTCTCTGCTCCAGACAGCAGAGCTGTCGAGTCTGAGCTCACGTCCTCTTCCTCCCAGCATTCTGTTCTGTTTACTCC
>NC_022015.1:46463402-46465331 GCF_000317375.1 Microtus ochrogaster | reverse complement strand
TGCCTGAAGGCCCAGGCTTTCTGCTGGCCATTGGTTACAGTCTACTCTCATTATCTAGGGGTCCACAGTTCTTACCACATATCCCATAATATGTCTATTACAGCCTGCAGGAAGTAATAGACATATTATGGGATATGTGGTAAGAACTGTGGACCCCTAGATAATGAGAGTAGACTGTAACCAATGGCCAGCAGAAATTTGTCAACTCCTTGTCTGGAGTGAACAGACATTTGTTCAGGTCTTGGTCAGGAAAAGTGGCGGCAGAAAATGTGGCACCTGGACAAGGACATGACAGAAGCAACCATGAATGAGAGAGGCAGTTTCATTGTCTCTGCCCTGGGTGATGAGATGACGTGCAACTGTATCGAAGCTGCTTCAAGGCGGAGCGTCTGCAGGGACAGTTCTCTTGTGGCTGTTCTCCATGGAGTAGTGTGACCCCTGCTGCAGCACCAACTGCAGGGGTCCAAATATGAGACGCACAACTGAAGGTTAGCTATCTTGCCCTGAGGGAGAGTCTCTGGGGAAATGGACCATTTTAATCTATGTCCATTTAGGTGGTTGACAAGGACAAGGACAGACTAAGGAAACAATTCCATTTAAGTCTAGCTTGGTGAAGGAATGAGTGTGTTGGGCTGAGAGCAGCGTGGGGAAAGAATGACAAGGGTGTAGATGGCCAGAAGACAGCAGCGTGGTAGGAAAGTCCCACCTCAGGGCAATGACCTCCCATATGCGGAGCGCCCTTCCAGCAAGCTTTTCACCCTTTCTGTTCCAGCACCTCCTGGGATTTTGTTTCCTTGGGAAGGATTACATAAAGCTGGTGGTGGGGCACAGCAGGTTGTGAGTGACTCTTCTTATGAGCTTGTCCCACCAATTCAGGGGCTAATAGACCCATTTTTTAAAAAAAGAGCGATACATTCTTTAAAAAAAAAAGGTTTATTTATTTATTTATTTATTTATTATGTATACGGTGTTCTGTCTGTATGTATGCTTGCTGGCCAGAAGAGGGCAACCGGATCTCATTACAGATGGCTGTGAGCCACCATGTGGTTGCTGGGAATTGAACTCAGGACCTCTGGAAGAGCAGTCAGTGCTCTTAACCTCTGAGCCTCTCTCCAGCCCTGATAGACCCAATTTTAAGAGGATCTCTGTGTCATGCCTGAAGGATAGAGTTCAACATGAGCATCTAACATGGTTTTAGAAAATTTCATTCCCCCAAAATATTGTATATGCATGCATCATACATTTTTGTTTTGTTTTGTTTTTTGAGATAGGAACTCACTATGTAGACCAAGCTAGCTTTACTTTGCTTTTTGGTTATTACATCTGTTGCTTTAGTCTCAAAGCTCACCTTATCCATCAATCATCATGTTGTCCTTTTTTTTTTTTTTTGTTAAAAGTCCATAACATATCAGTCATTGTCTTAGGGTTTCTATTACTATGATGGAACACCATGACCAAAAGCAAGTTGTGGAGTATGGGGGTGTTATTTGGCCACACTTCCACATTGTATGGAAGTCAGGAGGACAAGAACTCAAGCAGGGCAGGAACCTGGAGGCAGGAGTTGATGCAGAGGCCATGGAGGAGTACTGCTTACTGCCTTGCCCCACATTGCTTGCCCAGTCTGCTTTTTTAAAGAAGCAGAAGAGCTAGCCTAGGGATAGCACAACCCACAATGGATCAGCCTTGCCCAAAATAATTACTATATAAGAAAGTGGTGCATGCCTTTAATTCCAGCACTTGAAAGGCAGAGGCAGGTGGATCTCTTTAAATTTGAGGCTAGGGTAGTCTACAGCTAGGGCTATTTGGAGAAACCCTGTCTCAAAAAACCAAAAAGAAGGGAAAGAAGAAGAGGAGGAGGAAGGAAGGAAGAAAAGAAGGAAAGAAAAAAGGAAGGAAGGAAAAAAGGAAGGAAGGAAGAAAGGAAGGAAG
>NC_022015.1:46461494-46463302 GCF_000317375.1 Microtus ochrogaster | reverse complement strand
ACTCCACCCACCTATGCTCTAAGCTATGAGCCCAAGCAGTTTGTTTATTACTTAACCAATGAAATCAACAGATTGATATATGACACTCCCACATCCCATATTAGTTTGGGAGGGACTAACATCTCTATTATGCTGACGTTTCTGTTCAAATATCACGGTTTATCTATTTACTTCCAGGCCTTATTTTCTTTGTCAGCATCTTCTGGTTTTTTAACATAAAGCCCTGCACATTTGTAAGATTTACACCTAAGGATTTTTCTTTCACACTGTAAAAAGTGATGGGAACACTATTGTGTCTTTAACTTCCACTACTAGTAAATTGCTTTAAACACATGTGTTTCATACACTGAGGAGCTAATGCGCCTACTTACTAGTTATAAGTGGTTGCCTTCTCTTCTGTTTTTCCCCACCTCTCTCTGTACAACCAAATCCAGGACTTGTGCAAGGTAAGCACGTGCCCAGCTGCTAAGCGATACTTCTGGCCTCTGGCTCCCATTCTGTTGTTCAGAGTTTTCAGCTGTGTTTTTAGTTCAGTTTTTGGTGGTTTTAGGTTGTAAAAATTTCACTCTACTTCTTATTTATTCAGTGAGGTTGTCTCTATCTCGAGACTTTTTTTCTTGCTGTAAGTTATTTTTAGTTGATCATTGGAACATTTTCATGTTTGATCCCTTTACATTGTTGATAGCTGATATCTTTGTGTTGGCATCTCTCAGTTGTTACCTTTCATTTATTTTGAGATACTCCTGGTTCTTAGCATGATGATTGAGCTTTAGGTGAAATCTGGACATTTTGTAAGTGTGCATGCAGAGCCCAGAGGTCAACCTGTGTCATTGGGAGTTTATCCACCTCGTTTTTGAGACAAAGTCTTGCACCACACTGAGCCTAAGCCTGCAGACTTAGGCTAGCTAGGGCACTGAACTCCAAGGATCTGCCTGTCCCGCTTCCGCAGTGATGGGATTAGAAGCACATGACACTATTCCTGGCTTTTTATTTATTTATTTTTTACATTGCCATGAGGGTCAGAGCTCTGGTCTTCATGCCCGGTACGCTGGGTTATGTGTGTCTTCTGTCAACACAAACTGCAGTTATCTGAAAGGAGGGAACTTTAACTGAGACAATGCCTCCATAAGCTCTGGCTGGAAGGCATTTTCTTAACGAGTTTCTGATGGGACAGGGCCTTGCCCATGGTTGGTGGTGCCTTCCCTGGGCTGGTGGTCTTGGGATCCTGAGACTAACTAGTTTCGGGGGGGGGGGGACTGTTAGCCGGGCTCAGCCCAGCATGGGAAGATCTCATCAGTTCTCTCGTCTCCCCAGACCTTGACTCCAGTGCCGTGGATGGGAGGCACTACCTTGTTTTGCTCTCTGTATTCCACAATAACTCTCCAGGAACCTTCCTTCCTCATCCATGGGTTTTGGGGGGCCCCTGGCCTTAGTGGATCACCCTCTCCTGCCCTGGCCTGGGCAGGCTAGCTAAAGGCTAAGAGGAGCAGGGCTGTTGTCACTCTCAACTGCCATCCTGGCTCTGTGTTCCAGGGTCTGACAGACTCTGACAGAAATGAGGAATCTTCTTCCTGGTCTGGCCAAGAAAAAAGAGAAATCCCTTTTCTATTACCAATTTGTTTCTTCGTTTCTTTAAAGATGCTGAAAGGTGGCGAGTTGATAGATGTAAGCTCCCTGGTAACATTACGACCTTCTGCGAGGAAGCGACTCCCAGTGCAGCTGTCTCACAACCCACACACTGTTCTCAGTGACCGCAATCCCGTCCCTGGCCCATCATATCTCTCTCTCTCTCTCTCTCTCTCTCTCTC
>NC_022015.1:46449066-46459598 GCF_000317375.1 Microtus ochrogaster | reverse complement strand
AAGGAAAGAAATGTCCTATAGGATTGCTTATAGAGGGATTTTCTCAATTGAGGCTCCCTCCCCTATGATGACCCTAGCTGTGTCAACTTGACATAAGTAGGCAGAATTGGTGTGGGACCATGGTCTATATTCTGTCAATTACATTTTAAATAAACACTGATTGTCAGTAGCCAGGCAGGAAGTATAGGTGGGACAACCAGACAGGAAGTAGAGGCGGGTCAATGAGAAGAGAATTCTGGGAAGAAGGAAGCCCTCTTCAGTTGTGATCCCACCATAGAAGAAGCAAGATGTGACTGCCACGCTGAATAATAGACAAGAATAATGGGCTAATATAAGTTATGAGTTAATAAGAAGCCTGAGCTAATGGGCCAATCAGTTTATAGTTAATGGAGACCTCTGTGTGATTTCTTTGGGACTCAACAATTGTGGGAACTGGGCAGGGCAGAAACTCTGACAACACAGAATAGTCATCATTTTCAGCTTTCACTCCAATAACTCTGACTTCCTTGCCATATCTGAGTTGGATTTGATACTTGCTCTGCCTCCATAAACTGCACCTCACCCAGACCTGCCTTTTAGCATTAAGCCAGGGAATTGTTTTTTCTGTTAGTTTGTTTTTCCAATCTGGACACCATGAATTGGGGTAGGTTTTACTGATGTGGTGGGTGTGCGTGTGACAGGGTGGGGATGAGGGCTTTCTGATTAGATCTCAGTCTTCCCATGGGTCTCTACCTCTGGGCTGTGGGCTTCTTACCTGCCTGTGTTCTTGTCTCCGGTGGGTCAGGGCAGCCAATTGGGTATTTTCCTTCCTAAAGTTTAATTAGGCTCTAATAAAACCCTAATATGATCTAGGAAAGATCTTCAAACTTGTGAAATACAAATTGTTCTCCTATACATCAAAGCAGTGTTTTTCCTCATCCTGAAGAGAGTCTCAGATCTTTACAGTATGGTTGTGGGTCAAGACGGAGGAGTTTAGCTCACAAAAAGTATGTCCCCTGCTTGAAGTTTTGACTCAAATGTTCCATTAGTTGGCTCGTAATCTCCTAGTGTTTCAACACTTGGTGCTGGCTTTGGCAGCATTTGCTCGGTAAGTTGTGCCTCATCTTTGTTGCTATCTGTCTCCATTTGAGCAGAATGGTGGGGTTTGGTGGTGATGGCAATACAACAGTGGTCTCAGTAGGACAGACCTAAGAGTTCTTTTTCAGTCAGGCTTTTGCTTGTATTAGGGGATAACACTGGTGGAAGGCAGGGTCTCCTTTACTTGGACCATCTGTTTCTGTTCAGTGTGCTCCTTATAAACAGCGTGCACTAGCTGTTCATTTTGTCCAATCTGATGATTTCAAGAAGTTAGCATAGAGGCTAAGTGGTTAATTGAAATGTAAGATTTAAATTTTTATTTTTGAGATGATCTAATTACATCATTTTACCTTGCCTCTCCTCCCTTTTAAACCCTTCCATATACTCTTCCTTGCTCTCTCAAATTCATGACCCCTTTTCATTAATTTTTGTTATATGCTTTTATCTAAGTATATACACATATATGTATATTTAGGAACATGTATAATTTACATATGTTACGCATAATTATGTATAATATAACATAGTTGTATTACTAAATAATACTACATGGACCTTCTGTGTTTGTATAATGTTATTAGCATGTATGCTTTCAGGGCTGGCCATTTGGTATTGGATAACCAGTTGGTGTGCTCTTCTTCCCTGGGGATGACTGTTTCTCCCACTCTCAGCATCCCTTGGTTTCCTGTAGTCCTTTGTGTAGGGCTGAGGCTCCTTGGCCTTTTCCCCCATCCACTTTGACATGTCTATTGAGTTCATCCTTATTCAACTCATGTTTAGGCAGTCATGTTGGTAAGACTTTATGTGTGTAGCTTTGGCGCCTCATAGAAAAATCTGATCCTCTGACTTAGAATCTTTTCGCCCCCTCTTCCAAAATGTTCCTTGATCCTGAGGTTCAGGAATTGTTTTGTAGATGTATCCACTGGGACTGGGATTCACAACTCTGCATTTTAATTGGTTATGGTTTTCTATCATGGACTCTATCTTTTGCAAAGAGAAATTTTCTTGATGAGAGGTGAATATTATACTCACCTGTGGGTATAAGGAAAATATTTAGAGTGTCGTTAGGGATTATGTTGGCTTAGTAAAGTGGTGGTTGCAGGTGATCTTTCAAGACCGTGACTTTACTAGCTGTGGGTAGTTGGCTATGTTTCCAGTACCAGAGATGAGTTCCCTTTCGTTGAGCAGAAGGTCTTAAATGCGATAGGAGAGCTGTTGGTTACTGTGAGCTACTACTGCATACTTAGGGCTATCTTGTTATGTTGATTGTTGTTTTGGGACAACCACAACTCAAAAGAAGCTTCTTTTTCTCTTTTTTTCTGGGTGGTCTTTGGCTCTCAAAAGGAGCACTGTCAACCCAGATGAGAAAATTTCATTTAAACTATGTATGTATGTATGTATGTATATTTATACATAGGCTTATTTGTATTAGCTTTTTCTTAATTAATAGTATGATTTCTTATGACTTTTCCACACGCTATTTTTCCCTCCTGAAAAATGGTTTCATCAGATGTTTTAATTGCTTATATTTAACATCACTAAATTAACTTCTTAGTGTTGAATTCCATAGAAGTTGGTTTACCCTATTCCATCCCATCCCAATTTTACTTCAACTTCAGCAACATGGAACATGGGCATGGCTTATTTTATGGAGATGTCCTTGAATAACTTTCCACCAAAGACCTAGAAGGATTTTTTTTTTTTAAAATTTGCTGTTCCTGAAGACATATATACTTTAATAACCACCAAAATACTTGGGAATCATTTTTAAGTGTTCTGTCACAAAATATGGTCTAGATAATGCTCCTCTCCTGTAATCTTCTTAAATACAAGACTTCTCTTTCTTCTAGCAATTGGTGTCAGTGTATCTGACAATATATTAATTCAGCAATGCTGTGGAATAATCCTTTGTCCACTGGGAAAATGCATTGTTCTCGTTGTTAATAAAAAGCTGATTGGCCCACAGCTAGGCAGGATTTTTGGGGGGCAGAGAGAATGCTGGGAAGAAAAGGCGCGTGGTCTGAGAAGTCTCGATCCAGTTAGAAGTAACATGGGAAGTTCATAGAGGAGTCAAGAGCAGACGCAGAGAGAAGATGGGCATGCTGTACTGAGAAAAGGCAAAGCATAGATATGAAATATGGTAAGGAATAGATAAGAATCAATTTAAATGCACGAGTGAGCTAGTAACAGCCTGAGTTATTGGCCTATCATTTATAAGTGACATTGAGTCTCTGTGTCGGCTATTTGGGAACTGGTGTGCGAGAAATAGAAGTTTGCCAGCAAACCACCCTTTCTTCCCTTTGCCTTTATCTGCCAGCAAAATCCTCTGTCCAAAAAGAACAAGAAAGTGTCTTGGTGTCTCCCAGGAGGAAGCTTGTTTAGTACCACTGGGGATTCCTCAAGGGAGGTGGGGAGCTCATTCCAGAGAGTTACCTGGGATGGGCAGATGGCAGAAAGGAGTGCCAGTTCCTTGACGTGGAAGGAAAACAAGGCTGAAATATATAGATCATGTTTCTCCAACAATTAAAACTAACTTGTCTTTAGAAAATGCTCTGTTAGTAATGTACAGGCATGACAGTGTCTCTCGTGCTTATTGCAGCCAAAACATCGGGCCTTTGATCTTAACATGACACCCTGCATGTGCACACACATGTACACGCGGGACTTGCTTACCCCTGTGGCTATGAGAAGCATTGTGACTCAGAACATGAATATTCTGACACTTCGTTTCACACTGGGGCCCAGGCATTAAATCTTGGATCACAACTTGAACTATAGCTGGGAGTCCATTCAAGGCAAAGTATTTTTTAGCCTTCACTGTGATCAGTTCATCACTCGATTGACCCTGATAGTTCTGTTGCCAATCCTGGTTTCTGGATTGTAATTAGGAAGTGTAGAGACCCTGGAAGGACTATTTGCAGCAACCTAATGTGTACCATTGTATATGGAAGGCCGGCTCCCTCGGCAGTTTTGAAAATAATCCAGAAACATAGCCAAGCAGTGGGGGTGCACACCTTTAATCCCGGCACTCAGCAGGCCAGTCTGGCCTACAGAGTCAGTTCCAGGATGGAACTCTGTAACAGAGAGAAACCCTGTCTTGAGGGAGGGGAAAATAATCCAAAAATGCAACCTCCAACTTGTGCAGTTGTCATGTTCTGTGCAAGCATTTGTAAGGAATCCAGCTGGTATTCTGGAAACTCACCACTCCTAGTGGAAAGTAAGCAATCTATGGCTTTATTTCTGGAGCAGAAACAGCGCAGTAAGTGTGCACCCAGCACCCGCAGGCCTGGTCTTTGCAGAGATTGTATCCAGCCTCTGATTTTTCTCTAGTCTTTCCAACCTGTCTTTGTTGCCTCTACACCTCCTCAGCCCTCAGTGCCAGAAGTCCCACCTGCCTACCATTCGCTGTTGTTTAGGAAGCTTTTTGTGGGGCTAGGGGTGCCGTTGAGTGCTAGAGCACCTGCCTAGCTAGCAAAGGCAAGGCCCTGAGTCCGAGCCCCCTCACTTCAGCAAAACAAAGAAAATTTAGAAGTTAAAGCTATTTTAAAATTTGTTGTAATTTAAGTGTTCTTTCTCAAGGTAGGGATCAGTCTTGAAAAGACGGCACCAGGAAAGGCTGGGAAGAAAAAGTTTAGTTAGTTGTCAGTAGTAGTTTACCATCCTTTCCTGTGTCAATCATGTCAAAATGCACTTATTCTGAGTCAAAGTACTCCTAATTACCTCAGGGGTAAGCAGATCTCCCTCTGTGCACGCATGTGCATGTTATGAGGAAATCATGGTTAGAGCTCATACGTGTACTGACTTACATAGAGATCATGTTTTTAAAGACTTGGGTTTAAAGTCCTACCCTAACCAGCACCAGCTCTCTATGGCCTTCTTTGGGTTGGAGACAATGACTTATCCGCTTAGGTATGTACACACACAAACTAATTTTGCATTCTTCCTGCCCAGCCTCCAGTACTTGCTTATCCATTCTTGCCATTCCTTAATCTAAGTTTTTCTCTTTTTACTACAGCTGCCCATGCTGAATAGGACACCATGCTTTTTGGTAATTAGTGCCCTGACAGGGAGCGATAAAAAGAGGGAGCCAGGTAGCCTGGCCTATGGGCCTTCTTCAGGTGCACAGAAAGGCTCTGGCTAAAGGGTGTGAGAGCAGCAGACAGGTGCAGCCCAAGAGAGTCAATAGTTAAGTGTCCCTGTCACACTGGTAGGTAAAATTGGGTGTGGCTGAATATTTATACAATGAAAATCAGCACAACTCAGTCGTTCTGTCTCTATTGTTAACTGTTCACCAGAATATCCCAGAAATGGGCCTCCTACAACTCAGAAAAAGAAAGCAGGCCACTTTTGTTATGGTAGCTATGGTTCCAGAATAACCACGGATACTCCAGCCCTGACAAGCCCTGCACCTCTGGTATGCCCCTAACTGGATCTCATGAGGACAACGTATTAGAGTGTTTGCTTCCTGGCTGCCAGCGCAGGGCATAGTGTGGAGGCATCACTTGCAGAGAGCAAGAGTTGTTCAAGTCTCACTTTCCCCTGCATCTTCTCCTGGTCCTTCGCTTCCGGAGACGCTTTAAAGATACATCATACACACATCTGGGCTAACTGGACAGGCAGCCACAATTTCACCTCTGGTCAGGTTCTGTCCACTACATTACAAAGACCCCTACAGAACTGCAGGGGACATCAAAGCAGGGACAGAAGAGGCTACTCACTTCTGTTAACATGCTCAATGGAATTACCTTCTCAATTAAAGAGATTGATTTGATTTTCATCCTCAGGTTCTAGCCTTTGAACTGCACTCTTGAGGAAAACAGGAAGAGAGGATATGAACACAGATCACGTTTCAATAGTGTTGAGGCAGGAGAACTGAACAGAAAACATCTTTTCAGTTTTTCCTAGGCAACACGGATTTTAAAAACCCAGTTTAGCAGAGCAGTGGGGGCACACACCATCAATCCCAGCACTCGGGAGGCAGAGGCAGGCGGATCTCTGTGAGTTTGAGCCCAGCCTGGTCTACAAGAGCTAGTTCCAGGACAGGTCCCAAAGCTACAGAGAAACCCTGTCTCGAAAAACCAAAAACCCAAAAACCAAACCAAAATAACAACAAAAGCCCAGTTTAAACAGATGAACCTAGTTTTTCAGGAACCTCTTGGGAACAGGGGTCTGTTAAAATGGCCTGGGCTCAGCTTTTCCTAGCAGTTGGAGCCAATACCATTTTTTTTCTTTTTTTAAATTAACCACAACAATGAAACAAAGGGATGCCAATGTATAAGTAACTAGTTAATATCATGGGATTGGTACCAATTCCCTCAACATGGAAGGAAAACAAGGTTGACTATCTAGATCACTTTTCTTGAACAATTAAAATGAATTCGATTCTCAGAGAAAGAAAAGCTAGTTCCTAGTAGACCTCAAAGCCTCAGATGTGTGTGGTCCCCAGTGTCACAGACACAAAGGGTATCTGGACTAAGTCCTTTTCCCATCTGGAGACCTGCTTACTGGCAGCATTCAGATACAGAACTCTCATGCCAGGACTCTGCACTGGCTGATATTCTGTGTTGCCTAACAATCTAGGGCAAGGGGTGAGGGTTGCATGCCTGACAGGGTGAGGCTGAGCCGCTCTGCAGAAACCTGTACTGAACGGCTACTCATGTTCTCAAACAACGGATTACAATTAGCCAAGGGCCGGCTTTAGAACACATCTGGTAAGTTCTAGTAGTACATACATGCACTATAGGGACTGACATTTCTGACGGTACAGATGGGAAAGGGCTGTGTGTGTGCTTTCAGAACCATTAAATCTGCATACTCTGGAAAGACACATGGGACCTATGAAGTTTGTTAAGGAAGTAAAGATGTGTTCCAATTCTTTCTATAATAAGCAGCATTCTCAGAGGGGCTTAGGCAACTTCAGGGGAAGCAAAACTCAGAATGAAGAATACTGAAGTACAAAATTATGGCCAAAAATACTGTATTTTTAACCAGTAAGATCATTGGGGCATTATTATACAACATTAGGTGTTTTTTGCAAAACTAGTTCCCATCCCCAAACAATAGACAATACATGCATTTGAATGACATTTTAAGAACAGTAAATATGATTTTTTTTTAAAATACTGCAAGTTAAAAATGTTTTTGACAAAACTCTCTAAGTACACAGACCTAGTCAGGGCTTCCAACACGAGGGTGGATGCGGAGTCTGGCCAGAGGCTGCAAATAGTCTGTGGAGGAAATCCATCAGAAATGGGTTTTGGTGAAAGTGACCAGACAAACTTAAGAGTTTTTCCACTTTCCTTCCTAACCCTAAAAATAGCTTACTGAACAATCTTTCTCCCTGTATTTTCTTCCTATCAAAGCTTGTATGAAAGCTAGAATTCCTTTAAGTAAGATCCAAATTTTAAAAAGAGCTGTTTTTGTAGCATGTAATCAACTTTTATGGCGACGGAGACTTCATGGCAGATAGGAAAGGGTGGGAGGACATAGTATCTGAGCACATACTGTGCACCAGGTGTGTATGCATACTCTGAACAGACAGATGATTCTAGAAAGATGTTATGGAAGGGTGATGGCTTTGGGGAGATAGCAGAGACAGCATTATTTTGAGAAAGACAGAGGCTCAGTAAGCTATCTGTGGGATGGAGGGTGTCTGGCTCCCCAAACCTCTGCGGCATCACACACAACCAAGCCATTTATTTCTCCTAATTGTCTAGAACCCAATGGAATCCCAAAGATACAAGTACCAGGACATCTAGTGACGCTGCATATGCTGGACGTGTGCAAGGACGGATAAACACACATTATTCGCTTCCATTTTTTTATGCGTTTCTAACCAAAGATTTCTCTTTGGAATAAAATATGAAAGTACGCCCAAGCACACCTGATTTGTACCAACTGAGATGCTGTTAATTACCACTTGAGTGGCTTGATAACATTATTTAATTTTAAGAAGAGGAGCAATATACATTACAATATTTGGGTACACTTTATTTTTATATGGGTTAACATTCTGCTATATTTCACTTCATTCGCTCTTTGAGAAACTGAAAACAAAGGGGCATGGGGTCATCTGAGGGGATCTGAGGAATTTCCAACCAAGACCTGAGTCTTGCAGTATCTTATTGTGCAGCCCTTTCTTCCCATTAGTATTTTTATTTTTTTGCAAATAATCAAGTCGTTTTGACCCAAATCCAGCATAAACAGCTTTTCATCAATTCCCACTTAAGACAACTAAAATTCACAATCAAGTGGCAGTATAAATTTTTAAATTACAATTCGTACAACTTGACAATCAATATAAGTCTGAAGTACAAAAAGTAAATTGCCCTTTGGCTGAATTACCTTTTAAAACTATTAGGCCTGCTAATGTAATCTAAATTAAACAAAACAAAACAAAAACAAAACCCCCAAGCCCCCACGTTCCAGGTACTCTTAAATATTGCCTGTGCCACCTGCCGGTAAACAACATATGCAGGTTCCTAAGAATTTCCCAGCTACTCAGGACACTCAACAGAGCTTTTCCAAAGGAAATGGTAAGGAAAACCCAACTGGTTCTATGGGACTTACTGACTTTCGCATGGGCCTGTTTCTTCCCTTTGTTTCAGGTATGAGGCACAGACTTCTGAATTAAGCTCTGTAAGGCATATTATAAACCTTCAATTTACAAACAGGGATTCTCTGTGGGTGGGAGACATCATCTGTAAACGGCACACTGTGATGTGCTGAGTGGCTGACGAGATGGCTGCTTGCCTTGGTATGCTGCGGAAAGACATGCCCGAGTCGCCATAATCTCCCCACAAACCTCCGTTATCTAGAGCATCAATGCCAGGAGTCAGTGCCACAGCTTAGAGCGCTTGCAATCACAAGAGGAGAGAGCATGAGTAAACTTGGTTTTGTACAAAACTGAGAAGCCCTTCCCGCCCCTCACCCCTTCAATAAAACCCCAAACAAGAAACAACAACAAAAATTATTTTTAGCTTCATTGACTAGTGTGGATACAATTAGGTGTCGAGGCATCACTGCGGTTAGGGTGATCAATGTTTTCCTTTCTCAAGAGAAGGGATCCTGTCATGCACCCCAGGATGAGCAGCGAAGCCACAAACTTCAATTCTGCATAGCAAGTTCCATCCCCGATTCACAAAGACAACGTGGCGACCTTCCCTGCTTTGCTCAGCAGCTCTGAGCTTGAGACCAGGATGACTCAACTACATCTACTACGGCTCTGTTAAATAGAATAGCACGGTTCCCTAGGACTGTTAACACTCACGATCCTGTGATGAGGTTTTCTCTATACACTGTAGGCCATCAAATGTCACTTTTTTCTTTTTTTTTTTTGTTTTTTCTTTTTTTGTTTTGTTTTTGTTTTTTGTTTTTTTTTTTGTTTTTTGTTTTTGTTTTTTGCTGCACCAAATTTAAGGTTGCCCTCTTTTAGGCAAGCAGTGTTCTCTAGCTGATAAAACATTTCCCTAGTGGATCACAATAGTTTCTAAAACTGCCTTTCTAATAAAGGCCACCAGAGAGGTAATGCTAAACTGTGCATTTGCCAAATAAGAATATGAATCGTATAAAAGCTCATATTCCAACCCCAGGTCAAATGGCAAAAGGTCTACAAAGTTGGTCTCCGTGTTTGTATAAAAGCTCCGACGGATGTTGTGTATTTGCTATGAAATCACCTTTGGGTCTTAGGTCAGCACACCTCTACTCAGGAATGTGCAAATGATTTTAGACAGCACAATGCTAGTACCGCTCTGTACGATAATAAGGGTTTTTTCTTCTTCTTTTCTAAATGGAAAAAAATATCCCTAGTCAGAAATAAACTGACAAATTTACATTCTCCTCTCTTAAAAAAAGTAAATAAAATAACATTATTCAAAATGTGAATTAGCTACAAGACATACAATTACATAGATACATATCAATACAGCACATTCAATCTGCCAAAAATTAATGATTACAAAGCCAGTATGGATGCTGCAATATTAAGAGAGATGTATGTACAACAATCAGAACATTCATAATTGCACTATACCTACAGGCAGTCTGTTAATTAAATTACAGGTGCTTTCTAGAGCAAGGGATAAAAAAGTAAGCTGTGTTGTTTGGGGCTGGGAGAGTAAAACACTTCATTACGAGTCAGCAATTTCAGTGCTCATACAGTAAGCTGCTCACTCTCTCTCCCCTTCATTATTCAAGAAAAAATGATTGATATGGGAGTTTAGACTAGGGCCAGGCACTAATGAGACCAGCATTGTGGTCTAACTTCCCGGCAGCCTTAGAGCAATCACCTTCTACTGAACTCACATAGCAATGTAGGCTGCGTGACAGGCTCACTCACACATGTTCAGCACTGTTTGCATCTGCTGACAAACTGCACATGGAGAATTCCAAACATTTCTCCTAGTGTAATCGTTACATAAATACATGCTTGACAGAACACTGAGCGGTGATTTTTG
>NC_022015.1:46408308-46448966 GCF_000317375.1 Microtus ochrogaster | reverse complement strand
CCCCCCCCCCAATCAAAGTTACAGGATAATGCTATCAACCAGTGTTCTTGGCAAACTCACTCAAAATTAAAGAACATAAAGAGCTAATAACACTGGTGCCAGTAAAGAGATATGAACAGCTCTCATGACAAACCACATAGGGTAGTTTTCTATACTGCTCATCCGGACACTGGCACTGACTTTGTAAGGGCAAAGAAAGAACGGACCATGAGAGAAGCGGTTCAGGTAGCAACTGTTTGGCAATGTGTGTTTCCGGTTCACACCCAGCTGTCAACCTCGCTGTACTGTCTTAATGCTTACATGTTGAGACGCTGGCTTTTACTGTTTAAATTCTTGATTTATTTTGTCTTATAAAAATCCGGCTTTGGCAAAACATACCCATAGCAAAAATTATTTTAAAATTATGGCCCAAACACAAAAGGGATCGGAGGAAAGGAGAGCTGGAAACAAACAGAAAATGAATAGACTCGAGGCGGTTCTGGCAGCAGCGCTGGGGAATGTAGTGTCTGTTGGCATATCATTTGGCATCTGTGGTTTACAGAGAGGGTGAAAAACCTAAAGAGAAACAAAAGGAAGCAAGAAAGAGAAAAAGGACATGGCACATGGACTGCAGTAGCAAGGACTCCTTCACAGCCTGTAAGCACACACTCTGACTTCCAGACATTCCTCTGAACAACCCAGCTATGGCTGAAGTTCTGTATCCAAAATATAAGATTCTTGACCATCAATGGGCACCTGCTGTCCTAGTCCAAGTGAGACAAGACAATATATATACACACACACACATGTATGCATTGAAAAAGAAATACTAGATGTGATGTGCATCCAGAGACACATTAGAACCATAGTAGTAATACATACACGCCTTCAGTACAACCACTGTTAAATGAAGCTGATATAAGGTGACTTCAATCGAATGACACTGTCCTGACTGCATCACTCAAGAAGAATGGAACAAGGGTAAAGTCCATTGTTAAGATGAGAAAACAAAATCAGTACGGGGGTATGGAACAGGAAGAAGAAAAACCAGCTTTGTTTTGGTCAACAGAAAAGAAGGGAGGAGGGAGATGGAAAGGAATGGAGAGAGAGAGAGAGAGAGAGAGAGAGAGAGAGAGAGAGAGAGAGAGAGAGAACACAAACGGTAGGAGTGCTTTCATATTGTGAATGAGTGACTGAAAATTTAAAATACATCGAGTCACAAGTTTTGCCTCAAAAAAAAAGAGAGAGAGAGGAAATGTGCTGGGACTGTACTTCAGCATTCTGTTTCCTCTGAATAGTTTAAATAAAATCATAATATTTACTACAGCTCTGTGGACACGCTCACAGAGTCCAGGACGGCAATAAATTAGTATTATGCAAATTGTTTTCCACAGAAATACAGTCCTTCTTGGTTATCTTCAACAGCCCACAGGGAAGGGAAGAACGGTTTCTGGGAGGCACGGTTAGACCAGATTGTATTCCTTCAGGTTCAGCTGCAGGATGGTGTCCTTGACGGCGGCAAAGACAAAGCGGATGTTCTCGGTGTCTGTGGCGCAGGTGAAGTGGGAATAGATAATTTTGTCACTGTCGGGGTTCAGGTCCACGAACATCTTCAGGATGAACTCTCGAGCTGCCTGGGCATCTCTCTGGGGTCCTGCCAAGAGAGAAGAAGCCAAGAGTTTGTTATGTGATCCATTACACATTTGTTCTTCTGTTCAATCGGCACACATTGTGTATGCCCTATCTGTATGCACTGGTTTGCACTTTCTTACACTTATATGATATTTCTTATACCTCATCCATTGCCCCCTGATAGTTTTATTTAGATAACTTAGAAACCTGTGGTGGTTAGTTTTAAATGTCAAGCTGCCACAGTCTAGGATCACCCGAGAAGGGGGTCTCAGTTGAGAGATTATCTAGATCAGGTCAGTCTGCAGGGATGTCTGTGGAGGATCGTTAATTGATGTATGGAGACTCAGCCCATAGGTGGGGGCACCAATCCCCAGGCGTGGGGTCCTGAACTACATGGTAACAAAAAACTAGATGCATTTATTCTCTTTGCTCTTGCCTATGAATGTGGCATGACTACCTGCTTGCGTTCCTGCTTTGATTTCCCCCCAAAGATGGACTGTACTCTAGGACTTGAAAGCCGCATAACCTTTTTCCTCCCCTAAGTTGCTTTTTGTTAGGGATTTTATTACATCAACAGAAATGAAATGCAAACAATTTTTTGTCCTTGTTGCTTTTTATTACAGTGATAAACAGACCACAGCAATCTGGAAAGGGAAGGTGTAGTTCAGCTTGTAGTCTATTATGAAGAAAAGTCTGGGCAGGAATTTCAGGCGGGAACCTGGAGGCAGGACCTGAAGCAGAGGCCATGGAGGAGGGCTGCTTACTATCCTATTCATCATGGCTTGCTCAGCTGCTTTTCCATACACACAAGGACTGCCTGCCTGGCAATGGCAGCATTCATGGCACGCTGGGCCCTAGATCAATCAAGAAAATGTCCTCTGAATTGGCTTACAGGTCAATCTGATGGAGGTATTTTCTCAATTAAGGGTCCTTTTGTCAAGATGTCCCTAGCATATGTTAAACTGACAAAAAAAAAAAAGTCAGCACACTTGCATAATAATTTTGTAGTCGATTTTTAGATACAACCCCAATGCAGAAGCAATAAAAGGAAAAATAAACAGGACTTTGTCAAAATTTAAAAAAAAAAAAAAGCTTTTGCGGGGCTGGAAAGATTGCTTAGTTGTTAAGAGCACTGGCTGTTCTTCTAGAGGATCAGGGTTCAATTCCTAGAAACCCACATGGCAGTTAGCAACTGTCTACAACTCCAGTTCCAGGGGAATCTGACATTTTTCATGTAAACATACACACAGGCAAAACACCAATGCATGTAAAATAAAAATAAATAAAAATTAAAAATCTTTTGCTATTAAATCACATTATCAAATGAAAAATATATATAATTCATATACCTGATATGAATTTAGCACCTAGGACATATAAGTATCTCATATGTATCAACAAAAAGTAAACAACCTGATCAAAACTGGACAAAAGACTTGAAAAGACAGTTTTGCAAAAGAAGGTAACAAATAAGCAATGAACAAACAGAATGCTTAACTCTGATACTCATTTAGTGAATGCCAAGTGAAATCACCAGCTACTAGCCTGGATGTCACTTAAAAAGTGATAAAATAAACTTTGGTAACAGGTGAAGTCCACACCTGTATGTCTACCATTGGTAGGCAGGCAAAATGGTAGCGCCACTATGGAAAATAGTTCAATGATTGCAATATAGCCTAGCAATTCATATAACAGGTGGACATGTTCCAAATGAATGGAAAGGAGGGCATTTCATAGGTGAACGCACACGATCATTAGTCGCAAAAGTAAACAGAAGTGACTCGACTCAACTGGATAAGTCAAAAGTAGCTAATGAAGTTCTGACAGATGGTATAACATGCATACAACTTTAAAATATACCCTGAAATCAACATGCTGGACACAGAAAAATACTGACTTGACTTACATCCAGGCCAGAGATAGAAAAGTAAAGGGATGGCATGTGATGGGGGAGGGGAGAGCACAGGCAATGGGGATCACTGCTTAGCTAGAGTGGTGGATGCACTGGCAATAGCTGCAGTTTCATACATGTAATTTATGCTGTGATTACATATTTAAATTATAATTTAAATGTTCTATATGATATTTTATCACACTTAAAAACTAACTGTGTGCAGGATCAACCAAATCATGTATCAATCAAGCAGTTTAACACTGAAACAGATTCTGGGAAATGTGAGTTTAAAACTTCTAAATTACTAACATCAAAACACCATCACCTTTCAGGTGCTGAGCAGCTATACTGTGCACTGTGGTACTGCATATCTGTTTCTCTCCACTGTGGCAAGTTAGCTCTATATCAGTAAAAGGAATATCACTTCTATTCTCCTTGGCAAAACCTCCTGGGATTCACAATGTGGGTTTGTTCTACATAGCAAACACTGCTGAGGCCTAACCAATTCTAAGGCTCTTCATCCCGGTTCTTAGGTGGAAAACTTGAAAACTTTCAAATTAACCCTACTTCAGATTTGGGCTCATACCCACATCCCACACTGCCTGGAGCTGCAGGAGAGAGCTAAGACGTCGAGACTCCCATTAGTACAAGGAGAAGCAGGGGTGCTTTGAAGTTCTGGTGACTAAGGCTGCCAACATGAAAAATTAAGTGTGCCATTATTTATATGTGACGTATGTGAAATAGTCTTTTGTCCTCAGCAGTGTACTGTGCACTTACTCGCTCCCAGCAGCACCAAGCAGTTAAAACAGAGGCTAAGACTGGCAGGGGGGGGGAAGGCTGCCATTCCCCTAACTAATAGTCTTACTCTGGGAAGGAAAAGACTCCAACCTTTCCTGTTGTGTTAGTTCTGTACAATATCAGCAATAGACTTGAGGTCACCGAAGTGCACTTGTAGTGTGCTGTGTTTTAAGCATAAATTATTTTACTGGAGCACACAGGACTATAAAGAAATTGGTATAGCCATCACAGCAGGCACAGAACTGCAAAGTCTCTAGGACCCATTCTGCAGTACAAGCCCGTGTGGAAACAGTCATTTCTCTTCCTGAAGAGAAACACAAGACATGGAAGTCATCTGATGAAGACCTCACAAGGAAGACATGTGCAGCTGGAAGCTGATAACATCTAAATAAGCATATTACTAAACATCACTGTAGTGTGTTCAAGAGTTTTTTCAGCCTTAGCTAATCTTTGAAGGGCTTTGGATCTCATGAAACAACTTTGTTTTCTTGAGTTCAACAAAACCAATTGCTTTTTAAACTTATTTTTGGTCATATTTTCTCTGGACATTATGTGTCCATTACAGAAGGACAACAGTAAAATCATCTTCAAATTCCAAAACATTTACAGTAAGCTGCTTTTGGAAAGAATTTTGTAGTGACGAGGATCAGGAAGATACCACAGAAAGTGGCATTCCCACAAAAACTCACTCCAGAAAACCTGGAACTCAGTGCAGTCAGCTAGCACGTGGCTGCAGATGAGCAGCTGGACTCAGGGAGCTTCTACTGAGGCTGCACACTGCTATCTGTATGTACCCGAGCAGGAAAATGGGCCCAGAGCCACTACTGCATATGGTGCAGCCATCTTCTCCCCACTGTCCACCGACTCTCACCAACTCTGGAGAGAAATTTCAGCCTTCCTTCTGGGTACAAGCACGTATTCATGTTTATATTGAGGCAGGTGGCTCTCTCCTGTTCTCAGACCATGTGCTTACAGGGGTGGTCTGCTATTAAGGGGTTCAGGTACACCACATACAGTCATTTCTTTCAACAGCTTCCTCAGGAACACTGAGACAATCTTGAGTATTTATATTTACCATTGCTTCTGGGTTAGTGAGAAAATAGAAAGAGCAAAGAGAAAATGCTGTTTAGGTTAAGACAGTATTTGCTCTTTTAAAATAGCCAGGCAAACAGGAAAAGATACTTTGAGAGATATGAACAAGCTGTTAACAAAAAAAGTCCCTATCTTTAAACAGCTGTATGCCCTATCATACACATGCATTTGAGATGCAAACTTAAGCTGGTGAGCATGCCACATTTCCCTTCCTTGAGCCATCACTGCACCTAAAGCATGCCGGGCAAAAAGGCACCTAACCTTTCAAAGAAAGCCAAAGGGATCTTTACTCTCCAAGGAGGTACCCTTCTTAGAGAGCTTTTGGAAGGACAAAGCCACTATGGTGAAGATGCCTCAGTTTCCTTTGTCGATGATGTCATTTTGTAGTAGTCACTTCTGCTGCTACATTTACCCTGTAAGACTTTGGGATGTGGCCCTACTATGGGTTAGGTGCTATGCCAAGTCATATATCCATGACTCCATCAGTCCTTATGAATGGAGGAGGCTTTGGCATGTGCTTTAAAGATGTGCTCTCAGTTTCTCCTCTCTAGCCATCATGCCTGAAGCCTGCTGCCATGCTTCCCCATCAGGATGGACTGACTCCACCGTCTCTAAGTTCTTGGTCATGGTTACAACAGAAAGTAACCAATACAGCATATGGACTTCAGAGGTGAGCTCCCTACAAGAGAGGCAGGGAAAGGTAACAAAATAAAAGGGAGGGAAACTGGAAATTACAGTGGCTAATAGGAAAAACTACTGAATTATTTATTCTCTGAGATGGTTATTTTCAAACAACTAAGAACTTGTTGCTTCCCCCAAACTTTTAAACATTAGGGATAAAATGTTTTATGTCATTACAAGTCAAGGGACAATAACTTGTGCTTTAGCATGCTTGCCACCATGGAAGCTGTGGTTTCAGGCACTGCACCATGCTGCTTCAAGCCCCTATAGGCTCCATGGCTCTGGGCATGGTACCATGCTGTCTCTAGCTCCCATAGGCTCATGGCTCTGGGCACTTCACTAGTGTTAACAGTAAAAGTCTTTCTCAGCTGTGGGGCTGGCATAGGGTGCCCACTTACCATCATATTCTGGGAAGTAGTCGACTAGGTGGGAATACATAATTTTCTCCTCTAGAAGATCTTTCTTGTTTAAGAACAGAATAACAGAGGAGTTCTGGAACCAGGGATACGTGATAATTGTTCTAAAGAGTGCTTTGCTCTCCTCCATTCGGTTCTGGGGAAAAAGAAAATCAGAAAAACAAGCAGTGAATTACTGATGATACAACTGGTCAACTGGCTCATTTCTTAAGTCAACCCATCTTCTGTGTGCTTCTGATTTTTAAAGCCTAAGTTGGACTGGTCAGGATTTATATGCAAATGATGCATGGCACCTACTGGCTGTTTTCATTATGCCAACTCTCAGGTCAGCAGGCAGAAGAGAATAGTAAGAAAAATATCTGCTGAAGTAACTTCTTAGGTTTAAAAATAAAGTGATCAGGACCCAGATGACAAGGCTGTATCTGACCAATTGTAATAAATTTCCACCCAAAATATTCATTCATAACCAAATACTTAAGATATAAGTTCAACACAAATGCAGCCTTCACTTTAGTATTTTCTAAACTCAATTTATTGAGAGATTCACTGTTTTAAGCATTCACAGTTACTTGGTTGCCCCTAAGCATATCCAGAGCACCACTACAATGATGTACATGCGCATATACACACTCCTGAGTCAGCAATACCTGGACTACCACTGCTCTTTGGTGCACTCTTTCTCCATGTTTCATTATAAGCACATCTGCACAACTATGTATAAAACAAGGTAACAACCCAAAGATAAAAATCTAGCTTTTGTTTGTTTTACAGATACAGTATCACTGTACAGCCTGGAACTATGTTTGCTGTACCAGCCTTGAACTCACAGAGACCTACTTCCCTAGTGTTAAGTTTAAAGGTGTGCATCACACTGCCTGACCAAAAATACATTATTTCTTCCTCAGCACTTGTAAGTGTGCTTACCCAGCGTGACACTTTCAAGCTAGTTTGGAGATAGAAACCCTAATAGTTTCTCAAGAAATTAAGCCAGCGTATTTGCACATGAAGATGCCAATGGAGAGTCAAGTCACCTCTTATACTCATCAGCAAAACCACACAGAACCCATAGCTTCTTTCTCAACCAGCTGCTACTCTTACATTGTGTGTGTGTGTGTGTGTGTGTGTGTGTGTTTGTGTGTGCATGCATGCATGAGCACATGTGCAGAGGTCAGAGAACTGCTCTCTCTTTACACTGTGTGGTGGAAAGGTTTAGTGACAAGCACCCTTTATTCTCTAAGCCATCTCATCTGTCCCCATAAATAATTTAAATGATTAATTTGTTTAGTTTTTTTTCATTTCTTTTTTTCCACTATTTATCCTACTATCAAGTAGCTGTACTTTGTCTAGAACTTAAGCAGACCAGATTGGCCTCAAAGTCACAAAGCTCTACTTTCCTGGTGCTGGGATTAAAGGAATGTACCACCACACCCAGCCAAATTAAGCAATTTTAGAAAAACACCGATGAAGCATTACTTCATGACCAAAGCAAGTGTTTATTTCACTGCACACATTTCTCTTTCACATAAATAGCCCAACATATTTTATTGTCTACATGACTTTTACTTGTTAACACGGCCAGCAGCAAATCTTTCCATCCATCCATCCATCCATCCATCCATCCATCCATCCATCCATCCATCCATCCATCCATCTCTATATCTACCTCTATCTCTATCTATCTATCTATCTATCTATCTATCTATCTATCTATCTATCTATCTATCTATCTATCTATCTATCTATCTATCTATCTATCTGAGGCAGATTTGCTGTGAAGTACAGGTTGGCCTACAATTTAGGATCAGAAGCTTCAGCTTCCTGAGTGCTGGGATTGTAAGCATGTGCCAATGTGCCTGGTTCAAATTTTTAATACCTGGAGTTTATATTCTCTGAGATGTAAGGACTTTACTGAAGAAGTTTTCAAGACTGAAGAAAAGTGGCCCCAAGAACTGAAAGGACAGAGAAGAGATTCTCCAGTGGGTGGAGGTGGAAGCAGTGCCCTCTGGGTAGAAGTTCTAACAAGCTAGCCTGAATCCTTTTTTTTGTAATATTTTTTATGGTTTTATTATTTAACTTCATTTTATGTGCATTGGTGTGAAGGTGTCATATCCCCTGCAACTGGATCTTCAGACAGTTGTGAGCTGCCATGTGGGTGCTGGGAATTGAACCTGGATCCTCTGGAAGAGTAGTCAGTACTCTTAACCATTGAGTCATCTCTCCAGCCCCTAGCCTGAGGCTTTTAAAGGAGTGCTGTCTAAAGGTGGGGAGAGCCCTTTATGATAGGGTATGGTTAAGCTTATTTGTTAGAGTCACCTCTGTCCTTCCAGTTCTCCAGAAGGGGCTCCTGGGCTCCTAGGGAACAGCCTGTACTGGGTCTTTTGGCTCTGCGTTCCTTCAAGGCAAGAAGCTAAACCCTGGGCTGACATAGGGAGCACGAGGTGCCTCCAGTTTCTGTGATCAAATTCAAGTGTGAGCTGAGCCCCCAGGTTCCAGTGGGATTTGTGGACAGTCCCATAGCAAGCCTCCAGGAGGGCTGCCAGGACAAGTTCTCCTGAGCCCAGCACTGGGTCCCAGAGATGACCTGCTTAGCTCTACTGCTCTTGCCGAGCCTGCTCAAGAACTCCTTCTGCTGAAGCTCCGGGGGGAGTGGGTACCATTTATGATTGATTTGGTCTTGAATACTGGGAGGATGCCCCTTGGCAACAGAGGAAGGAGCACTAGCCAGCTCATCTTTACAAAAAGAGCTAAGTGCAGTGCCTTTGATTTTCACAGCCTCTCTCAAATGGCGGTACAGGTGCACAGCATGAGGAATAATGGACTCTACGCAGGAACCCAACCTTGGAGTGAACAGCATGTCCCAGGAGGCACATAGTTTTTGCTTTTCATAGTTTGCAAGGGCAGGAAGGCTCAAGGGGCAAAAGAAAAAAGCAATGTATGAGATGTATATGACCAATGATGAAAATACTGAGTTGTTCATTCTGAAGACAAAGCAGCCTGTGGGGTGGCATGATCTCACAGACCTCTTCTCTTAGGGTTTTAGTAAAAATGTCCACGAGGATTAAAGAGGATAAAGTACAGGTTTCATTATACAGTGCTCTGCATTAACTGTATAACCTAGCCTCCACCTAGCCCCAAGGAGCCTTTCTACTGCTTTTCACTCAACTGCAACTTCTGAACCTAGCTAGCCATGTAGCTTTGAAAGCTGGAATGAGACAGAAGAGAAGGAAGGCACCTGCTAGGGTGGAGTCTGCCTTGCCTTTCTTCCTTTTGGTGTCACAGAGAAAGGCCATGTGCTCAACCCCACATATCTAGACTCTATGAAGCCACCACATAGACATGGAAAAGGAGGGTTTTCCCAGTCCACACTGTAGTACTCCTAGCCCTGGCCCTGATAGAGGCTGTAACTGCAGCAGGATAGTGTGGCCAGAAATCTCATGCCCATGGCTGTCAGACAGAGCCCTGCCCAGAGTCACAAGGAGAGCCCTCTCACCGTCTCTCTTTGCACTGCTTTGTAAGGCAATCTCTTAACACATGACTGCCCAATGCTAGTCACTCGCTAGTCCACCAGTCCTAGGCTGGCATTGCCAGCTTGACAGTTTGATGCACATACCTATCCATCTGAGTCCCTCCACAAGTGCCCTCCTCCATAAAAACAGATCCTGTGTCAGTGCCGGCAAACAAGCGTGACTGCACTTTCTTGACCCAACTTCAAGTCCTTCGGGCCCAGGTCAAGTGGCCTTCCCCACACCATCCTTCTCTGGGCTTCGTAGCCTAACTTCCTCTCCCACCCGGCACTGCTGCGCTTGTGAACAGCCCATGCCTGGAACTGCTGATGACAGCTATACCACTGCAGGCAGCATGGATCACATGGAAGATGAGGTCCCATAGAAGCGAAGGTGTGATAGGAGTGAGTCCAGAAGGGTCAAGAGCCAAGGTGGCTCGGTGCTGATGCTTGACAGAACAGGAGACTGCAAAGAGCGCAAGAGAAGTGAGGGGGATGCAAACTCCGAAATATGAAGAGGCTGTGCTCCCTTCAGGGCTTCTGAGTTCAGGAACTTGTGCATTAAATAAGAAAATCCTCCTCTGTTTTGGGTACCGGAGACATTTCCTCCTTATATGCATTGTGTACTGAGGGCAAGGACAGTGCAAACATGGTAGCTTCTTTGAAGAACATGCAGTTCTCTAAGGATCCAAAAGTAGCCACTGTGATTGCAGCCTGCCTGCTTCCAACACTGGAGTGCTGTGGGACCACTTAGGTGCAGTGCACCAAAAAGCCTTCCTTTTGGCTTGGGTACAAACATCCTTCTCTGGAAAAGGCCAGGGCATGTTCACAGGACCCTAGACCTTAGAAGCTGGAGTCTGGTCCAAGTTTGCATAAATAGTTACTGAAGGGCCTAACATGATGATAGCTAATGTTTGCCCACTTTATGGCTGTGCTGCTCACAAAGGCTGGGTTTTCCTATTCCTCTTCAACAAGTTGGTGCTTCTCTCTGTCCAATCAACTTTAAACTAAAGGTTGAACAACTCTTTCAACAGCCTTTTTTTCATCGTAATGTTCTGTTCACTAATACACCAATGTTCTTTTTCACAGAATTGTTTTCTTAAAATATTTATTTATTTATTATTTATACAATATTCTGTCTGTCTGTATGCCTACAGGCCAGAAGAGGGCACCAGACCCCATTACCAATGGTTGTGAGACATCATGTGGTTGCTGGGAATTGAACTCAGGTCCTTTGGAAGAGCAGGCAATGCTCTTAACCTCTGAGCCGTCTCTCCAGCCCCTCACAGAATTGTTTTTATATATTTGGTTGTGAGCCTAGCCTTTAACGGGTGAACCATCTTTCCAGCCCTGGAGCTGTTTTTAAACAAAACAACACACACCCTCAACAAACAAATAAAAAATAACAAGTTGACAAAAAGATCCTTAACTCTTTTCCCTGATACAAAGCTGTAGGGAGAGAACAGTCCTGAGCAAATGTGAGCTGACATGGGGATGGCCATGTCAGGGACCCCAGTGCCTCATCTCTATGGCGGTGGCAAAGCATTCACCAGGTGATGCTCAGAGGGATGGCAAAGCTCTCCTTGGGTCTGAGTGAGAATACTGACAGTGTGTGGAGAAAATGTCCATCATGATTTTCTCCTGGATGCTTGCGGCCCCAAGACTGCTACTATGAAGATTAGCTAACCCAGCCCCCTTGTTCAGCTGCAATAACCCCACCACCCTGTTAACTGTGTGTCATAAACAGCTTCTGGGATCAGATCACCAGATTCCGGGATCCCAGTTTTTCTGTGTCCGTGGTTTGTCTTTTCTTCATTCTCTAGCTGCTCCAGTCAGGTCAAGACTGTGGCATTAGTCACTTGACTGCCTCCCTGATATTTTGCCCATTTTAGTAGCTTGATAAATCACATTGAATTATATAGTTCACATAAATGCTAGAATAGTGCTTGTAAGTACAAAACTGGATAATGAAGATGAAGAAACAGACATGAAGAATGTCAGATCCCCTCATTCCTGAGGGCTGACAGTCACCTGTGAGTTATTTATAGCTGAGGTCTACTGCTGGAGGAGGACAGAGTCCCGAGAAACCTAAATGAAGTTTTCTAGGCTACAGCGATGCCCTGCACTATCTGGAAATTCTGGGGTAAGTGGTTATCTGGAAATCCTGGGGTAAGTAGTCCACAGTGTCACCTCCTGATGCCAGAAGCAGTGAATGTGATTCTGTTTCCCACACTTTGCATTACAAAAGAACATCAGGGACTTATAAACGAACAAGGTCAGACAGCCAGAGCATGCCTGCATTTGGGACCATGTACAGATGACTATAAGTCTAGAGAATGAAAGATTTCACTAGCTCCTTTTGAGCCAGATGTTTAAACAAATGGCCTCACCAAGAGGTTCTGACATATTGGAGCACACTCAACTGCTAAGAACCACAATGTCACCCAGGTCTCTTACCACTTTGCCCAGGCAGAGAAAAGATGCTTCTGAAATTCTCTATATGTTGAAGTGGATATCTCCTAAAATCTCAGGAAATGTTTAAATTCCAACTCAGACAAAACCAAGAAGACAACAGACACATCAGTGAAGAAGTTAGGACAAGAAATAATTAGTTCCTTAGCCACCCCCAATATTCTGCTACCCAAATCAAACAAGAGGGGTAGGAAGGACAGGCCACCAAACCCAGCTGGACACATATTGTTTCTTCAATGATTTCCCTAGTCTTTGCAAATCTCTGCAAGCAAGTATTTCAGATCCAATTAGGTGTGCCCTCCAGGGTTGAAGACGGTGCCACAAGTTTTCATAGTATGATGGCTTTGTATACTCGTCAGCACATTCTGCCGGCCAGGATGTGTAGAGAGGCAAAGGGACACAAGACATTTGCCTATTACCTCACTGTCAAAGGTTTAGGCAGAGATGAGGTTACAGATGGGGCCCTGTGAAGTGAGGTAACTGGCAGAGAAAAGTAGGTGCAGGAGGGCGAGAGGAATGGCTTGGGAGGGATAGAGGCCACACAGAAACAAAGGAGAGCAGGACACAAAGGAAGAAAATGGAAAAAAATTGACTTTCTATGGTGTATACGTGCAGTCCTGGAACTCAGAGATGACTTCCTTTACAATTTTCGGGCATTCTAGTTCAGTCACATGATCAAACAGTTTCCTTTCAAAGTCTATTTTATAACACATTGGTCTTTCAATTTAGCAATCATATACCCTGCCTTTTTTAAAGCATACATGTCAGTGAGCTAACACCTATCTTTGTTTTTTTCTTCGATACAGGGCTTCTCTGTTTTAAGAGTCCTGGAACTTGCTTTGTAGACCAGGATAGTCTTGAACTCACAGAGATCCACCTGTCTCAGCTTCCCAAGTGCTGTGACTGAAGGCGTGTGTCACCACAGCTGGGCAGTAATGTCTACACAAAGTTCCTCTTTTTGTCCTAATACTCTTTACTGCAGTGGCTTCAGATCTTTAACATCCCATGTATGCATGGTATGACTTTTCAATTCACTGACTTTCCCTCCTAACCTCCTGTTCATCCTGCTTTCCATCAGTACCTGCTCTGTGTCATCACCTTAGACAGTTTTGTTGGAAAATTCCTTCCTTTCTATCAGTTATAACTGTGTTTCATAACCTCAACAACTGTCCCCCACTACCTTTACAATACTTTTCTGTCAGGCTTCAACATTAAATCCTGTGTGCTGTCTCACCAGTGTACCTTCTCCCCTCCACTGCATATCCATGAGCCTGTATTCTCTGACTAGCACTGGGTGCTTCTTTCAGTCTACGTCCAATGACAACCAGTGTGTTCCATATTTCAAGCGTCTGAGCTGATAGCTACAGATTCTGTTTCCAGGGTCACGAATGTGAAAGTCATACATTTCACACCACGAAGATGAAGACGGATCTCCAGAGTTAGTCAGAACAATGTCTTAGTCATCATTCCAAACTATCAGAAATTCTTTGGGTCTTCCTCCATTCATATAAAAGACACTTCAGTAACCACCATGTGTCTAAGGATGCTGCACCGAAAGTCATCAAAGAACCAAAGGAACAACTGTGGACCTGTGCAGTGTGGTCATTCAAGAGGTAGATTCTAATCATGGAGCACAGTGGACCCATTAGTACTGATTGTGACAAGAAACCAGAAAGATTTGGCGGGAAAGTAGCTACTGCCATTTAATCCTAGAGAATCTGCCTGAAGTCCCAACCTCTTTGCTAGATTTAGCTAGAATGAGATGGAAATGAACTCAAAACAAACAACAAGGAAGAAAACACAGGCTCTTGGAGAGCTCAGTGATTCTTCTTTTCCTTGAGCATGAGGGAGACAAAATGAGTTCTCCATGCTTCTTGCAGCAGGATACCAAGTTAGTGTGCCATCTTCTGCTGTAGCCTACCCCATGGAATGGTGTGAATGACAAGCAGAGGGATGGCAGAGCGGTAGATTTAAACCAACGTCGATGACTATTGACTAAAACAGCACATCTTCCACCTCTCGATTAGGACTAGCCAACGGTCTTCTGCAGAGACCAACTAGCTCATATGCCACAGCGTGTGTGGACATGTGCACGTTACTGCTGCCTCTAGGAGGACTTCCATCCATCCCTTCCAAATCCTCTCCCAAAAGTACAGTGGGCGAATGAGGTCACAGTGGACGACATGCACAGTGAGAAAGCAACAGCTCACTGTGCATTTCTGAATCTCTCTGAGCAACAGCCAGGTTTATGGCTCTAGCAGACTGGCTCACCCGCAGTGCTCTCTTTTTGTGAACTGACTGCTGAGTTCTGTAGTTTTTGCTCTTTTTGTGTTCTGTTTGCATTCTTACTATGCTGGAGTCAGCTTAAGTGTTCTTATTCGTTTGTCATTTTGCACATTAGGCATTATTTAGAGAAGGCTTAAAGTAAGATAGAAGCACCTTGTCTCGGCACTGCTAGGCCTCTCTAACTAGAAGGCAGTCCCACTTTATTGCAAAACTTTCTGTTTTTCAGTAGGCTACCCTCGAAGCCAGCTCAGTTTCCTTTTGTAGCTAGCTTGGGTATGTAGCCACAGCAGACTGTGAAAGACTTCGGGCTGTTACCCCTGCACAGGTGCTGCTGGCAAGGAGCAAAGCATGCCCGAGCACCAGCTTCCTGATTCTGTGGGTGATGAGCAGTACACTGGCCAAACTGTTTGAAACTTTGGGTAAGCGGAGATAGAAACAGGCTTCAAGATATGTGGACAAAGGATTATAGAGAACAGACTTGAGCCAGAAACTCTGGGTACCCTGAAAAGGACATCGACCACCAACAACATAAATATCAGGACTTTGAGCTGAACCTCGGACATTTTTTACATTCCTGGTTTACTGTCCTGGGACAGTCTAAGTTGGGGAAAACAAAGGTGAAATAGCTGGAAGAAATTTTTGCCCTAAAATGATTTTACAGATACGTCACTGTGGTTCAGAAACAGAGCTGGCTTGTTCTTTGGCTAACAGGCTGGGTAATATCAGTGCGATGAAAATTTGACCTGTATTGTGCCCAAAGAGATAAATCTTATCTCTGTGCACATGTGCATTCCTGAGTGTGCATGTGTGTCCATGTGGAGTCAGAGGACAACCCTGGGGGACTGGTCCTTGCTTGGAGTGTTTGCCTATCTTTATCTTCCTAGGAGTGCTAGGATTACAAGCAGGAGCTGCATATCTGGCTTTATGTAGGTTCTGGCATTTGAACTTCTCCACATGCTGGTGCAGCGAGGTTTTGTCTACTGAGCAGCCTCTGAGCTGCTCATGTGGGCAGCACTGTGCCTGGCTCGTCCATCATTGTTTGCTCACTGAAGTTCTTTTCATTCACTCTGGCTCTCTTGTCCTTTCTTCTTGCCCTCTGTAGACTGAAGGCAGACTATAATTTCCACAGAGGAGCAGACAATAAGTAAAAAATGATAAATAAAAAATAAGAAATGAGAGTAAGTTTGGCTCTGAAAGACAGGGGGTGCATGCAGATAAATAGATCAAATAAGAATATCAAGAAGAAAGGAGGTATAAATCCATTGGCTTAAAATGTTTTTCTAAAAGAATACATAATATATGCTGAATAAAAGTCTTTTAAATGAGTTTGGCATGTTATAATCCTAAGGCTGTATTTCTGCACAGTAATGACGTGATATGACAGGATCTATACAGTTACAGAGGGGGCTAGATTTGTCCTGTGGCGGGGGCCATAGGGCCACTAACCCTTGCCATATGCACAACAAGGATTTCTGTTTTAAAGGTTTATTTACTTTCATTTTTTATATGTGGCTGTTTGGCCTGTGCACTGCATACATACAATGCCTGGGGAGACAGAAGACAGTGTTAGACCCTCTGGAACTGGAGTGACAGACTGCTGTAAACTGCTGTGCAAGTGCTGGGAACTGAACCTGTGTCCTCGACCAGAGCAACCCGTGCTCTGAACTGTGAAGCCAGCTCTCCAGTCTGAATGAAGAGAAATGAAATTTCCACACTAATTTCCTAGGTGAAGAGACTGATAAAAGAACAAGTTAAAAAAAAGTATCTAATAGCCCATAAAAATGGCTCAGTGGGTAACGAGTATGCTACTAAGCCTATGTGCCCTTGGGACCCATATGACGGAAGGAGAAAAGGGACTCCTACAAGTTGTCCTCTGACCTTTAGATACTTGATGTGATCCACACAAACACACTAAACAAAACAATGTGAAAAGAGAGAAACATGTTTAGCAGGAAAGTACTTTGAATCACTGGTAACATTAATCTGTGGATTATTTAAGAATTCATACTTAGGATTTATAATGTATAACAAAGCACACGCAGACAGAAAACAGCTAAAATAAAGCCCTCCTTATACATGTCATAAAATCTTTGAGCCTTAACTTCATTGTCTTCGAGTTTATATCTTTCCATAGAGTTTCTAATTTTCTTTTTCTTTGAAGGAAAAATAGCACCTATTTTCTTTAAGAGTTTAAAACCCTTTGTTTAATTTTTAATCTTAGGGCACTGTATTTATTCAGGTGTTGCACATATGTAAGACACACATTACTGGAAACAGTCCTTGTATAAAGATGAGGACATACTTTTCATGCTGCCTGAGTTGCTTTAAAAAGGTTATACATGGGCTGTGGAGACGACGCAATGAGGAGAGTACTTGCCACGCATATGTGAAGACCAAAGTTCAGAGTCCCAGAACTGAAGTGAAGCTGGGCATGGTCGTATGTATTTGGAATTTCAGTGTGCCCGCCATTCCTGTACACATATACCATATATTACATATAGACACATGCACACACACGCACAAAGCAACTCTACAACCTTCACAGTTGATGAGAAACTAGTAATAATGTGTGGATTCACTCTGCCCCATTCAACTTCCCTATTTTTCTGTGCCACTTGCCAACAGAATGAAGGGGCCAAGGGAAACAACATGACAACTCAAGCCACTTAGCCTTGGCACCCATGGAATAGCGTGCTGGTGGTATCCGGGGTCAACTGTGACTGGAGGCCTGCACCCCACTGACGGGCAGGGTCCTGTGACTTCCTGTCCTTATTGTGTCAGTGTTGTGATTTTGATAGTGCAAAGTCTCAGCATCATCAATCACCATATTAGCTGCCTATTTGAAAAGTCGGTCTCTTATTTCACTTACACATGGAGTCTTGGACTAAAACAGTATTACCTGAAACCTCTACAAGTGTTCCGCTACAAATTTTGAGAAGCAGTGCACATTATTTTTCTTTAAACTCCAAGATAATATTACACTACAGTAATTCATACAAAAAGCAGGGAATGTATCACAAACTTTATGAGAAACCCTTAGACCAAAAATCAAGTATGGCTACAAAAAGTTAAAAACTTGTTACAAAGTGTTAATTTTTAAAATTTAAATATTTTTCTCCAGAGTTGCTCTTTTACTTTTTATCATGAGAAAAATTTACTGAACTTTTCAAGATTTTAAATAAAATATTTTTTCTAAAACGTGCAAAATGATCTTATTATTAAATTGGGCAGTGAGACAAAAATCAAAAGAAAATAACAAAACCCAAAACAAATCTAGAATATTAAGGCTTTACTTGGCACAAAGACCTGTGCTCTGGATGATCCAATGGAGGGCAAATCTTTGTGAAGCTAAGAGTCAAGAGCTAAGAGATCTGAGATACTGCATTGCAAACAAGGACCCAGAGATTCAGCCAACAGAAATAGAAAAAGTTCACAAAACAAGTTCCTCTAACCCTGGAAAGAAGGGCATAGGGAGAGAATAGAATGGAGGACCAGGTAATATGAAGAAAAACTTGAAAGAAAACATGAGTATACAAGTAAATCCCAGTGTTTTGCCTGAGAAATACTTGAGCAAAAGATCAGAAAGGGGCTGGGGCACAGCTAACTCAGCAGTATCTTGTGCAAGGCCCTGGCTACAATCAATATCACAACACACACACAGACACAACCGTGCGTGCACCCTTGACACCAAAAAAAAAAAAATACATAATATCTGATTATATTAAGTGCTGCTACAGGGAGCCAGTATATAAATGATTTATAGTCACTAAAGAGCCTCTGAGATTTAAAATCTCTGGGGTTAGGGCTGGGGAATTGGTTCAGCATTTGAGAGCACTTGCTGTTTTTGCAGAGGTCTGTAAGCTTGATTCCCATAATTCATGTGTGGCAATTCATACTGCCTGTAATCATAGCTCCAGGGGATTCAACACCCTCTTCTGGCCTCTTTGGTACCAGCACTCTGTTGCAGGGAGAGGCTGCTTGTACGTCCCGGCCGCCTGACTAGCTTAGCCCCAAAATAAGCACACAGAAATTGTTAAATCACTGCTTAACCCATTAGTTCTGGTCGCTTATTGGCTAACTCTCACATCTTGATTTAACCCATTTCTACTAATCTGCATATCGCCACGAGTTCGTGGTCTACCAGGAAAGATTCGGCATGTCTGTCTCTGGTGGCTCCATGATGTCTCTTCTGACTCTACTTTCTTCCTCCAAAAATTCAGTTCTGTCTTCTCTGCCTACCTAAGTTCTGCCCTAACAGGTCCAAAGCAGATTCTTTATTCACTAACCAATGAAGGCAACACACAAACAGAAGGACCTCCTTACACCAGCACTCCCACCTGCCATGGATGAAGTAACTGTTAAGTTTCCATACAATATAAAGGGGGGAGGGTTGTATATCTGAACTTACAAGCACAAATGTGAAACTATAGTATTTCTATAATAGAGCTAAATGATAAAGAAAAAGGTACAGAGAAAATGCCAAAGACATATTAAAAGAGAATGCCTTATAATTAAATCTTTATGCTGAAGTTGTCCTTGAAAACTGGAGTGTGTGTGCATTTGTGTGTGTGTGTGTGTGTGTGTGTGTGTGTGCGCGCGCGCGCGCGCATGTGTGCAGGTGCACTGTGTGTAGCCAGGGCCTTACACAAGCTATCACTGAGCTAGCTGCCCCACAGCCCCTCTCTGACTTTTTGCCCAAGTATTTCTCAGGTGTATGTGCATTTGGGGGAGTGGCAGTGGTGGGAGAAGGTCTGTGCCACAAAGGATCATCCTCTAAGTGGCAGAATTACCAGGTTATATAACATAAAACCCTCCACAGAAAACAAAGCAATATAACAAGCAGAACTGTGGGTCCCGAAAGGGAACACTGGCCAACAGCACAATAATACTTCCATAATGTTTCAGATATGAAAATGCTATCACCAACCAAAATATCCATCCTGCTTGGGGGCAGAATACGGATGACATTTCAATACTTGCAAATGTCCTTTGGACTTTTACTCAAAAAACTTCAGGAGGATATGACAGACCAAAACAAAAACATTAAATAAAAGGGGAAGACAATATAGGGTCTGAGAATTAGGAACTCAACACAGGAAAGGGATCAGATGACTTTTAGGATGTCAGTGAAGTGAGGGCTCAGGATGATAGTTAGCAGGGCAGGACCTTAGCTTTGAAATTACATGGCTTCAAAGTTAGTGTTACTTTCCTCTCCTCAGTCACGGTGGCAATTATCAGCCCATAAGGAATTAAGAAAATGTTATCATTCAAAATGTAGGGAATTATTGACAGAGCCTCAGTTCCATAAAAATGAAAAAGCCTTCCTTAAACAGCTCAGAGTAATGGCAAAGCCTTCCTCTGGTCCAAGGGGAATGTTGACAGTGTGCAGAAAGTGACCACCATAGCTTTCTTCCCCAGATGTCCAGATGTTTAAGGTCTGAAGAGTATCCTGCCCCCGCCGCACCCCACCTACTCATCCCTAGATTAGCTAAACCTGCCTCCTTGTTCAGCTGTACAGAATAACTCTGCCTTTTTGTTCACCTGTATTAATAAACACGCTGAGCTTCTGGGGACTGTGGCTTCACAGCCAAGAGCTCAGATCACCCGACTCTAGAATTTCCGCGTGCCTGTTTGTCTTTATTTCATTCCCTTGCTGCTGTGCAAGAGCAAGGCACAAAATCTGCAATGCTAGTGGAATGCTCCAAGCTTAGACCACCTGGGGTAGGGAGAGATGCTTACAAGAATCTGGCTGTTAGCCTGGCAAGTCTTTTCTGTCTCTGTTCCAGTTTCCTGATTGAGACTCCCATCCCACTTCCTCATAAGATGAAAGAGTATCTGGTGACAGACATTTTTTTTTTAAATGGAATACGTCAGTACTCACCTTTTCACTTAAACCTGCACCTAACTGTAACTGAAGTAGCATTTTTTTCTAAAGCTGTCATTTCAAGGGATCTACAATCTACATCCCAGGCAATGAAAGTCAATGGCTTAGGCTTTCCTAAAATGACCCTGGATGTGTCAATAGATTCACCACTGTGCTGGGAAATGGGGGTAGCAATTGTAATGTTCACTCCTCCAGTTAGCTTTTAAGGGAGAGATGGATGCTTTGGAGCCTTATTCCTAAAGTATACACTACAGTAAATGCAAGGCATAAACTGCTTCCAATTAAAACATCCACAGAGTGACAGGAGTGGGCCAGTGAAGCACAGGGCTTTTCACCCCAGGGATCCCTGGTGCAAACTCCCTTTCTGAGTAATGGAGCACTTTGGAGGTAAACAGGTTTTAAACATGTAGGAGATCCTATCAGTCTCTTCTTTCATTGTTTAGGATCTCCCAGGAAGGTATGAAGATCTGGGGATGCTTGAAACTATATAAAATGGTACAGTAGTTTTCATCCAACTTGTATATTTACAATTTTAAATAACTCCTAGAGCAACTGTATCAGTTACTACAATATAAATGCTATGTGAATAGTCACTGAAAGAAGAGCAATAACAGGCCTGTATGTGAAGACCCCTTTTTATTACTGAGTATTTTCCATCTGTGCTTGGTGAATGTAGGTAAAGAACCTTGGTTATGGAATGCTGAAGGTACTTAGATAAAAGTTATAATGAATGTTAATATTCTTCTCTTGTCACTGGGACAGGTCTTCCAGATCAAAAGCTGTTGGGCTAACTGTACTGCACACAAAGTAAACATATATACACTGACGTTTCTCTAAAACAGTGTTTTCCAAATTACTGGTCACACTAAAAAATTATCTACATAGCAGCCCAGACTGACAGAGACATACCAGCACACAGATGAAAGTAGTTTTACAAAAATAATACTTGGCTGCGCAATAATATGTCACACACTCTATTCTACCCAATTTCATTCTGTTCCCCACAGATATGGAATGCAGTCTTCTGCACTTTAAGACTTACTTAGCAAGACCCATTGAACTGACTTTATGCCAGGCATGGTGGTGTGTAACTTTAATCCCTGTACTTAGAAGGCTGAAGCTTAACTGTGCATTCAAGTTCAATTTAGGCTATGAAGCAAGCACACATCACAAAACCAAAGTTTATTCCAACACTCTGGGTTCAATTCCTAGCAGAACAAGAACAATACAAATAAATCTGGCAATTCTTTCTCTTCGATCCATTTTAAAAGAGTCCCAAGAACTTCAATTATACTGACTCTTGTATTTGTTTTAAGATTATCTGAAATATGGACTGGACAACCAACCTTTTAAAATATAAAAATCAACAAACCAAACTAACTTGCCAATGCAGGTTTACTTAATTGGCAAATGGAAGAGCCCTAATAAGAAGAAGTCAAGTGTAAAGAGGGTTCTGTGATTATAATACAACTCCCAGTGCCAGTAGTCATCTTTATAATCATTTTTAGATAAAGAAACTGTTGAGTCAAGGTCCATTCTAAAAGGGCATACAAAAACTGACCCCATCACCCTTATGCTCCCTGAAAATGTCTGTTATTTCTTTTATTGTCTTTATCTTTACCTTTCTTGATGCCTTCCTAGTCATCAAACTGGAAAGACAATTCATCCCTGCTCTGCAATCACGACTGTGACCGCCCATCAACCTCCTTGCAGTTTCGAGGAGTCCAAGTTAGTTCTCTAGTTTATGTCTCCCAACACCCAAACATCAGCCTTGTGGTGGAGTGAATGCACATTCTCAGAAGGTTGAAGCGGACATAACCACGGTTGAAAGGCGGAGGTGGAGGTGGTGTGGCTCACCTGCAGTGACTCAGCAGTGGCCTGAGTCAGAGGCCTTGCTAGTTCTTCTTGTTTAGCGCATTCCTTTAATGGTTTTAAGAGCAACTCCCATGTATGACAATGGAGTCCTGCTTAGTGATCAAAGGTGACTGAAGGAGCCAGTGGTATCTTAAAGTCTTAGCCAGCACAGGGTCAGTGATAGCCTACTTTCCCCAAACTTCTGCTAATTTAATTCTGGAAGATGTCCCCAGCTCTCTCTGTGGTTTGGCCCATGATATATATGCTAGTTTCACATTTTCTCTGTCAATAATGCCAACAGAGTAGAAATTCCCTAGGCAGGTGTAGTGGCTTGAATGGAATGGTGCTGTAGGTGCATATATTTGAATATTTGGTCCCCAGTTGATGGACCTGCTTGGGGAGGATTAAGAGGTAGCTTTGATGGGGGAGCTGTGTCACTGGGGGTGGGCTATGAGGTTTTAAAATTCAACAACATTCTCAGTGTCTCCCTATCACATGCTTGTGGGTCAGATGTGAGTGCTCAGATTCTGTTCTAGTTGACATGTCTGCAGCTTGCTGCCACACCTCCCTGCTGTAATAGCTTTTAACTTTCTCAACTGTGAGCCATATAAATCCTTCCTTCTATAAGTTGTCTTGTTTGATCACAGCACCAGAAAAGGAATGACATTCTGTTATACTGATAGATCAGTGTTCAGTCATCAACTGCAGTAAATGGGAACAAATACAATGACCCACAAATGACAATGTACAGAGAGTGGGGGATCTTGCAACACTCAGTCCTAAATGGGATGCTGTCTTCAAAGCTCTCCCCCAGGGACCAGGGGACTGTGTGGAGGAGGAGGTAGAGAGATTGTAAGAGCAAGAGGAGATGGAGGACACCAAGGAAACAGGCCTTCTAAACACAGCAGGACCAATGCACATACGAACTCACAGGGATGGTGGCAGCATGCACTGGGCTTGCACGGCTTAACAACTTTGAGATGGGGAAGTGGATACAAGCCCACTTTAACTCAGAAATTACCTCTAAATGATAACCACTGGCAAAGGAAAAATTAGTTTTCTCTGATGGGTCTCCAAACTACACTTTCAGGTCAGGCTCCATGCCCAGTAGTAGTAGACAACCAACACAAAATGAATATGTATATAAAAGCTTACAGGTCTTTTGCATGGTTTTGGTGTTTTTTTTAAATGGGATTTCTGTGTACACGAGTGAGCATCCCTCTGTATCTATGTGTTTTATATGATTTTTCTCTTTGTTTTGTATTATTCTAGTTTGCTTTTATATTATTATTACATTGATACCTGTTTGTCTTTTAATGAGACAGGAAGGTATGGAATTAGAAGATGAGGAAGATCTGGGAGAAGATGTGGGAGGGGAAACCGGTTTCAGAGTATACTATATGAAAAAAAAATTTTTTTTATAAAAAACTTAGATGGGTTGTGTGGCTTTTCTACTTGAAGATGTGAGGCCTCAAGTAATCTTGTATTAAAACTCAACACATGTCTGACATGTAACTAGTAAAATGAACAAGTAGATCCCCATGTAGGCAACATACATACAGTCTTTAAAGATAGCTGAGTTTGTTTCGGGAAATGGAGTTAAAAAAAAAAAAAGAGCTGAACAAGTGGTTAGCTGGGCTAGGCAAACATTTATAATGGGGCGGAGGGCATTTGGAGATGGTTGAGCTGAGGCAGACCACAAAGCTATGCTGCCCCCCAGTGGACACAAGCAGTAGACCCTGTATGAGATAACGGCTTTTACTTCTGGGTAATAAATAAGACCTTTTTTTTACTTCCTGTAATTTAAAGTTGATGGCTGTTGCCAAGACAACTAGACAGTGTAGCAAGAAACAGAAGCTTCAAAAGAAACCTTCCAACCAACCAACAAAAACAACAACAAAAACTCACCTAAGTAAAGTTCTACTTACTCTATCAGAAACTGTGCCCTGCCAGAGGAAATGTACAAAATAAAGAAGGAACTAGTGTAGCGAAAAATGCTGGCTGCAGATGTGTTGAGGTTGTGAGATACACTCACCTGCTAAAGAGAGCGTGGATGCCTTCCTTGAAACCACATGACCAAACAACTTTCTCTAAGTCTCAGAATACACAAAGAAGGAAGGCAGACCTCACTAAAAGTTTAAATCCAATTCCCTGCATCACTTGTAAGCCTATCAGTCTGACAGGTTTTTCTATGTGGAGCTGACTGTCAAGCATCTTACAAACCAGATTTTGGTAGAGAGGTCTCTGGTTGAGAGTACAGCTAAGACTCGTGATAAAATGACAAAAGCATTCAAATTCAAAGCTCTGAAGAGCCGCAGATGAGTCTGTTTCAGGGTCTCTAAACAGCTCATTCTTACAAGGGCAGGAAGTACAGACACTCAGTAAATATTTGCTAAATAAATGCAACTGCCAGATTGGGAGGGTTTGCCTATTGATTTGAAAAGGGATTTCCGCTCCTGGCTGGAAGGCTCACTGTGTCTAGATCGAATCTGTTCACAGCAAACCCAAGTGCAGCCATCAGAGGCAAAAGCAGATCTCGCTCCCAAACTCACAAGAATTTTTGGGAAAGCCAAGATTAGAACACAATTTCTCCCTTACTCCAAGACTTTTTTTGCTTCCAGGTTGCGTTAGACCTACTGTCTCTTGTTAGGCTTTGTAGTCCTAAAGAACTTGTACAAACTCACTGAATTTTGCCTTTAAATTAAAAGTGATTTTTAAATCTTGGCAAATTTCTCTATTTTCATTCTTCTAGGGGAAGATTTATCTGCTTTTACTGAGGATTCTTACAAATAAACGAGTGGTTGCTACCACCGGATCTTGAAGTCACACTGTTCAGGTATATGCTTATTTTTCTACGTAGCCAGGGTCACTGCCCTCTCTTCCCCCAACATATACATACATGCATTGAGAAACACACTACACACACGTACACATTTATACGCTGTATAATGTCAGTGTCAGAAGGCACCACAGACAACCCTTAAATATCAATGTACCCGAATGATTAGAAAGTTCATCAGATAGTGGAGTACTTCACAATGTTAAACTACTTTGCAGACTTACTGGATGAGCTACAATTCCCTAATGTGAAGCAGAAAAAAAAAAAAAAATCAAAAAACTCCTGTCCTAATTTTACCTTTAAAACCAGTCTTGTAAGTTATTGGGATTTTTATGTCAGAGTGGAGTGAAATTTATCTCTTGAAAGTAAAATCTTGTGCTTTTCCTGAGGCAAATGGATGGAGAACTGTGAGCGGCCAAACAGGCGTTTGGGAGAGCATGCGAGCAGCTTGCTGCTGGTAATCCCTGTCCCTGCAGGGAGCAGCCTGGGCGCTGGCTGTTTCCAACAGCGACCTTACTGCCCAGGGCACTGGCTGAGTGTCTCTTTGAGAGAACCAGGAGCTTCTCAGGGATGGGAATGGTGTCTTATCCACTGAAGTTTGATAGACAAAACTGCAGCCAACAGCTCCTGGGATGGTCCTGCCATAGCTCTTGACAAAATAAAAGATGCTTCACACAAATGAGCTCATCCAACATTCAAACTGCTCTCAACTTTTAACCATGGTTTTCTTTTAATGATCCCAATAAAAAAGAGCAAAAAGGCACTGCCGAGCTGCTCCCATGCTCCTTCATAATCATGCTGCCAGCCATGCATACAGTAACAGGATTTTGATGGCAGACACAGTGAGGTCTTGGGTGTGACTAGTTGAGTGCTGGGGCAATAGAGAACTTTACAGGAAAGGCATGGAAAACACATGGTATGGCTGTAGACTTATGAAAAGCTAAAATTACAGAAAGTAGCCTGAGCAGAATTCTCAGCAACCTCTATGGAAGGCTATTCAGTAAATACATGAATCCTTCAGTGTATAATATAGCAGTCAGTTCCTAAAATCCTGTATGCTTGTAGAAGTTCCTTGGATGTCTGAATCCTCACACTGCACAACCCTTTAGATACCTCTCCCTCACAGACATTGTGTGATTCCTAATTTGAATATGTGAAATCTGAAATTATTCAAATGATTCAAAATCTGAAACAATGAGTACTGACATAATTGAAAAATTTCACAAATGACCACATGTGAAACACATTACAATCAAAACTCACCAGAAATGTTGCATAAAATTGACTTTATGCTAAGTAAACACACAATAAATAAAATTCATGATTAGACTGGATCTTATTGCCAGGTATCTTATGTATAAGCAAAAATTATAAAATCCTTAAAAACAAATAACAGCAAACCCCAAGAGCCAGGAAGTAGCCCAGTGGCAGAGCATTTGCCTGGCAGGTACAAGCTCTGGGCTGGATCTTACAATCATCTAGTTCCAGGGGATCCAACACCCTCTTCCAAACTCTGAGAGCACTGCACACACACGTAAAATAAATCTAAGAAAGAATTAAAAATAAGACCCAATCAGGTAAGCCTAAAAATCTTGAAATGTAAGACCAATAGCCCCAGCACTTTGGACAAGGGGCAATTAACCTGCACATATGCAGCAAGGCTAATATGTTACCTATAAACTTGACACAGTGAGACATTAAAAAGAACAATAGTATAATGGAATAATCGTGGCAACCATCTAAATAAAACACGAGTTGCTCATTTATGAAAATTTTATTTATTATTTTTGCACTACAGATAACAGCAAATAACTCAAACCAGAGAGAGAAAATCATGGCTAAAGGTAGCACTATAATGGATCCAGCCAGATTTCACCAGGAACACTCTGACCATTCTTCTGATCAGTTGGTAGGTTTTTTGTTTTTTTTTTTTGTTTTTTTTTTCTAAACCAATGGAGGGTAAGACGCATGGAGCCAGGGTCTAGGGAATGGGTAGCAGGGCTCAGGGAAGTGCTGCTGAGCCCCAGGGCTTCCTTAAGAGGAGCTAGTCCCCAGCTCTTTAAGGAACTGCGCTTTGGGGTTCAAGGTCACAGCTGCTGAGCTTTTCTTTCCTAAGAAAGAACTTCTCTAAAGAAAATTTTGCTAAGGAAGGGAAGGGGATGATGCTCTCACCCCCTTCCACAGGCTGAACTTCAAGGTTCCCATCTGTGAAGTGGGACAAGGAAGTGATCCTTTCTGGTCCTGTGACTCATCTGTATTCTCCTTCCTAAGAGGCCTGATCCATAAGCTTCCACTCCCTCCAGCTGGCCTCACTGTGCCCTCTCACAGCTGTTCCACAGCTTGCCTTTCTCTGAGAGCAGCTTGCTAACTGCTTGGGCTTCTTCACATCCAAGCTGAAGCCTAAGATGTAAAGGCTGAGCTCATGCCTGCAAACTCAGGTGAGTCAATTAGATTTGGGGAAAACCAAGACTTGCCCTAAAACTGGTCCTGTTGAGCCGGAACCTAAGAATCAGGACTCTAAGCACTACAGCAATCACACTGGAAGCATGTCACCCTCTCTTTCCACAAACACAAGACACAAGGCTTTAACTTTGATTTGTTTTTTTCTACTCTACGCTAAACATTTAAAATCTCAAGCTCAGGTTTTCTCCCTTGCTATCATTAATGTCTGCGGCTGGAATGGCCACTCCTCTTACCACAGACCATATCATGTGGCAGAGCTAGTAGTCCACAAGAAGCTGACTGGACTCATGCATGCTCCTCCCTTTTCAATACACGTCCTGGGAAAGCATGCTCTTAGCCCCAGGAGAACTTGTGCAAAGGTCAGACTAGAACACGGGCATTTTGTTGCTATCAGAACAATGACATGAAGGAGAAGGTGATTGAATGTCAGCGGCGCTGGCTGGACCGGTATAAGAGAACAATGACAACAGAGCTGACTGCAATGCTTGTGGTGAGTTTGGGAGCTCAGAAAAGGGGAGTGGGGCTTTGGCTTGCCTTTGTCTCTTTAAACTATCATGTATTGTGATAACAGCGTATTTGTGAACCTATTGTTGCCTATTCCCCAACTCCTCTTCTGTAAGACCTTACAATTACACAGTCACAAATGGTAAGGCCAACTGACACACTTTCTAGGAAGGTAGTCTAAATTTGGCAAGAGATTACTATACTAGAACAGACCACATGTGAAGATGCCATTTACATGCATTACAAAGCAAATAAAAACTGACTAGGATTGAGTTATGATCCACAAACAGACAGAGGCTCACTATTATAGGTGAGAACTGTGTAGAAGCAGTAAATGACGAGCTGGGCAAGCTGCTTTGGGATGCCTACACAGATGCTATTTCTGTACTTTCTGCAACATGTCACCATAACACAACTGCATTTTTGTTAGCTGGTTTTTATTTTTGTTGTTGTTGAAGGCTTTTAGGTTTACGGGAAATGTTGTAAAGTTTCCAAAAAGTGATTTGGCTTGTCAATTTCATCTCATGCCACGAGCAACAATGTGAGCTTCCATCTTTTTTACTATTAAAACAAAAAACAAAATACAAAAACAAAAACAGAATGCTCCGAAACAAGAAAGTAACTGTTAAGTTTTCAGGAAGAGTTTATATTTAATGTGTCCCCCTTCATTCAGAGACAAATGTAGCAAGTCACAGAAATTAAGTGATTTACCAAAGATTAATAGGGAGATTACAAGAAATTTGGTTTACTACTCTGTATCAGAGGATCTCTTAAAACAGCCAAACAGTAAGTAAGCCCCCCTGCATATGTGTGGCTTCTCTTCTTGAAAGAACAGGGTGGCTAGTGCACTCCAGACTCTCTGAGGCTACTTAACAATCACCAGTGGCAACGTGGGGAGTGAGAACAGCTGCCAGACGGGAATAAGGCTCTGAACCAGACTGCTCTCGGCTCACGTCAGTCTCTAAGTCAAGCATTCTGGAGATGTGACAGTTTTGTTCAAATTAAAACAATGGCTTATCTATTTGAATCATTTTTTTTTAAATTGGGAATTTATCTATAGCTTTATGAAAACAGTTGATGTGCAATTAGGGTGCCACCTAGTGGACATTTGTGTAACCTAAATAATGGTTGAGTAGTAAGTTTCCTTTACAGAAGTTTCTTTATTCATTTATTAAAAAGAAGTAAAACCTAAAGGTCGAAGAACCTGTTTTATTCTCTCTCACTTCATATGAAAATCTTTTTACTATGACTAAGGGCTATTAAGTCTATTAACTGCTGCCCTGTAAAAATAGTGACTTAAGAACTGATATTATCTTTGAAATGTGAGAAATATTTGTAAATTAAATATCTACTAAGGATTAATATCTAGAAGTTAAAGAAAGTTCCTACAACTCAGCAACAACCAAAAAAATCTATTTAATTAAAAATGGGCAAAGAACTTGCATAAGCACATAAAAAATGCTCAAATAAACTAGGGAAATAGAAGAAATACAAGAGAAAATCACAATGTGATACAACTGCTCACTCATTAATGATGGCTGTCATTAAAATAATAAAAGAAACTAGTAACTAGTAAGTGTTGATAAGAATGAAGAGGAAGATAAAGACTCATACTAGTGGAACATAAAAATGATACTGTTGCTATGGAAATATTAGACAAACTTCTTAGGAAATAAATTACTTAATTAGGAAATAAATTACATAAGTACTGTATGATCCAGTAGTTCTATTTCTGGACCTGAAAAGAACTGAAAGTAGGAACTCGGAAGTCAACTGAGCTCAAAGCAGGGGGCCAAGGAAGGAAGCTGCTGAAGTACCCACTGGTAGATGAGCAACACCGATGCAGTCACACCAGAGTGAGATGCACACGGACGTATGAATGTACACAAACTATGTAAAGTAAAATAAGCCAGTCAGAAAACCAATACTGCACGATTCCATTTGTCAGAGAAACCCAACAGTTACCTTCCTAACGAGGAAATGCGAATTTACTGGCGGTGCTTGTGGGGATTCAGTTTGGGGAAATGGAGACGTTCTAGGCAGTTGCGGTAACAGCTGCACAGCAATGTGAATGTTCACAGTACTCTGAACTACACAGTATACACTACACTGTAAAGTGGACAAAAGAGTAAATTTCAATTGTGAGATCGGAAAGATACTTGTCAGTGGGAAGTATGATTTTCCTAAAGCATGCCTTTTTTAAAATTTGTGTACATGCCTTTGTGAGGTATGTGGACACGTGTACAGAGGCCAGAGGCTGATGCTGGGTGTCGTCTTCTACCCAAAGCCACTGCTGAAGGAAATGTCTTTGTTCTTAATCTGTTATATAGCCCTTACCTGCTTTCCTCAGTGTTTTCTAGCTCACATTTGTCATCAGTTTCTAAGACACACAACTCAAAGAGTGGACTGCTCTTGGTAGCTCCTGAGGTGCTCTCAGAGGGGAAATGTCTACTTGTTACTAACAATGGACACATCCGCTTTCCTTTGAGTCTGAGCCAGATGAGAGAAATGTACTTATTTCTTACGCAAATGCCCAGCCTAGTGCACTATGGGTATGGATGTTAAGGTGTTCAGATGCAGGGGTGGTTATAAACTGCTCTGTGGCCAGCAGCAGCAGCCTCAGCAGCACGAGTGTGCCTACACAAGTAGCACCTGGAGAGGCCATATGATAGGAGGACATGATACCCTTGAAAAGAAATGCTGCTTCCAGCAAGTGTACTTTGCAGTGAGTTACTTATGGAGTTCCTCCGAGGGTCCACAAAAGGCATCAACCAAGAGTAACAGAGTCGTTCTGTTACAGTAAATCCTTCCCAGTGCTTTTCTTTTCCAAATGCTCTTTGTGCTCCTGCATCTTATAGAAAGTTAAATGCTCAAAATTCTCCATGAGGCTCGTAGTGTAGCCTGGTAAAATGAGGATGAGAATAGGCACTGACAAAGTGCCTAAAAGTGGAGGAACAATTTCTATGTATAAGTGGTCTATTTTCATTTCTATTTCAGCCTAGCCTAACACTTAATCAAGATAGTTAAATCTTCAAGTCATAGAGCCCACCCACTACCATCTGTCCTTCCTGCATGGGACCCTGGAGAGAATCCCTGCATGTGGGGAAGTCATAGAGTTTTAATGCTTTGAAAATGGAGTTTTTATGCTTGGGCTCTGGATAAATAGCAAACTTTTAAAGGAGACTATGTTTTTTTCTTCCTGGATCAGGAATTGTCATCATCACACTGTAACAGTTACTTATGTAAATCAATGATGTGCCACTGACTTGTATCCTGAGTATTTCATGTGTTTAGAGTTGCAGAGTGAACCTTTACTATAACCCCAAACAGCGGAATACACAGGCCTAAGCAGTAGATGGTAGCTGACCTGCGGTTTTCCATTCATAAAGTAACTACTGCCTCTAACGGCCCATTTAGAATTGGAGGTACTTTTTCTGCATGGTTAATGGAAAATGAATACTGAACAATTAAGGAAAGGCCTAAGGTTTTAAGGCTCACACTTCTCTACTGTGAGGCAGCCCATACTAGGAGATCCATAAAGACGCTTTCGTGCCTGGACCATGATAGCAAATGCTCAACAAACAAGAAGCCCTGGGGTCTTCTCATGCTATGTTCAACTCAATGCCAGCAAAGTCTTCCCTTGGCCTACTAATGAGCAATAGGCTGTGGAAGCCACACCGGCTTGGGACTGGTCACAGAGCCGGAGGAGGCTCTCCTCTCTCGCGCTAGCTGCCTCACACCTCTAGTTCTCTGTAACACAGCCACCAGTCAATGCAGATGGACCTTAAACCAGCAGAACATGGTTTCTGTGAGGACTCCCTTTATTCTGAGCAATGTTTTCTGAAGAAGCTGATCTACAGACTTGCAGGCTAAGAACTTGTTCTACGGGTTCTCTTCAGTGCCCTTTTAAGACACTTTGACAGACTTAAGCCAAATGATCATCCTAAGGCCAGCATTTTTAGTGAACAGCTGGTGTTAGATTAGTTCAGGTGGAAAACTTTGTTGGCATCATAAAGACTTTTTGCAAAACCTTCTTAATTGGCCTAGTGAAGCTGAGTGGAGTTTCTGGCTGGATGGCAAACCTACAATGAAAATACCAGCCATGGGTGCCTCCTCCCTGCTAGTGATGTGTCCAAGACCCATGCTCCAGGGAGGAACCAACCCTCTGCTCCCTTAGTTTTGCTGTACCGGCATCCAGACCGAACAGTTCATCTCTGTACGTGCCAAACATGCTAGAAACGGTGGGATGTAGGTCATGTGCTTGAGAGAGGAAACTCTGACAGCTAACTCCACTCAGCGTTTGAGTATATTTGTTCTAGATGGGAAGCCCAAAAAGAGTGTCTGATCTCTTCCCTACTGAAAGAGAACACAGGGTTAAACAACTCCAGGAAGAACTATCCTCGTCAGAATAAAAGACAGACAGAAAGGGTCCTCCCTAATGGGGACAGTGTGTCTGGTTAATAAAACACCAACAACTGCCTGTTTTTGCTCATAAAGATGCACACTACTGAAGGAGACCGAGCAGTCACAGCACACGTTAAGACATTTCATGTTAGTTTTAGAATCTGGCATATGGTCTGAATATTAAGAACTTAAAATTAACCTGAGGGCTTAAAGGTTCTGTGTGAATTTATAAACAAGGATTAGCTTTAGAACTTAGCTTCAGCTTTTTAAGAAGGCATTCACTGGTTGAATGAAGAAAGAACATCTAATGGCAGGAACTCATTTATTGGCTAACAATGAAAAGAACGATTTTACCCAGTTATCCAGTAGCCATTCATTTTGTACCCAACACCTTGAGGGTTTGTGGAAGGACCGGCAAAGGTGTCACTTCCCGCTGCAAGGTCCCCAAACACAGTCCCAAGCAAAACTGAGACAGGGATCAGTCAAGTTCAGTAAAACCTGACTTGGGCTTGTTGTGGACCCTAGTCACTGTTTTGTTTCCTTCTCTCCCTCTGGAAGCAGGCTCTACTCCAGTGTCACCTGGCTTCTGAAATTCCAAACCATGCATCTTTTAGCCAGAGGCTCCAACATTTCAAGCTTTTCTCTTGGTCTGACAAGTTTAGAGCAAGGCCTTGAGCAGCACTCCACACGCCCCTGCCCTTGTGGGAAACAAACTAGCAGCACAGGGGCCTCTGGCCACTTTCCTGCATGGTGATTAAAACTGAACAAAGGAAAAAGGTTACTCATGCTTGCATATCTGCAAAATGACTTACTGGACACTGGCAATTTAATCACCAAACAGATAAAACAGGCCATCTCAAAGCCAGCTCTTCGTACTGTGGGTGTGGGGTGGGCATGTGAAGGCATCACCACCCCACCCCACCCCCCGCTATGATGAGAGGTGGAGGAGGCACAGGCGGGCATTAGGTTAGAGGAGCTTGGATTCTACCCTGCCCTTTGTCAGCAGACTAAGGGATGTGGAGGTAGTGAGAAGATGGCGGGAATGGAGTGTTTATTAAGCTACTAGCCAGGACTGCCATGGCTCAATGACAATTTCTGAATGTTTTCACTGGGCATACCAGCCCAGAACCACAGGGGAAGCAAGGCACAGATCAGTTACAAACTACAGCATGTATTAACATAGTGTACATTAATCAAGAGAAACACAGTCAATGCAATTTTAAAGGATAAGTTGAACAGAGAATGAATGATGCACTTGTAATTGCACAAGGTTGCGTATTCCCTCTTTCTCCCATTACCTGAAACAGGACAGCAAATGACCTTCCCTCTAACCCTTGAGCACCACCCCCCGCTGACAAACACCCACACTCCTACTTAGAACCACACTGTATAATGGAGTTTGCACAGTGATGTGTGCCTATATTCTTGGCCCTTGGGAGGTAGAGGTGGGATTGGAAATTCACTCAAGGACATTCTTGACTACACATGAAGTTGAGGTTAGCCTAGGCTGCATGAGACCCTGTCTTAACCAACTAACCTGTCAACTTACCTGTCCCAAAGTAGAAACAGAAGTTTCAAAACAGAAATTCTTCTAATAATCTCTGTTACTTGCGACTTGGTTGCAGTTAGGTCTACTCCATTTCACATTCTTACAAATGCTGTTCATGATTTAATACCTAGAACTCACAACCCCAAAAGGCTCCACAACTCACTCAATGTGTTAAGACCTACATTTTGAAAATCAGTACAGGCTGTGGTAGTTTCAATAAGAATGACCCCCATAAGCGCATACAGTTGACCACTTAGCCACCAGGGAGAAGAACTGTTTGGGAGGATCATGACATACAACCTTCTTGGAGGAGCGCATCGCTGGGGTGACTTTGGGGTTTGTATCACTGTATTTGTTTACTCATTTATTTATATGTGGATAGCTGTTCTGCCTTCATGTCTGCACACCACATATTTGCAGTGTCCTTGGAGGCCAGAAGAAGGCACTGAACCCCCTGAGATTAGAGTCACAGACAAATTTGTGAGCAACCATGGGTGCTTGAAACCGAGTCTTCTAGACTCAGTTCTCTGCTGAGCCATCTCTCCAACCTCCATTCTTATTGTCCGTCTGTCTGTCTGTCTGTCTGTCTACCTATCTACCTATCTACCTATCTATCTATCTATCTATCTATCTATCTATCTATCTATCTATCTATCATCTATCTACCTACCTATCTATCAACTATCTATCTATCTATCTATCTATCTATCTATCTATCTATCTATCTATCATCTATCTATTTTTGAGACAGGGTTTCACTGTAGCTTTGAAGTCTGTCCTGAAATCACTCTGTAGGCCAGGCTGGCCTCAAACTCACAGAGATTCACCTGCCTCTGCCTCCAGAGTGCTGGGATTAAAGGGCTACCATTGCTCAGCCAGCCTCATTATTTTTAAGGTGTCTCAGTTTTGAATATATTGACAGAAAAACGTTTTCTAATGTGACTAAGTTTCGACTAGACATCTGTATTAATTTCCACATTCATGTGTATCTCCATCTTTTCTTGTTGAAAACAATTAGAAAATTTGTTAAAAACCTTAAAGGGTTATTTTATTTAATATTTTAATTGATAATATAAAAAACATTTCATTTAAAATTTTTCAATCATACAGTTAATTTCTACAGTATATTTTCATGGGAATTTATACAAATGTAAATGTGTAAAATGAAAAACATAAAATCAAAACTATAACCAAACTCCAGATACTCAGAGATAATCCCTGCTAATAAATTCAATTAAATTTTTAGCTGCTTATGTACATTGATAATACAGATCATGTGTATCAATTCTATATAACAAATGCCTGCAATCAGGGTTGAGCATCCTTCTGCTTAGGAGATGATAGGGAAAAATTACAAAGTACCTCAGGTGTCCTTGATAAATAATTCATCAGAACTTAAAACTATTGGGGCTTTATCATTGTTTTAAAGAGGTATGAATACAACAGTATTAAAAGTGTCTACTCTATCTTTTTATTATCAACTCTCAATTCCAGACTCAGTTTGAAGGACAAGTGTCTATGAGAACCAATGCTGGGAAATCCATCTTGATCAAAGGAAGGCCTGGGTGATGTGGGATGTGGGATTCCCCTCTGTATGCTATAAATATGTTTTATTATCACTAGTTAATAAAGAAGCTGCTTTGGCTTATGGCAGGGTAGAATATAGGCAAATGGGAAAACTAAACTGAATACAGTGAGAAAAAAGGCAGAGCCAGGGAGACATCATGTAGCTGCCAAAGGAGAAAGATGTCAGAGCATTACCGGTAAGCCACAGTCTCATGGTGATACATAGATTAATAGCAATGGGGTTAATTTAAATTGTAAGAGCTAGTTAGGACTACACCTAAGCCAATGGCCAGTGCTGTAATTAATATAGTTTCCGTGTGATTATTTGGGTCTGAGTGGCCGGGAAGTGAAAGCACAGTCTCCATTTACACCTGGGTTGGGTATGGGGAGTACCTTGATACTACAAACAAACAACAACAAACCTGAACCAAAAAATATAAAATAACTCATCATGACCAATCAGTTAGATGTACACATTAGGAAGAAATGTGGAGCTGGGCAGTGATGGCACACGCCTTTAATCCCAGCACTTGGGATACAGAAACAGGCGGATCTCTGAGTTTGAGGCCAGCCTGGTCTATAAAGAGCTAGTTCCAGGACAGGCAGGGCTGTTATACAGAGAAACGCTGTCTTTAAAAAAAAAAAAAAAAAAAAAGAGGAAGAAATGTGGAGGAGAAGGTACAGTGTGAATGCTCAGCCATGGACCAGAAAGCTAGAGAAATAAAAAACAGAGGCGAGTTTGAACACACAATGATACACACCGGCTATCTTCCTGTTCTGGGCTTTCAGGGGCTCTGAAATAATGTGTCCATGAAAGGATTTACGCCAGGATAGTTGGCTGAAGCTGATATGTTACCAAAGGGGAAATACAAGAGAAAGGAGAAGTTGGAAATCAGTGCGGCACTACAACCTTGGTTTGCCTAGTTCCTGCTTATTTCCTTATTTGGAGACAAAGGAGAAAGACATTCACTCCCCAAACAATAATAGGAAAGCTGAGAATCTGCACAGATAAAAGTTGATCTGTGTAAAACTGCAGAGACTAATACATAGTGTTTGCAAAAAACTAAAACACAAGCAAAGGGAATAATCTGGAACCTTTTTCTGTGTGTCTCTGTGTACTTGTGCATTTGGACGCTAGGTGTCATTCCTTAGGTGTCGGCTACCTTTGGGGGTGGGGTGGGGATAGGTTCTCTCACAGGCCTGGAGCCAAACAGCCTCAGCTGGCTGGCTAGCCCCAGGGATGTGCCTGTACCCACCTTCCCAGAATTGGGATTGCAAGCATGTGCCACCACGCCCGTCTTTTTATGTGGGTTCTGGGAGCATGAACTTCATGTACTTTGCTGAACAAATCAGCTTCAGAGCTTCTACAAAACGTCTTAGCTGTCCTGCTCGGAATCTACAGTGAATTTTCCATGGCTCCACAGGACAGAAAGAGAGGCTATCAGCATTCACTTCCAGACTTCTCTCACAAATATACACCAAGGCAGGCACAGTCAAGTCTGCTTGGTAGTAAAGCTATGGACATCACACTTTAAAACCAAGAGCAAACGGCAGGGAGTTTTAGGGGTGCTGGGTATGGACAGTATGTTCTTGCTTTGCTTGAGGATCAGCTCCAGTGACTTCAGGACTGCTGAAGGCCCTAGAGAAAGCTCCAGAATTGGTGTGACTTACTGAGTTCTAATGGGGAGACTGTAACTAGTGAAGGTTTTGCTTCTGTCAACTTGACAGAACTCCCCTGGTCATCTGGGAAAAGGGCATTTTAACTGAGAAAAATGCCTTCATCAGATTGGTCTGTAGGCACTGATGTGGGAGGGTACAGCCCATTGTGGGTGATGCCATTCCTAGGATGGTGGTTTTCAGTGGTACAAGAGAGCAATCGGAGCAAGCCCTGGAGAACAGGTCAGTAAGCAGCACATCTCCAGGGTCTCTGCTTCAGCTCCTGCCTCCACAGTTCTGCCCCAACTTCCTTTCATGATAGATGAAAAACTCTAACATGGAATAAACCCTTTCTTCCCCAGGTTGATACTGGCCATGGTGTTTGTCACAGCAATAGAAAGCAAACTAGGACATAGCTTTATTATTTTAATCTGTGGTATAATATATCAGCTTATAAATTAAAGGACTCAGGCCAGGCTTTTACAATGAATACCTACATACTGAATGACAAACTACTGGTAGAAATCTGAAAATGTCTGATAAAAAAATGCTACTGAACTAATATATTTTTATACCAACCAACCAACAGATCAGATTTCTATTGTAACATCAGGTGAAATTTATAATAACCAGATAAACAAAGAATGGGGCTATTGTGCCAGACTTAGCTGACAAGTCATTTAGAGAATTGACTTCCTTGCTGTTTTGCTCATTTTAAAATGGCAAATTGATTGTCATTAAATTACAACATGTAATTCTTTGTAGATACAACATATTGAATGGGAATATGTGTACTGGTAGATACTTATTTTACCCTTGCTAGTATGTAAATATAGGCATGAAATTTTATGTATTTTTTTCATCTTCTGTATAGGTGACACATGTAAAATTTATTTCAGTGGGTAGCAAACTGAACGTTAGAAATGGGGAGCTACACAGCAAAAGTCTTATTGCCTTTGGTTCATATGCTTTATTCTGATAAAAAAAAGTATGTGTATTCTTTTTTTAATCTTCTCTTCAGGGAAAAATTGTAACTGGAGATCCTGATACCCACAACATAGTACTAAAACCATAGGCATGCCACAATATGTCTAAAGTAAGCAATATATTCAAACTATAGTCTCCAAGAATTAAGGAACAACAAATGGGCATGGGTACATATTAAGAAAGAGAACCAGAGAGGTATAATAGTAAACATTCCAAAGGCAAATGCCCCGCTTACATTTTGATAACAAAATTATCAGTATTTTACCATGCTTGTAGGCACTTTGCATTTCAGCTCAGGGAGCCAGTGGCTAGTTATCAGGCCTTAGCTCATTGACAGATGCAAACCCCTGCATACTGGGTATGAACTATAATGAGAATATTAAGACTTGCAAAAAATAAGCTATCTTAAAAAGATCAAGAAGCCAGGAATTCTTATCTATGGAAAAAGAGATGTGTGTTGAAAATGAATTTTGACATACCAGATCTCAGATTAACCAATGGCTGGGGATTTCTCACTTCCTTCACTTTGTTTTCTCCTTTATTTACTTAGTGTCACCGGTCTCTCTGCCTGCAAGCTCTGACAGTATTAATGGCATCTCCATTCAGACACACATGCTGTGAACGTTAGCTCAAAGGCTGTTTCCTGTACCTCTTAATTATCCTCCACAGTCAACTCTGATTCAACAAACCTCTACTACTCTCAGAATCTGCATTTCCACCTGTTAACTTTCCTGAACCCAATACAGAGCTCTTCAAACAGCGGTGTGAAGAACAGTTCCTGAGTCACCCCCTGCTTAGTAGAGTTACACAACAGCCCAAACAGCACACAGCAGCAGAGAGGCCACATCACCAAGACACTGAATGGCTTCACAATGAACTGACTTTGAACTCAGCTACAAAGTTACTCACATCTGCCAAGTGAAGGTTCTGCATGCCCACCCATGGAGTAAACAATGTTTTAACAAATGAAAGCAAAACAAAACAGGGTGACTCACTCAACGCAGCTCTATGCTGCAAGAAAGGCTATGAAATGATCTTGTGATTAGCCTAGGGCTTTCCATAATAATTTTATTTTCAGAACCTCTGCACAGTGTTAAAAGTATCAAACAGGTTCTAATTAGATCTGAGCACACAGACCTGCTTGCGTTCCTGACAGAAAAGCTTGCCATTCTGAGTGTATAGTAGGTTGGTTTTACAGGGTAACATCCAGATAGGTAAGACATCTCAGTGGGTAGAAGTGCTTGTAGCCAAGCCTGAGAACCCGAGTTCCCACCTCTAGAATCCACCCCCACAGGTCCACCGACATCGACATGTGCACTGCTGTATGTATGTACACACACAAATAAATACACTGGTGTAATAAGAACTAAAAACAAACTGAAAAGAAAAAAAAATCTTGAAATAGTGGTAAAGAAAGTAATGACTTCAACTCAATCCATTGCCCACATCCACTTCTTGCCATTTACTTCTATCAGGCACTAAAACGATGAATCACTCTCTGTCCAAAGAACACTTACCTCATTGTCTGACTCCACAAGGACTTGATCATATTCACTAAGCGCTACTAGAAACATGATCGAGGTGACATTTTCAAAGCAGTGTATCCATTTTCTTCTCTCTGACCTTTGGCCCCCTACATCGACCATTCTGCAAAGGTAACAATATTCATATTAATAACATAAAGAAAATATTAAAAGTACCAATATAATACTACTTACAAATTAGGAAAATTTAATGCTTGAAAGACAAGTCAATTAATACTTATTGACTATTGTCTGTTAATCACTGTGGTTACAGGAAGTTACTAGATATGCATGAAAATTGTAACTATGTAAAACTTCCTTGTCTGTGCCAAGCAAAATAGTTCTTTTATTAAATTACACACTGCCACACTGCAAAGGCAAACAGGATGTTTTTATGTTAAGATCAAGTAACAAATAATAAATTTCACTTTCATTTCTTAGATGTCAGAGTGAAGACCCTCATGTATTACCGAGGATGCCAGGAAGGACCATGGATATATTTAAAGGATATAAGATGCCATACATTTCCATACAAGGAGGGTACTAAATGTAAATATGATCTTGCCTATGCCATACATATCCATACAAGGAGGGTACTAAATGTAAATATGATCTTGCCTATGCTTCCTTTTGTAGGATAAGAATTTGGAGCTTTTTCGAGACAGGGTTTCTCTGTG